>NW_017731513.1:816626-820393 GCF_001890085.2 Hipposideros armiger | reverse complement strand
AGAAGTCTGTAAAAGCACCTACAGTAGTTCCAAAAGCATTATATCCTTCTTTAAAAGACAATCTGTTAACACCTAATCGTTTGCCTCCTCCTCCAATAACTAAAATAAAGGACTGGGGGTTATCTAAAAATCCATCAAAATTAAAACAACCAACTCCGTCTGTGGTCTCGGTGCCTCCACCTTATGCCCGAGGCCCAGGTTTGGCCATGTCAGCTATAGAACAAAAAATTCAACAGACAAGGCTAAAAGAAAATTTGGACACTTTAAATTTTCCAGTCATAGTTCAGAAGTATATTACACCCAATAATAAACACCCCAACGGTACGCAGAGAGTAAAGTATCAGCCTTTTCCTTTTAAACTGCTCAAAAAACTTAAACAGGCAGTTACCCAATTTGGCCCGACTTCCCCGTATACTATAGAATTAATTAGAAAAATAACTGATGGAAATCAAATAATACCTACAAATTGAAATACTTTAACTAAAGCCTGTCTTTCTCCAACTCAGTTTTTGCAATTTAAATCATAGTGGATTAATGGCACAAAAACTCAAAACAGACAAAATCAGACAGGTGAAGTAGATATTACTAAAGACCAATTAGTGGGCGATGGAGATTGGCTTAATACTGACCAACAAATTACTATGACCCGCCAGACACAGGATCAACTTAAAAAAATATGCCTGACTGCCTGGGAGAAAATAAAAAGGGAAGGGAAAATGCCCACTTCTTTTCAAAATATTTTTCAAGGACCTCAAAAACCTTATTCAAAATTTATAGCTCACTTACAAGACACTATTAACAAACAGGTGTCCGATGCTCAAGCTGCTAATATTATTTTACAAATTATAACATATAATAATGCCAATAAAGATTGTAAAAAAACAATTGACACTCAAAAAAAAAAGACAGATACATACAATAGGGTACCTTCGTTTATGTCAAGGAGTAAAAACTAAACAAAACAGAACTACAATGTTAGCTCAAACAATTACAAATAGCCTTAAATAAAAACAGCCTCTACTTAAGGCTACGATAACTAAAAAAAAAAAAAAAAGTGGCACTTTTAAATCCAAACGACAGCCGCGCCCCCCCCCTCCTTGTTGCAGCCTCTTAAAGTTGTAGAGACAGACATGAGATCTTAAGTCCTCTCTATAATTGTTGATGGTTCTGTTTGTATGTCTATGTTTTATATGTTTTGTAATGTTTTTACCTCCGGATGGTATTATTAATTTATAATAATTAATTGACAATAAATAAATAAATAAATAAACTTCATTAATTAAAATAATAATATATTTAACTAAGACTAATTTCTTAGTTTTACCAAATTATATATAATAATAAAAGTTATTAAATATTTTAATAGGTACTTTGAAATAACAAAATACCAAAATATCAATTATTAAATAGGTCTAAATTTGTCTATTTCTGACTACTTATCACAAAGACATTAAGGGATAAATTAAAATCTATTCATATATCATATATTACATTGTAAAAGCCTACGCTTTTCAAGATTATAAAAAATATTCCTACCAGACAGCCTAACATCACCAAATAATAGGGACTCTTAACAATTTTACTTTAAATTCAATAACAAAAAGATTTCAATTAAATGGGCCATCTTAAATCTTTTNTTTTTTTTTTAATACAAATTTTGATGTAAGTTCAGGCCTTAGGCAAGACAGAACCCCAATTACTGACACTAAGCTACAGAATCAGCTAAGCAGCTGTAAGTGTCGCCGAGCCTGGCAGGACAATTGAAATCTCCTTTAAAGCCCTTCTGCCTACACACTGGGTTGACCCAGGGCCCCTGCCTCAGTCGTCAGGGTGGCAGTAACGTCCTCATAGCTGGGGCTGCACAGAGACACAGGGCTCACTCGATTGACATCTCCCACGTGAGATGCAGACAACCGAGGAGCTGAGAGGAGAATTAGAACATCCAATTAAAAGTTCCCGAAGTCGCCAGAACAGTGTGAAGACAGAAATACGGCATCTCACAGATCCATTTAGACACCACAAATGTGCCATGTCTGCCTGCACCTGTTTTTGTGTCTTGCCCAGATAAGATAAACATTTTACATTGCTCACCTTTCATACAAGACTGAAAAAAATAACTCCTGACGAAAGATAGTAAATAAATATCATCTAAGCAAAGGAAGAAAACCCAAGACCTCAATGAAAAAATAGTTTCTCTGGTCCTATTGTAGAGAAGGACTTATCATTTTCAGAAAGTTGAAGCTGCTTTCTGTTTAGTCTGTATAAATAAAAAGCATTTCTACTTTTATAAGCATGCCCCGTCAAGAGGGCACACTGAGAGACGGTTACTGAGTTCCATGCTGTAGAAATGCGCTAGGATGTTTTACTCCCCAACTACAATAAAATCACCCAAGGTCACCACAAAAATCCCGTCTCCCTTATTCAAACAATTAAAATAAAATAGAAAAAAATTAAATACACTTAGAGATTTTAAAGAACCTCTATGTTTTTTGTTTTGTTTTGTTTTTTTGTTTTTTTGTCCTGGAAGGGAATTTCTAAGTCTGGAGGGCTTTCATTTGGATTCCTCTGAGTGTCACTGTTCCCATGACAACGCCTGTCACCACCATCCTTGTCCCCAGAAGTCTGAACGAAGCCTGAACAAAGCTTGCTTCTATTTAGTCCCTTTGAAGAGCTGTGATTGCCTGGGATTTTTCAAGCAGAAGAGAAAACAATGTAAATAAACAGAAAACACACAAAGCATAACTCCTGATGGGCTTATAAGTTACAGATTTTACCCACAACCATCCCCAGAACAGTCTGCACCCCTCTATAGCATCTAGCCCTCAGGAAGTGGTTTGGCGCCACAGTCAGGCCCCTTCCCTTTTAGCTCCCAGCCTGGTTGCAAAGGGGTCAGCGCTCCTGGCTTCTTGCCACAGAGGAAATGGACAGAGGTCGTAACTGAGTTGGTCGCACACAGTTGGCTACTTACTGGGCTGGAATCCTATCCTCCACATACAGGTCTCAGACTAGAACAATTTCTTCACCTTAAGTAAACACAACTGCTCATCAATAAGGAAGGTCAATGTGGGTCCCGAGTGGGGGACGGATGGAAGGCATTGAGAGCAACCCATCACCGAGCCGGGAAGCCCACTTACTCCCCTTCCGGGTAGAGAACGAGAGTATGCTTTTTTTAAAAAAACAACATTGTTCCTTTTTTTCCTGTTAAGTATAATTCATGCAACAGCCCAAGTCAGAGTACCTATATCATGCGAGGGACCCTCAGAAACTGCCCTGGCCAAAAATCTGTCCTTCACAGATGTGACCGAAAGACATTCACGGATTGAACCGTTTCCTGCTATTAATTCACTGATGTGACTTCGTTTCAAGATGGCTAACTAGCCACGGTTAGACAAACTTGGATACAGGCTTTGCTGGGTCACAACTTTGTTGTTTTATATGCAAAATCAGAATTGTATTATGCCTGGCATTCACAGTTTACAGTTAAAATAGCATAACCACAGTGGCCTAGCGTCATTATTTCATCCATCCATTTTGAAATGCCTGCTCTTACAAACTGCTTCGATTAGCACCCTTGTGCATATATTGCAAATTGCTCTTGTTGATTTTTCAGTAGCGATGAGTAGTAAAAATGATAATTGGGTGTCGCCTTACAGCCGATTCTTAGACCATCCCCCCTGTATTAGTCTCTGACCCATTAGTCGAGAGAGTGCCTCGGAAAACTGAGGCCAGATGGAATGATATCTGTAAAGCTCTCTCGGGGGGCGTCT
>NW_017731513.1:798179-812471 GCF_001890085.2 Hipposideros armiger | reverse complement strand
CCCCTCTCGTGTCCCATTTGCCCTTGCCACGCTGGACGTGACAATTGGGGACCCAAGTCTATGTCCATTTGTAATTCACATAAGTGCTACAAACAAATGATTATAGCACATTGTGCCTCCGTGAATAGTATTGCCAATGTTCTAAGTTTTGCCCCCATTCCTACGGTTTCTCATGGCTTCGGTTTCCATTTTCCCTCACAATGGCCCATTGAGCATCTTTTCACACACTATAAGCCACGTAGAAAAGCCACCTTTTGGAGGCAGAGGGGAGAAGGCGGCATCTTTATGCTGCAGGTGAGGAAGGACAAGGGCTTCTCCCCCTTCAGCTGTGTGGCTTAACCAGTTCTGCTCAGAGTTGCAATACTCCCCCAGAGCTGCGAGCAGCAGGCTGCCCCCGGGACACTGGCCCTGCCCATTCTCCTGGCTGGATCCTGCCACCAGGGGATTAGCAAGGAGAGAGGGGTCACGGGGACTCTATCAGATTGTCAACTTTCCCAGTTCCTTCTATTTTCTTTGTCTGGGTGCCCTGAGATTATGGCCACAGTTGTTCTCCATGAATTTAAGAATAAATTAACAAGTCCAGACTATACTGAAGGTAAAAGGGAGGAAATTTAAATATATATATATATATATTAGAAGTGGATCAACCCTTTATAAGTCTATTTATTATAGAATAAAACACAAGCAGAATCTAGTAAGCCATTGTCCCCTTCTTCCAAATGCTAATCTTCAAGTGCGAGTCCTGTGTATGGATGGTGACAAAACCCGGTGGCATGAAGGCCATATTTGGCTTCCCAGCCTGCAATGTGAGAAATTCCTTCTACCATGATAATATTAGGGCGGCTCGACCCAGCCAAGCAGGGTTCACTTTCTTAAGTCGTAGAGGTTTATCGGGTCAGGCAAAGTTTCAGAATCATTTAATCTCACCTTTCATCATTCATTATGGGGGAGTCGAAGCTGTCTACCTCCAGATTTATGTGCTTCTAATTTTTTATCGTATCGCTCTGACATGAGGCGCTTGGATGTCTACTCCCCAGATAATCCTGTGTTTCTGGAATATCGGAGTAATTCTTTCTCGTAACTGATGTCATATAACTCAATTCAGACATCTTCACCGTTTTATAGGCTGATGATGATTTCACTAATCGCCCTACTTCCTACAGCCCAGCTCCTCTCTGAAACCGAGTCTTCTTCGTAAGCCCCATCTGCCCATCCACCTCTCCATCTCAGCGTGGAACTCTGACTGTTGGATTTTCTCATCCATCTCTGGGCCGCAGCGAGAGGGCAGAGGGCTGCCTTCCGACCCGAGTAGCAGCTGCCGCCGCCAGTACCAGGAGCTGAGCACCCACCCTCCCCAGAATTTAGCAGCCCTCTCTCCACATGCCCCTCAGCTGGCACTGCCGGTGGCTAACGCTCAGGCTAATTCGATACTCCCAGCTCCGTCACAGTTCATGATCTATTCAAAATTGAAACTTATTTATTCCCTAGTTAGGAAGGTTCAGGTTTCTGGTACTAAGATTAGACCCAAGTCTTAGGTGAAGGCATGATATCTCTTTCCTAAAACTGGTGTATTAAGATCCTGGTACATTTTCCAGAGATGAGAGGATGCATAGCTTCGTGTACATTAGTGCAATCTTACTTCATTGAAGATTCTGTTGTTTTAATTCCAGCCGGGTCTTTCTCGTGGGCTCAGATTGCTTATTCACAGCATCACCAACTTCCCAAGGAAATAAATTAACAAATTCAAGTCACTTGTTTACCAGCCTCAACAATTACCAAATATTTATTATCTGCTAAGGACAGTGAAACATTCCTAGAATCTTATCATCTAAGGGAGAGGCAAGTACATGCAAACATATAAGCGAGGTTTGAATATGAGGAGTATCGTAAGAGAAAAAAGAAATTCTCTGGCAACACAGAGATCTCTTCCACCTTGGGAGGGTGTAGATTTCATGAGAGACTCACTAAGGAAATACTTATCGTCTGAGATGCATTTTTGAGTAATGGATTAGACTTTCACCAGTGGGTATGCGTGTGTCAATGGGAATCTGGGTGTCCCCATGAAAAAGCGTGGGGCAAAGACTATCAGTGGATAGACGCACAGAATAAGTGAGGCGATAACATACGGTCCTGTTTTCCTGAAACATAAACAATATGAAGGGAGCTAGCAAGAGCTGAGGCTGGAAAGGTAAGTTGGAGGCCCTTGAGTACGAGGCAGTGGTTTTCTCCTTTTACACAAAGCAGTGGGAAACGGTTGGAAGTTAATGGGCCACTGATGTTGGGTTTAAGACGGTGGCATAGGAAGACCCCGAGCTCACTACGCCCACAGATACAACAAATGTACAGCTGCAGATGGAATGTTCCTCTGAAAAGGACCTGTCAGCCCTACGCACGTCACCCCCACAACAAATGATAACAGAGATGCATTGAGATGGGCAAGAAAGCAGAGATGGGGTCATGCCTGGGACCCCCGCCCCCAGGTGCAGCGACCACAACCAGGAGGCACACAAAAAATGCAGAACTCTCCTTCGAGGGGGAAGGGACTGTGCCCCACATCAGGCACCCCAATGCTTAGCTCCAGCGCTGGAAAGATAAACACCCTGAGTTTGACGATTAATGGGGATTCAGTCCAGGAGAGCCATAGACTTGTAAGGAAGCAGGGAGCTGCTCTGAAAGCGCTCACACACAGACAGGCGCATCCTCCCTGAGATCAAGCACAAGAGCAATGGATCAAAAGCGCCTGGGCCATCAGTCAGGGGGACACACTTGGTAAGCTGAACGTGACTGCCGGAGGGACAGGAGCCGGCGGGGGCTTCCTCTGGGGATGGAAGTGCTGGTGGGTGCCATTTTTTGAGCCCTCCCGCTAGCCTGCTGTCCCTGGAAAGCATTCTCCAGCCACCCCACCCTGCAGCCAGGCTTGGCTGCCCACGCCACACCGCCGACATGCCACAACTGGACCAGGTGAACGTCCTAAGCCCTGCTCACTCCGTGCAGCAGCCACACCATCGCCAGGTCAGCGTACCACGCCCCGCCCTCTCTGCCACAACCAGCTAAGGGAGCACACCATGTCCTGTCCCCATACAGCAGCCATGCCACAACCAAGCAGGACGAACACCCTGCACTCACCACACTCAGCAGATGAAGGGACAAGCACAATGATACCTTCAACAAAGAGATAGAAAATGTAATAAAGGACCCAACAGAAGGTATAATCGAACTGAAAAGTCCACTAGAGGGGTTCATCAGCAGACTGGATGAAGCAGAGGTACAAACGAGTGAACTGGAGGACAAAGCAATGGAACACGCCAAGATAAAGCAGCCAGATCAAAAAAGCATTTTAAAAAGGGATGCTTCCCTAAGGGACGTCTGCACCAACATCAAGTGGAATGACAGTTATAAGGGTTCCAGGAAGAGAAGAGAGAGCAGAAGTGTCATAAAGGTTATTCTAAGAAATAATGGCTGAAAACTACCCTAATCTGGGAAAAGGAACAGATATCCTGTCCCAGGAACCCCCGAGAGTTCCAGCGGCCCACGCCTCCCATCTGCTATTGGTACCTGCTCTCAGGGGGTACCACATCTCCTCTGAGCCCAGGTCTCAATTTGGGTGGGTTTGTTTTGGTTTTGATGGGAGAGGGTGTATTTCCTGGAGAGATCAATTTCCTCTTGCGTAACCAATATTTTCTCCAAAGTTGTGATCTGTCCAGAACTGGTGGCTCTACAAAATGGTGGCAGAAGAGGACATTGCTATGAAGTTGGGAAAATAGATGGATTTCAAATATACTTAGGAGGAAGGAACTGTTCAAGTTGCTGGTGATTTGATAGGTAGGTTCCATGAAAGGAAATTTTCCGAGGACTTGGAGAGTTCCTCCCCAAGAAGAAGGGACAGTGGTGACGGTGGTGCCACTTACAGAGGGAGTCCTGGGAAAAAGAGCTGTCGGGATGGGACACAAGTTATTATACGTGTTGGACATGTTAACTCTGCTAGCTTCTGCTTCCATTCCTCAAAAAATATTACGGATGAGTGCCAAGACCAGTACTTAATTTTTACCTTGTAGATTGATGCGAAGACGCCAACAGTGTCTTTAGAACACATGTATGCCTATTTTCAGGGAACACTAGTATTTTTACCTTCTAAGTAAGATCTGGTTGGCTTGATTTTCCTAGTTAAAATATGAAGCGTTAGTGACTATTTCAAGCAAATAGGGTTAACGGAGATAAAAGAACGCAGAATCTCATATTTTTTTATCTTTCTGGAGGGATTTGTCCCAAAAGACTGGCTGACAAGGACTTTCGCCCTTGTTTTTGAATTTCTTTTTTTAACCAAATGCTACAACCGGGAAACACAATCTGTATAGAATATCAGTGCACACTCTCCACGTTCCTCCGAGAAATGCAGTCTCCTCCTCGTTGGCGTATCATCGGAGCCAGCTGTGTTTGCCTTCGGACTCAGTTCTCAGAGCCTCTGGGTGTCCCAGGTTGCCTGCAGGAGGCCGGTGCTCAGAGACAGCGTCTGTGCCCACATTTCCATAGGTCGTGATGGGATGAGCTCTGAGGTGACCCCCGCATTAAGTTGTCAGCAAGATGTGCGGTGCCCTTGCAAGCAGATTCCACAAGGCTCTTGCACAGATGAAGGGGAACAGAAAGTAACCTTTGACCAATCTGGTCTTCTGTTTCTCCAGCGCCCCTTTCTGCACTGGGAGGTGGGGGTGGGGGGGGTGTTCCACTGGTTTTGCCTGGACTCACTCATCTAGAAGTCAGCAGGGCGCTAAATTCAGGTGGGACTATGGGCTCATCCAGCGTTGCTTCCCCGCCCCCGTGGTATCGCCTTTTGAAGGAGGCAGGAACCCGGTGGGGCTTTCTCACCTGGCTCATCTGTGTTCTAAACACTCATCGAGCCTATGCTGGAGCTGTTTGCTGATGCACCATTGGTCAAAAAAGTCACGTGGCCCAGCCCACAGTGAACATAGAAGGGGGTTCCTCGAGGGCAGGACCCATTGGGGGCCATTAGTGTGACCAAATCCGAAGGTCTCATTTCTCTTTCCAGAATGCACCAAGCTCTCTCTCTCTTTTTTTTTTTTTTTTAACCTTTGCATTGTCTGTTCCTTGATTCATTCAGCCAATATTTAGAAACCCACCAGTACTGGGCAACAGGCTCAAGGCTCTTGCGAAGCATCCCATCGAGAGGGGGGAAGCACACAATTAGCAAGTGCAGAAATAAACAAGGTAATTTGAGATGGTGAGAAGAGCTCTGAAGAAATACATCAGGGTAGTGGGTAGAAACTCCCTGGCATGGCCGGGAAGTGAAGTTACCTGAGGTCAGGAAGGCCTTCTGAGGGGACGGCCCTGGTCTGAATGGTGAGAAGGAGCCAGCCATGTGGCCTGAGAGGCGGTGTGTCCCAGACCCAAGTCTCAGCGCAAGCACCCCCTCCACTGCTCTCTCTGACCCGCGGCGCCAGGGTTTTCTCTGCACAGCCCCTGGCTTCTCGTCATCTCGGATTCACGGGCACTTCTTTGCATCGGCTGTTTCTGTCTGCCCCACCGAGAGTGGCCCATCCTGCCCTCGCTGCCTACATGACTCCTTCAGAGAACTTAGCACGGTTTCTAGTGATTTGCTTGTTGTTTACTTGTATACGTCCCTGGTAAACCCTAGGAACCGTGAAGACAGGGCTGGGTCTGGGTGTTTCTTGAATATTTTCATAGAACTATGTTTGTTCCACATTCAAAAATAATTGCTAAATGAATGAATGAGGGAATTCTCAGAGTTACTCCACCAGCTAAAACGGTGACCACAAGGCGAGCCAGCGGCTGCCCTTCTCTCTCCAGGCTAGGGTGGACCCCGGCCACGGTGCAGACCCCTGCAGGCTTCCTTGCAACTTCTCTGCCTCTGCGCTGAGGTCAGCACTGCCCTGTCCAGCCCAAAGGGACTAAAAAAACTGAAATCCCAGAGAGAAAGCTTCCAGGTCTTGGCCCTTTTTCCTTAGGAGACTCTCCTGGGAATCTTATACAAAAGGCCTACCTCTTTCTCCTGCTACCTTCACATTCATCACGAGAAAAAAAAAAAAGGTTTAATTCTATTTCATGGCACGTAATTCTATTTCAACCACTTCCCCAACCCCCGTGTGCATCACTAACCCTCGCTTCAATCCTGCAAGGTAGGAATTCTTTCCTTCATCTTTCAGGACAGGAAGCAGAGGTGTCCAGAGGCCAAGCGACTTCCACAATGGTGTCCAAGGAAGTAAGTGGGTACATGAGGTCTCCAGACCCACCAGAGTCTGCAGCTGCCGGTGTTCCTACCACCCACGCGGCTATTGTGTTGGCCCACTCAGCATTTGCAATTCTGAAACCCAAAACTTTCTACAAGCCAAAAGCTTTTTCACAAAAACCTGACCTGACTTGACCTGAGCCCATCTGTGAGCAAAGCCTGGGGGTGGGGTGGGGAATGGGGGGGGATGCAAAGCTCTTTATATCCTGGTTTATTCCACTTAGTATGACAATGCATGCATTCTGCTGAAAAAAATAGTGACGTGTTACATTACAGGACGCTCTCCAAGCCCCTCCAACAGCCTTGGGGTGCTTTTATCCACCCTGAGAAGTCCTGAGCCCTAAAGCACATGTGCCCCAGGGGTTCAGCTGAGCGACTGGGAATCTGTAATAAGTTGTTTGTCAATGACTGTAGCTCACAAAGCGTTTTTTAAGAGCTGAAGGAATTTTCTTTTCTTTTGCTCTAGTGCATAAAAAAGAATTTAGGGGATTTTTTCCCCCATGTGCCTGATTTTTTTTTTTTTTTACTTTTCTACAAAGCAGCTTCATTTCCTGATTTCGGAGTGTTGACCATACTGGATCCAGAGGGAAATTTTGGGTTATTTTTCCGTGCAGAAAGACATCCAGTTTTAAAGTTCAATAAAACGAAAAACGGGGAAAGCACTTTTAAGAAGCATTGGTATTTATTTCTGTTAAATTTACTTTAAAATTTTAATTTCCTAAATGAATGGCTTAGAAGAACTTTAAAAGCAAAGGTCCTACATGGATCCAACTATTAAAATGTATTAAAAAGTAATGATTAAGTATTGGAAAACATAAGAAAATAATTATGAGAGTGCTTTGCAGTTACATATCAATTAGTTTACTAAGCATTGTCATCTACTGATCCCATACATGTTATTGTGAGTAAATTACCATTTTCTGAGTGTTCTGTTTCCATCAGGCACTTTCTATACATTATCACTGATCCTCACAGCTCTGTAAGGTTGATCCCACTGTTTCTATTTTACAAATAAGGAAATTGAGGCTCATTGAGCGAAAACCTCTGCTCCCAGTTGCATGCATAGAGGATCAGGGTAAGGAAATGGGGCCAGCTTCTCAGGACAAGTCACAGCAGCTTCTCCTGAGGCCCGTACACTTCAGGAGACACGTGTGCAGAAGGCATATCCTTTCCAGTCATCTAGTCTTACCAACAGTAGATGACAGAATTAAATGTGTTTTTAATCTTAATAGTCCCAAGTGTGATGGGAAGATCCCTTGACCTGGAGATGGGAGATGTGGACTCAAATATCAACACGGACACTCTGGAGTGTGACTTCAGGCAAGTGACAAAATATTTTGGCCTCAGCCTCTTCATTTGTGAAATGAAGGTCATTATATTCGGTCCTCATGTTGTCATGGGAATATATCAAATAAGAGAAAGACTAGATACTACCAGGATCCGAGCAAGTCATGGCCTGAGGGGGCTAGATCTTCCAATAACATGGGGAAAAAAAGTTTGACCTCCATCGCTGACAAAAATGGCTTGATTCAGACAGTAAGTTTAGCTTGAAGTTTGTTAAAATAATAAAAATGTGTATATATTTTTTAAAGTAAAAAAAAAAAATGTTAAACAACCTTTCAAAAGAAATAAGTGCCCGAGGTGCATCTAGTGACTTTCTCACTAAGCTTATGCATTTTTTCTCTATAGGGTCACCCTTAGTCTTAAATTAGAGAAAGGCCACCTTGGAGTGACGCTTCTTGTCGGTGGCTTTCCAGGCTCAGCAGTCAGTAGCCTAGGTGCCCTGAGCACCTGCTTCCTCTTACACAGAAAAGGGGTTTTGGGGGGCTGCTCATGACCAGAGAGTGCCTCTCCTCCCCCCACCACCATCCAATCCGAAGATGGCCACCACCCACAAGGGCTCTGACACCAATTCCAACATGGGTGGGTGCCCTGTGTGTGTGTGTGGGGGGGGAGGTGGGGGGGGGGCGTTCCCACACCACCAGGCAATGTTCCCACCCCAGGGGTGTCCTGCAATTCAACTCCATTCCGACACCATCCACCTGCAGATAGATGTGCCAGATCCCACGGGTTCAGGAAGGGTCATGCTCACAAGACTGCCCCCACCAGACGCCAGTCGCAAGCCCACGTTACCTGTCACCTGTGCTTCAGACCCACTCGCTATAGATGATGGGCGGTCCCCACAACCCCCTTCTTGGGTTCGGTGAATCTGCTAGAGCAGCTCACAGACCTCAGAGAAACATTTTACTTTCTAGATGACCAGTTTATTGTACAGGATAGACACAGGAACAGCCAGATGGAAGAGATGCCCCAGGCATGGCATGGGGGAAGGGGCGAGGGGCTCCCATGCCCTCTCCAGGCCTCATTCTCCCCAAATCTCCACATGCCCACCAACCCAGAAGCTCTCCGAACCCCACCATCCTTTTGGGGTTTTATGGAGGCTTTATTACATAGTCATGACTAAGTCATTGTCCATTGGTGATTAATCTCCAATCCATCTCACCTCCCCAAAGGTCCAACCTTCTAAATCACAGGGTTGGTTCTCCTGGCAACCAGCCCTCATCCTTAGGTGGGGGGTTCAAATGCCACCTCATTAACATAACAAAAGACACCTTTATTGCTCTCAGTGCTTAGAAAAATTCCAAGGGTTTTTAGGAGCTTTGTGCCAGAAAAGGGATAAAGACCAAATATATATTTCTCATTATAAATCCCAGTATCACACCGCCTTACAAGAACAGGCCCCTTTGCTACTGTCCCAGTGACTCCCGCGGCTCACTCTAGCTTGGATCTGCACTTGCTAACGTAAACGTAGTCCTTCTCCTGTAAAGTCTTTTCTTTCTTTTGCTTCCTAAGTGTGTGGGGAGGCAGATCCTTTTAAAAGAGCCCTAAACACAGAAAACTGGCTCTACAAATTTTTGTCTGAGCACCTGTACAGCAGCCAAAATGGACTTCACCAAAACGTGGTATTCTGGGAGTATCAGAAAGATGACTTGCCTTCTGTGTATCTTTCTCATTAAGAAAGCTGCCACCTTCGCTAATCCTGCGGTGTTTTCCCTCATGTTAAAAATACTCAGATACAGATATATAGATGATACATAGATATATAGATACCTATGCACATATCACCATCCCCTCCATGTAAGGATCACTATTAGAATCTTAGTAAGAGGTAGGTGAGAGCACATAGCAAAGAACAAACATCTGTACGTTTATAAGGCAGTATATCGTCACCCCCTTTTCTTTTATTTAGTGCTGCTCCTCTCAGTCCTCAGTGAAATATGCCATTCATTTCAACATTGTGCATAATGATTAGAAATAATTGAAAGTCCGCAGATGGGGGTGTGGCTAAATAAATAGTGGCTATCCATACAGCAGATTACTGTGAAGTCCCCAAAAAGCGGTCTTTCTATAGCGATATGGCCGCATTTCAAAGGAGAGGGGTGGGGGGAGAAGGGCCCAAAGGTGTTTATAGCATTTGCACTTTAAAAACAAGAAATGCATGCATTGATCCTCACGCTGTGCGTCAAACACCTCTAGAAGAATGTGGAAGAAATTGGTGGCCTGGTTCTCTCTGGGACAAAGGATGGGAGAAAGATTCTTTTGGTTTGTACCCTGCTATACCTTTGAATTTAGAGTCCAATGACCAGGTCACCCATTCAAAAGTTCAAGTTATAAATAAAAAGACCCATAAATGATCTTTCACAGCGCGGAGGGATTCCATGCGCGACTGTGCCCCACGCCAGCCGAGTTAGTGCGCTGGCTCATGCTGGTCACCAGGGTGACCAACCGTGCACTTAATGGCTCCTGCTTTTCTCACTTTCACTTCCTTCTCGTTTAGGTTGGACATTTTTTCTTACAGTTTGGCTCCTGCCTCATGGCTGCCTGCGCTGTCCACGTGCGCTTGGGTTCTTCCTAAACTCTCCGCCTCTGGTCCAAGCGGTCATCTGAGCCTGAACTCAACGAACGGTCAGTATTAGGTCACAGAACAGGGTGGGACCCGAGGATCCTGCACCAGAAGAGGGGCTGGGCTGGCGGGCAGCGGGCAGGGTCTGTGCTGGAAGGCCCACTCACGCCAAAGTCAAGGTTGGAGTCCGGCGGGGAGGCCTGGCTGAGGTCCAGAGAGCAAAGCTGCTCAGATGGCGCTGGACAGGACTGACCCGGGGCTCAGGTTTATGTTTGCCGTTCACCCTGGGCACTAGAAGCAGAGGTCAACTTCCAGAAAAGACAGGTTCACGGATGTCCACTCCAGAATGAACTAGGATGCTCTTCCTGGACTAGCTTTAAGCACTTTTCCTGCTGAGGACAAATAAGAGAGAGAGGCAGCATCCTGCAAAGGCGCTTGAAACGCGGAGGGGCCGAGTGGGACTCGCGGTCCCACATTCAGTGTGTCGAGCCCAAGTTTTATCCCCTAAGAAGTCATGGGTCACTTCTGTGGAAAGTTTGTGACCTCCACAAGCTTTCGCTGCCGGCTCCCTGGAGTTGGGCTGATTGACTTTGGGGGCAGCCCTGATGGTTCGGGAGGCAAGCTGGCGACACGGGTGGCCGTGTGTGAGCAATTGTGGCACAAGACAAAGCCATGGTTGATCTGAACAACCAGAAGCTACGGCGCCTCAGGCGGTGCCCAAATGCCATGGCACCATTTGCTTTGTTCCTTGTTCGTATTATGATGAAGGGATTAAGCTGTGCTCGATTTAGCTTCATCTGGACACAAGCGCTGGTCAGGAGCAGCATGGCCACCCCCCCCAGAATTTAGTGGCTGCACTCAAAATCCCCAAGGCACGTCACTGATTCACGACCTTTGCGTTGGCTCAGCAGTAGCCTGCCAACAGACAGACTCTCTTGGGTCCCACCTCCAGGCTCCCCGCAGAAGGAGTGAAAAGGTTTGGCTTTTCAAGCTCACTTTGGAAGAGGCCAGAGGAGGGAGGCCGAGTGCAGCACATAAATCAGTTGCTTTAGGCAGAACACCTGCCCCGTCAGTCTCAGCAGCATCCAAATGGAAAAAGTGGGGCTCTAGGATTACGCTCGGGCGGCCCGTGGCCACGGCCCCGAAAGGTCATATCTATTACCACTGGCATTTCTCTCCCGGGGCTGTTTTCTGAGTGGATTTCATGCTCATCTCATGCAGAAGGCATGTGCTGCCTGTCACACCATTGCTGTTCCTAGTCGATCGGCTCAGAGACCTTAGCTTTCTTCCCTTCGGACGTTATTGTCTTGCTGCAGCTAAAAGGCGGTTCCTTTTGCCCTCACCGCTCCAGCTTTATGTTTTAAGGACTTGAATCCTTAAGCAAAGTTTTCTTTGCCTCCTCTTAAAGTTAAGAGGATTCTTTTAAAACTATGATCGTAGCCAAAGTGCATGGCACCATCAGCTCCATCCCCCGAAGTGGTCGATGCTCTTTGGGAAGAGGCCGCTGGCCTTTACGAACCATATCATGTTCAGCCGTGAACCATTTGGCACCGTCTGTGTAATATCAGAACTTGGGGTTGGGGAGGACTCGAAACACAATCTTAATCAAAACACAAAATCGAGATAGAAAAGTGTAGTGACAGCTGGTGCCAGCAGCAGGCACCAGACCATAGGATGCCGTCCAGCTCTGCAGGGGCTCTGGGAGAACTCCTGGCGCCTAGGGCAGGAGCACAAAAGACCACTGTGAGAAGGGCAGACATGAACCCGGCTCGCGGGCACCCCAGGAACCACCAGCAGAAGGACTAGATAACGTTACCCAGAATTGTCCTTCCCCAGACCAAATCATTGCATACCATCGGCCCTTTTTGTTCTGGGACGTTCACACTCAGGGTCATTGCGACGGGAGCTTGGGGCACAGCTTGGTCCTGAAGGACCCTTTGGACTCTGTGGGTGTCCATTTTAAAAGCATTATTGGCATGAACCTGGGAGGTGTTTTTCCTGGAGTTCTTTCTCATCAGACTGGTTCCGGCTGCCTCCTGGGTGATGATGGAAAATGAAGCCACTTGCCAACATGTCATCCTCCCGTTTTGTAATCCCCAGGCAATGGCACAGAGGTTACATGGAACTTTCCCAACTAATTAAAGGCAGAGCCGAGGACAGTCTTAAAGGATTTAGGGATATTGCTGGAATGTCCAAATATTGCATATTGAGAAACTCTCACCCCAGGGCCAGATAAACTAGGTGTAAGGTGATGTGGTCAGGAGGATTTCACTCAACTCTTTCCCTCTGAATCCCGGAGTTTTGAAACCCAAGGCCTTTCATGTCACAGTTGAGAATCATGGGCCCAAGTAGCCTCTCCAAAGTTTCCTGATTCCAGAAGCTAAAGAAACGCTCAGAAACCCTAGGAGAGGACCCTGAGCGCTGTTCCCATGGGTGTCATCCCTGAAGGAAGTGCAACCCTGTCAGAGATCTTTAAGAGTCCTTAGAATTCTCCACTTCCTTACAGCCAAACCCATCTCAGAGATCAGCTCAGTATAAGTTCCATATTTAGGGAGCTTTGTCTTGCTTGGAGCAACAAGGGGGAAAATGGAAAAACAAAGCAAACTCAGCACAGGACACATGGCCTCTACCAACTACATTAGTTACCCCAGTGGTCTTTAATCTAAGGACCAGGAAGGACTTTCCATGAAGACCTTGCTATTTTGCCTGTGGCTCAGAGGGCAGGAATATTTTCTGAAATCTTGCTGTGGGAAGTCTAGTATACATGTATTTTTTTTTTCTTCCAGCGCTAGAAATACAAGGGAGGAAAATCTATTTTGTCCTATCCTGTGCGCTGACCCTTCACCCCAGGATGGGAAAAAATAACGTAGGTTTTTGTGGCACTTAGGCATTCCCAGCTACACTGGGA
Organism: Hipposideros armiger; assembly: GCF_001890085.2. Taxonomy (NCBI): domain Eukaryota; kingdom Metazoa; phylum Chordata; class Mammalia; order Chiroptera; family Hipposideridae; genus Hipposideros; species Hipposideros armiger. The sequence continues at coordinate 799,397 of NW_017731513.1, read as the reverse complement.
ACAAGGAGCTGAGATCACGTGCTGCTTGGTGTCTCTGCAGAAATGCTGGAAGGGGTGTGTGATGGGCCTGGGCAGGCTGGCTGTGGACACCACACCAACCACTCCTTCAAGAGAGATGGTGGCCCCATGGACAAAACCAAGGCCTATCTGTGTCCGCAGTGTGGGCTGTCTTTTAGGGAGCCTTCGATGACTGTGTTGGGGGAATAGCTCACCCTATCACAGAACTCTTGTAATAATGGAGGAAAAAGTGATGGGAGAAAAGCTGTTATTCATTTGACCTAGTTTGAAGACCTGACATGCTAACCCTTACATCTGACCTTAAGCTCTTCATCTGGGAAAGCCTGTTTCTTCATTTCCAAATAGGAACACTGATGTTTGTCCTACAGACTTCTGAAAAGCTATAAATAAGATCTTGTGAGGAAAAGCCCCCATTTGATGGGGGCTATTCTGCAACAACGTCTTTCTAGAAAAGCACCTGCCATCATTCTGTTGGCTCCTTACCCATGTCCTAGAGAAAGCCCTTGAGAGGGTTAGGTCCCATGGTCTCAAGACTGACTAGGCAATACACACCAACCATCAAAGTCTTGGAAGTTCTGACACAGCCCTTAACCCCCTCCCCCACCCACTTAACCACAGTCCATGTAGCTTTCAATTATTACTAGTATATCCAGTAAAAAGAATAGCTAGGTATAACGGTACATCTGCTATGTACCTTTATCTCTAATTCTCCTAAAAAACTCTTCAAGGTGAGTAGTAGTATTAACCCATTTCACAAGAAAGAAATAGCATCACTCAAGGAAACAGGGGTAGACAGGTAAAGAATTTCCTAGCTAATGCTAACACCTGAAAATAGCTGGGAAGCTGAAGAGAGAGGCGGATGGAGCCCTGTGGGTCTGGCTTTATCCCATCAAGTGTCTGTGTCCCCTGTTGATGATCAATAAAAAGGACATGTCATGTCCTTTTGTGCTCTCTGCCCTCTCGTGTCATTCCGCAAACCCCTGGTTGAGTTAGTGCTCTGGCCACTTGTCTTTGACAGACCCTGGGACAAGGATCAGGTCAGAGTGAATTAAAATGCCGCCCTCCTGCAGGTAGCAATGGATAGCTCCACTCCGAAAGGCATCTGGTTGCTGTGTCTGCCTTTAGTTAATCCTGGCTCTGATCTGGGCATTTGATTCAGAATCCACTGCGCAGCAAGTCTGCACCCCCTGTTTAGCACAT
>NW_017731513.1:788444-792574 GCF_001890085.2 Hipposideros armiger | reverse complement strand
CTCGCATGGGCTTTGGAGCTAACTGGGAATGGATTCAAATCCTGGTGTGCCAACTTGAATTCTCCGAGCCTCAGTTTTTCCTCTTTAAAAGTGAGGTAACACCAGCCTGACCCTCAGGTCTGCTGTGAGGACTGAGTTAGGCCTTTATTTTAAAGCCCCCGCCAGGTGGAAATGACTCCATAAACAATAGTTTTTCTGGCTTACCCCTGACTCCCAGCATAGTGCGTGGACTCTGGTATGCTTTGAAAGTAGTCCAAAGAATACAGCCCTGGGCAAGGGGAGCAGGAGGCCGCCATGGATGAAAGTGAAGTGAATACGAAATGAGACCTCTTACATTGAGTACAGAGGTTAAGACAAAAGAGGCCACGTTTGTCTGCAGAAAAAGAGAGATAAAAGTCAACCGGTCGGGTGTTAGTACTCAAACCACAGTGCTCATTAAATTTCACACCCTCTCTAGAGTTCTCAGCTCATGGGCGAGCACAGACACACCCTGGGTACAAACGTAGTAAAGGGGCAAAGTCACTGTGGGCCTCCAACTTTTACCATCCCGTGTGAATGTGAAAGCGTTCGTGGAGTGAATGAATCATGGTGTAATCAGAAAGGGGTTGTCTTTGTTTTTCCCCCCCCCCCGAATATGTTGATTAATACATTGTCTTCATTTAAAGCTACTTTTACCGAAGTATCAAGGGTTAGGGGGCACATTGTCTGGCAAAGAGTTGCTTCCTCCTTTCAGTCCACGAGCTTCTGGCCCCTGAGACCGTAGGCCCGCAATAAGCCTGAGGATGGAGCTTGACAATTGGTCATCTTGAGCCAGACCATTCCAGCGCCACTAATCCAGTCCTCCAGAAAACAGAGTCAACTGGAGGCCAGCCAGCATTTGTTGACAGGGGAAGGTTAAGAAAGAGTGTAAGCTTTGGGATTAGCCAGCTCCAGCTTTAAACCCTGGGCTTATGGGATGTCAGCCACTGCTTACATGCTCTGTAGCCCTGAGGAGGTGTCTTCACCCCCAGAAAGTCTCAATTTCTTACGCACAATACACATTTGAACGCCTACTTGGTTACTGTGAGAATGAAATGCATTAACGTGTGTCGCATTTTTAGCATAGCATTTGAGACATGTGAGGCCCTCCCTAAGTGGAACCTTAAAAAAAAACNTGGAGTATAGTGTGGGAGTGAGGCAAGGGATTTGTAATAGATATGTATGATACTGTGGGGGAAGTGGGGCAGCGGATTGGGGGAGAGAGATTGTCGCTTCGAGGGGTAAAAAGTATAACTATTGCATTGTGTTGTACAGCTGAAACTAATTCTAAAAAATGTGTATTTCCTAATTAAAAAATAATTAAATGCAAAAAATAAAAAATAAAACAAATAAAAACAAAAAAAATTTAAAATAAATAAAATAATTATCACATAAAATCTAAACAATCTTAAATAAAATATCTGCTCTAAATTTAAAAAAATAATAATAAAAAGAGTAGTAACAGACCAGGCAGAACTTGCTCTTGCAAGAATGAGACGTGAGATCAGGCAAGTCCAGCACCTGAGCACCTGAGCTACGGTAGGGAAGTCTGGGCCCCACTGGGCACAGATGCAAAGATCACCATCCTGATGAAAGGCAGGAGTGAGTCCCTCACAGAGGTGCTGGTGGGAGCCTCCCTTGCGGCCAGCCTTCCTGAAACCGCAGACAAGTCACAGGACTCTATTTTGTGCCTGTTTTGCTAATAACAAAGGGACATTTGGGGAGTTTGGTCAAAGTGGAGTTCAGTCTGCTTTCACTGAAACATATCTTTTGGTAATTAGACTGTGGAGGGAGCTTTATATAGCCCCCAGATGCTTCTAAAGAGGCTACCAGTACTCACTAAAAGAGTTCGATGATTGTTAGCCACTCACATTGGCTTAGGTCATTTCATGCAAGTGAAGGGCTGGATGACACACACTCGTGCATTTTAATCCACACACACGTGTACTGGACACAGGTGACGTAGACTATACATTAAGAAACAGTCAACTGCAAATGCATCTTAGAAACCTAGTCTTGGATCAAAGAATTTGAGAGCTAACAGAATTATTGGGGGAATCAGCAGAAACTTTTTAAATCTTAAGATAACTTTTAGGTAGACGGACCCAAAAAAAGGGTGCATGAAAGATGTGATGGCAAGGTAACTGATATGACCAACCTTTACCTCCTGTGGTATTCACATTTGAGAACTTATCTCTTTTCATAGTTACATGCAGGATTCAGTTTCATCTGGGGGAAGTATATTTCCGTTATGCAATTGTTTGAATTTCTGGCCGCATGCAATCGCTTGAATTATTTTATTGAATCATGTATTTACCTGAGAGTTAAAATCAAACTTTTTTTTTTTTTGAGGGCAGGGGAGGCTGAAGTTGATCATTTACATGTGTGCAGTATTTTATGATTTACAAAGCATTATGCATGTTATTTCTTTTAGATGACACATGTTGCATAATGATGTCACCTATTACAGAAGAGCTCATCAATTCCCCTGAACAGTCATGGGAGAGAAGACACAGATAGTGGTTTGGTCAGTTTAAAAAATAAATGTAAGGGGCCGGCCGAGTGGCGCGATGGTTAAGAGCTGGCTTGGGATGCCAGAGGGCCCCGGTTCGGATCCCACATATGAGGGCCAGTGACACTGCCCTCTACAAAAAAAAAACACAAAAAAAAGTAAGGATGATACAAGCAAGCTGCTCAGTTTACCGATTCACCCAGTAAAAGAGATTCCTAACCATTGGCTTAAAAGTTCATAAGCCTATACCCTCAGTGTTTAGGTATAACTTTCCAACCAGTAATTTCAATAAGCATGACAGTCAACTAGATACATTTAAAATGTAATGTTTTCAAAAACATGAAATTGTAAGAAACTGTGAACGTCTCTATGCTGTGGATTAAAATAACTACCTAAGTAGAGTTGACTTGGTTGTTAACAAAAAATACTCGTTGGTGGATTAAAAAGTGAAAAAAAAAAGAAATAAAATGTTCTAAGACAGAAAATATAAAGTTGAAAGTGTTTCTTTAATTACAGCAATAAAATCCGGAAGAGTTATGGATTTTTAAAACCCATATGTCAGAAAGTTCAAACCACATTTCAAGAGTTAAGTTTTGACACTTACAAAGTGTCAAAAAATTTGACACTTGCCAAGACCAACTTTCTCACTCTCCTAGTAATGACTGACAGACACAGGTGGTCAGTTCATTCCTCCCATGAATAGATCCCAGAGGTGGGGACAGGCTCTCTTCCCTTAGTTCCAAATGCAAACACGAGTTCACCTCCAACGAAGCTCATCCCCACGTCCAACGTCAGTGTGTCACACACGACACACGGCTGAGCTCAGGACAGAGCACATGGGCAGGTGGGGGCCCTGCTGAGCACCCTAAGCCTGTATAACAACACAACCATTGACATTAAAGATGACGGTTCAGTCGTTCTCTCTACACGTATTCACTGGGCAGCGCTGTGTTTCCACGCATGTTACAAGTCACGTGAACACTCTCTAAGAAAAAAAGAACAGCCCAGGTTCCATCATCGTGGAGACGTCATTTTAGAGATGGTCGTAGACAATGAGATAACGGAGTGGGTGCACAGAGCGGGCGTATGTTAGATTGGAGGTCAGGAAAGCCGTCTCCACAAAGGTGATATTTGAGCTCATTGAAAGATCTGAGTCCAGAGCAATCCAGGTGGAGAGGGTAGTAAGTGCAAAGGCCTCCGAATGGGAACAAACTTGGTATGGACGGAGGCAAAGTCACCCACCAGAAAGAATGAAGCTGGTAAGACAACTCATTACAAGTGAAGAGAGAGGAACCAATAGCTGTGACACCCAGGTAAGCCATCCTGCCACTGAGATTCATTCATCGGCATTTCCAGCTGTCGTCACTGCAGAAACGTCCGAGCCAACATCGCCATGCTCCACAACCCACTTCTCCACCAGAGATAAGCTTTACCTGGCCACCCTGAACAATACCACTTCTGGAGGGAAGTTAGGGAGCCAGGCGAGAGTAGTGACAAATTTAACAGCTGAAAACAACGCTTGGTTTTCTCTGTATTTCCTTATTTTAGAGAAAATATGGAGCCCGGGGGAACCACTTGTCCTTGTGGGACTCTAATCATT
>NW_017731513.1:768406-785961 GCF_001890085.2 Hipposideros armiger | reverse complement strand
AATTAATTCACACTGAAACAAAGGCAGGTGGGAGCGCCATTAAAATGCTGGCGACAGGAGCACAGTCTGCTTCACCAAACATTTATTAAACAAACAGCTACAACGTGCCAGGCCCACCCATACAGACAGCCTCTCGCCTCATCCCAGAGTCCTCCCGGCTCCTCCCGGCATTTCCACTAGCACAGCTTTGGGAAGGTCATCACTGTTTCTCTCTGGGATAACTGTCACCCTAACTGGTGCCTCTGCCTCCGTTCTTCTCCAACTGTGCTCCACGTCCGGGTTCAATATAAACAAGTTCCTCCCTGTAAGAAACCCTTTAAGGGTCCCCCTTGTTTCAGGATAAACTCCAAAGGTCTCTTAAGACTTCTAGGATGTGTCCCAGCATCTATCCTGCTCCAGCTCCACCAGCCCGCTCTAGCCTCCTGTGTGCTAGACACGTCTGCCGTTCCCTGATCAGGCTACACCATTAACTACCCCAGTGCCTTTGCGCATGCTCTCGGCAGCATGCCCCATGGTGCTCTATCTCCAAGACTCACCCTGACACCTGCCTCAATCTAAAAACTGCCTCGGTCCTGTAGGTAGTGCTGTAGTCACACAGTTTCGCCCTCAGACCCAAGCAAGAAGGACCCTGGGCGGGGGCCCTGCACTTTGAAGGGACTCATAAATCATAAGCAAACACGAATAAGTTTATGAAAGAACAAAAGGACCCCTCTTTCGGGACCTGGTGCTCAGCAGACTGGCACAGCAAGACTCGCGACCCTACACATCTGCTCTGTCACGCACGTGACTCGGGCTCCAAGAACTCACCGCCCCGCGTCTCTGGCCCTATGTCCCCAAGGCTAAAGGCACTGCCGCTGAGCGACACAGGTCTGTGGGTTGTGCCACTGCCAGTGCTGGAACCACACTGCTGCAGAGTCTGGAGAGGATTTGAGCAGTAACAGCTTAAGCAAGAGAAAGGCCACAGCAGCCAGTCTTCAGACAGCAGTTGCGCAATAGATTCTTGCAAAACAAACCTCCGCTCCCAGCAGAGCCACGTGCCCATTTTCTTGTTTGTCTGTGTGCTCAAGTTTACCGTCCACATCCACTCAGGAAGGAGCGAGTCTTCACAGAAAGGTGCACGGGGCAGCTAATGAACAGTTAGCAACTCTAAACAATTGCCATTATTCTTAAATTTGTATGTAAGTAGATGGAACATGTGTGACCCCTCAGTCCAGTTAAGCAGCTCCATGGACACTGGTTTCTAGACTTGGGAATCATTTTGTTTATAAAAATATTTCATAAAATTTAAATTAAAAAAAAGCTGATTTAGCAATATCGGCTTTAGCTAATTAAAAAATTTTAATTAATGTTTTATTTTATATTCTTAAGAGATAACTTTGAATATTATTTTAAATATGAAAATAATTTAAATTTTAAATTTTGTGCACTTGTTTTAGTTTACAATTTGATGATTATATGTTCAAATTCTATATACTTGGAACACAAGTATATAGACACTAGGTTATATAATTGCTAATAGCATACAATTAGGTGAAAATCTTGATTATAAAATCATAGGTAGTTATTTTGATAAAATTAAGGTCAGAAAAATATATTTGTGGGATAAATTAATTTTATGTACGCATTACGTTTATTTTCTGTTATCACTCACTCAAGCATTGCCAGCCCTTCAACAGAATACACAGACATGCCATCAATATTTCATTTCACTTGCCTTTGATATCGTGCCAGCTTTTAGTAGCAAGAGATTCGTAGATTTACACATCCTTCCAATTTTGTCCTTATAAAAACAGCTTTGTGAAACTTGATTTATAGTGTTCAAATATTTGGACATAAGGAAGCTGGGTCTCCATGTATGCCACTGCCCCAGCCCCTCACGTGCTAAGAGTGGCCTGTCCCACCCAGGGTGACCCAGGGTGACCAGTCCCCACTGGGCTGCTACAGCACTGTGAGTGTGTGAGTGTGTGAGTGTGTGTGTGAGTGTGTGAGTGTGTGTGTGTGTGTGTGTGTGTGTGTGTGTGTGCGCGCGTGCGCGTCTATGGAGAGATAGCCTTGTGTCTGAATTGTTCGCTCACAAATCTTTCTTCGCCACTAAACTAAGACCTCCTCTTTGGACCCCAAGTGCTTAGAACACTTCCTAACACATGGTAGGGGTCAAGTACATTGGTTGAATTAATACATAAATAAAACAAGGCAGCATTGTCCACAAATATATATCCTTGAGCCTAATTGCCAGGGTGGCAATCCCGACTGATTTTTCTCTCTTAACCTGGTGCACTTATCTTAACCTCTCGGTCCCTTGGTTTTCTCATCTATAAAACAGAAATAATAAGAGTGTCTACTTCACATGGTTGTTATCAGGATTGAAGTATTAAATGAAATAATAAATAAGCAAATATTTGCAAAGATGTACAGCTGTGGATACACGTTACGTGCTAAATAAATCCCTAAGTGAAGTCAGATAACACGTGCTTAGGTTTCACTGGAAACCTTATTTAATTTTTTTTAAATTGTCATAAGAAGATTTCAAGGGAAAAAGGGCTTTGAAACTAAACAACAGAAGTAAAGTAGGCAATAAGTACAAAAAAAAGTGATATATTTTATTGCTAAATGTGAATAAAAGCAAGGAGCTTAAATATTAGCCCTTAGGAATACAACGTGCTCCTACATGACCTTGGGATGTTGAAGTGTTTTATGAGCACTAGTACATTTATTCTGTGGGAAAGGACATGCATGGGAATTACAACTATCTTCCTGGTGAAAAAGTGAAATGAAATTACTTCTGTCCTTTCTGGAGCTGAGACAATGACTTTAATGACCCCTCGCAGGACAAATCAGAATTATCTTGGCACCACAGATGCAAATTACTAAGTGACTTCACAGGATTTAAGGGTGTTGCCACTGTGTTCTAAACTTTTCATGAGACATTCTCTACCCTTGAAGATTTTATAATCTGATAGGGCAGTAAAACTGACAGGGCTTCATAAAGCGTACCTGCCAACAGGGCCAGAAATGGGAGGGACTTAACTTATAAACCAGGGGCGTTGCATAATCCTGTGTTCGCCCTGACAGGCTGACCCAAAGAGCAGCATCAGAAAAAAACATGCTAAGGAGTAGAGAAAGCGGCACTGGAGGCGTCATACGTGAAGGAAGAGGAAGCCACTTGCCCTGTTGGAGTGAGATCACTGCACACGAGTGGATTCGGTCGAGAGGGTGACGTCACCCTAGAAATGCCACAGATTGGCACCAAGTCCGTAGGCTGATAGCATAACCTACAGAACAAAGGAGGAGGTACTGCTAGAACTGGAAGAAGATTGATGGGTCAGCCGATGCCCACGGTCACAGTTCCTGAAATGTAACACCTTCTTCCTGCCGCGGGCTGTTGCTTTCAGCTTCTCTGAGCACACTTTATCCTGTGTATATATTCATGACCTATTCTTGCAGAATTCATTTGCTGCACATAGTGAGTGGGGATCCTAGACCACCGAGAGGTCCTTAGAGAAAGAGAAAAAGCAATCGACGTGCCCCCGTTGCCCTTCTCCCCGGCGCTCATCACACTGGTAATGACTGACCGGTGCCCGAGATGTCCATGAGGGCAGGGGCCCTATTTCACTGCCTCATTCCAACTGCCTGACACATAGTAGGTGCTCAATAAATATTTATTTATAGATTCAGAAAATTCCTATGCCAATGAGGTGTGTTTTATTTTTGTTCTGAATGAAATTTTGTTGTTTTGGGGGTAGGAAAAAAAAAGCAGATTTGTGGAAATATACAGAAAAGGTCTGCCAGAATTCTACGGTGGTGGCAGGGCTTACACAGACAGTACGTGGGTTTTCCTTATTAACTTCCAACATCTCCCAGGTCCTAGGCTTCACGAATGAAACAAGTCCTCTTAAAGGAACATAGCTGGGAAGAAGAGGATGGATTGGAGGCAGGCAGTGGGGGAGGAGGGAAAACCATTTGGCTGACCGACAGGTAGCCCTCTGACCTCATTTTTTTCATGAGCAAATGACGGGCAATTTTTTGAGACAACAATGATTTTTGAAGACTATCCTAAAGCACTAGACATTGAAGAGCCAGATGCAGAATCCACATTCAACAACACGTTCGTTCCATCTATTGAGTAAAAATATTGTCTTTTAGAAGAGATAGTTCTAGAACAAGAGAAAGTTGTCTTGAGTTTGGATGAGAGCCAGGATATAGAAACCTTGAAGAGCCCATTTAAAAGACCTTGCTAAGATGCTCCCCAAATCTACCGGAAGTTTTTCAGTCATTTTCCAGTTTAGTGGGGTGAAGGTATTCTTTCCTTGAACATGCTTAACCTGACTGAGGAACGGACTGACGAGTCCTGAGAAAAACAAACAAAAAAACAAACAAACAAAAAACCATTGATTGAGGAACAATCCTAACCCTTGTCTGGACATAGTTTCAAGGTTTAAACGTCTTTCTCCAGCTGAGGTTTTTAGATCTGTTGTATTTCCCTTCAGGGCTTTGTGGGCGGGGCACTGTGGGAAAACAGAAACACAACGCCTTCTCAACCCAGCCTCTCCCAGGGACATTTCAGAAGTTAACTTCAAAAATTAATTTAAAACATTTCCACATTTTACTCGGCGGTGCGCCATTTTGAACATTCCGACTTGGCATTTTCTTTAGAGCCTAAAGATGAATACACAGATGAACTAGAGACAGGGAGCTCAGCCCTCACCACTGTTCGCCTAGATGGGAATTACATCAGCTGGTCCAGTGCGTCCCCAGAGGCCCACAGACAACGTGAGCCAAGGACGTCAAGTGTCAGTGTGGAAAAAGGCGATTTGGACATTTTCTTAACAAAGCATCTGAAAGATAATACTCTGCTAAAAATGAACTCTGGGCAAATGCCTTTATGGTGCATTGAAGTCACCATAGATAGCATCGTTTGCTCACGTCCCGGACACATTAGTCACACATAAGAATGGACTCCGTCGGCGAGAGTGAAATTCTTACCTAGTGAAGTTTTTAAAACTGGTTGTAATCACACAGAGCTCTGGATTTGGGTGGGTGTGCCTTGTTCAATGCCCTGGCATGGAAACCTTGCCCTGGTAATCCCAAGCTAAAAAAAAAAAGATGCAGAACACAAAGGAAGAATGACGCAACCCTGGCTTTTTCTGTGACAGGGCAGGAAGGCACGTCACTGCTGAGCCATCTTCACTTCTACTCTCCCCATCAGCATTTGCTGCCTGTGGGTTTGTATATGGCTGGTCTTCTCTAGGAAGAATTTAGGACTCTTTTTTGTTTTAAGGATACCCAGCATGTCATGCTGTCCTCTGACTATGTGGAGACCAGGAGGCATGGTGTGGGGAGAGGCAGAAGCAGCAGCCCCTTCCTGCATGGAGGGGTGAAGTTGCCACCATCTGGCATTTTCCAGGATGTGGGGTTGTAATACAGGTTCATTGTATAAAAATTATAAAATGCAAATTATAAAAAGTGACTGAATAAAATGCATCCATAATCCTATTACCCAAAGACCACTACTAAGATTTTGGTATATAATCTTCCAGATATATAAACTTGGGACGGAGGGAGGAGAAGGAGAGAGAGAGAGAGAAAGAAATAGATTGAGAGAGAAGGAATAGAAATAAAGACAGATAGATGATAGAGATGATAGATAGATGGTAGAGATGATAGATAGATAGATAGATAGATAGATAGATAGATAGATAGATGGATGATAGGTAGATAGATAAAAGATAGCTACTACAAATTGAGATTTCATTCTTTTGTGATTTGCTTGTTTCACTGGTCAATAATTTATGAATATTCTTCCATGTCAGTTAATACATTCCTAGAAGGTAACCTTTAATGATAAAGCAGTATTCTAGTAAGTGGGTAAGCCATAACTTATTTATTAACCCCTTACAGTTAGACATTGGAGTTGTTGTCAATATTTTTGTGACACGCGATTTTGAGTTGATCATCTTGGACAACATGCACAGAAATATTTGCACGCTGCCTTAATTTTTTTTCTTGGTATAAATTTGATGAAAGGGGTTTGCATATTTTCAAGCTTTCTTCTGAAGGGCAGACCTGCTATCACAGGGGCTGAGGAGGGCAGTCACCAATTGCTCAGGGACCATCATCCAAATACGGGATCTAATATTTTGGTAAAGAGAATCTCCTTAGGAAAAAAAATAGCGCCAGGTTTTGCTTTCCTTTGAGACTTGAGCTCTCCTAATTCTCGCAGACCACCCTAAGCACCCCCCCGGAGATCCACAGGGTCATGTGATGTGGACTTGTGTCTGGTTGTCTGTGACAGGTGAAGGTGGCTGGGGGCGGTGGGTTTCCCATCTTTAACAGTTTCAGGAGCTGCCTCCCTGTCCCAGGGGTAAAAAGGGGCGCAATCATCCTTCCTGAAATGGGACTTAGGGAATGAATCCAGGTCCCCGCTCTCTCTACAATGAGGCCTCAGGTCACAGCACGACAGCTTTGGGCCTTGGCTCTCCCCGTGGTGGCCTGTATGCACAGAGTTCAGCTGCTCGGTTCCTCTCTCCTCCATCCACTTTTTCTCCATGAGAGCACCCATGTCTTCTCTCTCCTAGGTAATTTTTAGAACCCTTTATAAAACATGCCTCTCCTCAGATACACACTCCTTTCTCTCCCTCCTTTATGTACCACACACATTCTCGACTGCCCTCTTCCGATGACTCCTGGCTTTTCCTAAGAAAGGCCCGGCGCTGGGACACTGGAGACGTGGGGTAACTCGGGGCGTGGGAGTGCACACCCGAAAATGATTTCAGAGGTGCAACACTGAAGGAAATCAGAGGGTAAAGCCAACTTAAATGGTTTCCATTCATTGTCGTCAAAATTTTCAGCAACTGCTTTAAGCTTAAAAGCTCATTGACATAAAACCACAATGAGCTACCACATCACACCTACCAGGATGGATGGGGAGAAATTGGAACCCTTTGCGTACTGCTGGGGGGGATGTAAAAGGGCACAACCACTGTGGAAAACAGTTTGGTGGTCCCGCAAAATGCTAAACATAAAACCACCATATGACATAAATATATATGTATATCTAACAGAGTTGAAAGCAAGGACTTGAATTCGTGTACACGAATGTTCATAGCTGCATCATTCACAGTCACCAAAAGGTAGAAACAACCCAAGTGTCCATCCACAATGAATGGATAAACAAAACGTGGTTCATACACGCAATGAAATGTTGTTATTCATCCATAAAAAAAAAAAAACAAGTTCTGATATATGCTGCAACATGAATGAACCTTGAAAAAAATGATAAGTAAACAAACCAGACACAAAAGGACACATATTGTACGACTCTATTTATATGAAGTATCTAAAATAGACAAATTCATGAAAACAGGAAGTAGATGAGAGGTTACCAGGGGCTGGGAGGAGGGAGAATGGGGAGGTATTGCTTAATGGGTACAGAGTTTCTATTTGGGATGATGAAAATGTTTTGGAAATACTGGTTATGGTTGCACAACATCAGAAATGTAATAAATGCCACTGAATCTTACACTTAAAAATGGTTAAAACGGCAAATTTTGTTTTATACTTTTTTATCACAATTTTAAAAAACCAGCAATGCAATATGCCAAAAAAACATTGAATTGTATACTTTAAGGGGGTGAACTGTATGATGTGAAAATTATATCTCAATCAAGCTGTTTTTTAAAAAAGTTCACTTATAAAAATCCTCCCTCTGCCTCTGAATTACTATGATAGGAAAAAGGCATAAGTACATTTGAAATATATAATACTTTTGGAATTGTGTTTTTGTGGATAATTTTCCTTCTCCTGCATACAGTTACTGAAAGCATAGAAAAATGCCTTACCTGCACTGTCTTATATTTTGACCATATTTTTTTTACAAGAGTACACATTCTTAGTTAGCTGCTTAATTCACATTATTTGAATACAACAATAGCCGATACTAATGGTTTCCATCAGAGTGGGCTTCCTGCTGTGAACGGGCCAAAAACCACTGTCAATAAACCTAAGCAAACATCAGCTGACCTGAAGCTGAGATAACTCCAAATTTAAAAAAATTTTTAATATGTTTAAAAACAGTTTGGGGAAAATAATATACACCCATTTTTGCTCCATAGGTGGAAGACAAAAGAGCCTAACTTTTAAAGTAAATCTTTATTGTGCTTCATTACTCAAGGATAATAAGGTGAGAAAGAAAATAACCCAGTCTTGTCATGCAAAAATGTTTGCTTTGAGGATGAGTGAGAATTTGCCTGGTGTCTGGGGCTTTCAGTCCTCCCCCCCCTCCACCCACCTACTAGATGGACCATTGAACCTCTCACCTGTAGTTTCCTCTAATTTCTTACCTGCAGTTTTTTCTTATGTACAATAGGAATACAACACATCAGGATAGTCGTGAAGACCAAATGAAATGTTTTGTAAAATGTTCAGTAAATGTTAGTAATTTTCAGCAACGAACTATTAACACCAAGCGACAGTCGGCTCTGGAGGACATGTATGACCTTTCCCGGGTGTCCTAGGCAGGGGCTGAAGGTCTCATTTTCTCCTTTCTCCCCAGAACCATTAACCCCCTCCACCTGAGCCACATTTCTGAATGGGAGGTGCCTGCCCACCGCTCCTTATCCTGAACCACTGTCAGCTGTGCACCACACGCCCCCACACACCAGACCCAACCTTCTTGTCAGAATGCCTTCCTGTACAAGGTTTCTATTGCTGCCATAACAAATCACCACCAACATACCGACTTCAAACAACACAAATGTATTATCTTATAGTTCTCTCGGTCAGAAATTCTGCATGGCTCTCATTGAGCTCAAATCAAATTATTACCAGGGCTGATCCTTTTATTTTTTTTCTTTTTTGGCCTCGCTAGGAGTGAATCTGTTTCTCTAACTTTTTCAGCACCCAGAGCTGCCTGCATGACTTAGCTCATGTTCCTTTCCTCCATCTGTGAAGCACACAGACACACAGATGGCCACAGGCACGGGAAAAGGTGCTCAACATCACTCTTCATCAGGGAAATGCAAATCAAAACCACAATGAGATAGCGTCTCACACCTGTCATCCAACAGACAAGCAGAGGGGTCCACGATGGCAGAGTAGAGAAACTCTGTGGTCCTTCCAGGAACACATTAAAATTACAACTGAACTACAGAACAATCGACCTGGAGAACCACCTGAAGTCTAGCCGAACAGGAGTTCTAGAACTAAAAATATAAAGAGGAGCCCACGTTCAGACAGGTCGGAGGGGCAGAGGCCTAAAACAGGCTCCACACCTGTGAGTGGTGGTTGAGCACCAGGAGGGATATTCTCGGCCACAGAGGGTCCCCCTGGAGGAGCAGCAGGCCCCAGGCCCACACCAGGCTCCCCAGCCCGTAATGCTGGTGCTGGGGAGAGGAGCCCCCACAACATATGGCTGTGAAAAACAGTGGGGATTCCGACCATCGGGGTGGAATGGGAAGCTGCAGGAAACCCAGGCATCCTCTTCAATGGCCCGTGCACAAACTCACTCGCTCGCAGGCACTCACCTTGGGTTCCAGCGAAGGGCCGGTGACTCGGGGGGGGGGGGGCAGCAGAGCCATACGGGGAGCGGACGGAAGTGTGTGGCTCCGGGAGGAAGGCTGGAGGGCAGTTGGCATTTTCCCTGAGTGGGATCCTTCTCCCATGCAGCTGGCTGGTGCTACCATCTTTAATATGTTGAGCCCGCCCCCCCGAGGATAAATCTGAATCTGATTGGCTGCCATATCTATCAACAACTACTTTCAGTGTGACTCAATTAAACGCTCCAAAAGAAAGGAGGGCTGAATGGATAAGAAAACAAACCCGTATATATGTTGCCTACCAGAGACTAACCCACTTCAGACTGAAAGACTCACACAGACAGAAAGTAAAGGAATGGAAAAAGAAAGTTCATGAAAATGGAAATGAAAAAAATTTTTTTTAAATTGGAGTAACAATACTTATACCACAAAATAGACTTTAAAACAAAGGCTATAAGAAGAGACAAAGAAGGACCCAGTAATCCCACTTCTGGGTATTTATCTGAAGAAACCCAAAACGCTACTTTGAGGGGACGTGCTCATCCATATGTTCATTGCAGCATTGTTTACAATGGCCAAGACGTGGAGGCAGCCTGGGTGTCCGTCGATGGAAGAACGGATAAAGAGGAGGTGGCACATACATACAATGGAATATTGCTCGGCCAGGGAAGGGAATGGGTTTTTGCCACCTGTGGTGTCATGGATGGCCCTGGAGGGTACGGTGCTGAGTGGAGTATGTCAGACAGACAAAGACAGATGCAAAGTGATTTCACTTATATGTGGAATCTGAAAAGCAATATTAACAAACAAAAGAGAAACAAACTCATAGACACAGAAAACATTTTGCTGGTTGCCAAATTGGAGGGAGCTTGGGGCTGTGGGTGAAAACAGGGGAAGGGATTAAGAAGTACAAATTGGTTGTTACACAGTAGTTATGGGGATGTAGGGTATAGCATAAAGAATATAGTCAATAATATTGTAATAACTATGTGTGGTGTTGGATGGGTACCAGAGTTATCGGGTGATAGATGGGAGGGGTTTGGGGAGCAGGGTGAAAAAGATGAAGGGATTAAGGAGTACAAATTGGTAGTTAGAAAATAGTCCTGGGGATGTAAAGTACAGCACAGGGAATACAGTCAATAATTTGGTAATAACATTGTATGGTGCCAGGTGGGTACTAGACCAGTCAGGGGGATCACTTCTTAAATTTATAAATGTCTAACCACTATGCTGTACAACTGAAATTAATATAAAATAATATTGAATGTCAACTGTAATTGAAAAATTTAAAAAGAGGGCAAATGGTGAAGGGGAATAAGAAATCCAAATTTCCATGTGTAGAACAAATAAGTCATGGGGATGTAACACACAGCATATTATAGTCAATAATATTATGATAGCGTAGTACAGTGTCAGATGGTTGCTGGACTTATGGTGATCACTTTTTTAGGTATATAAATGTTGAATAACTATAGTGTCCCCCTGAAACTAATATAATATTGTATCTTAGCTATATTTTTAATAAAAATCTTTTAAAAAGACAAGTATTGGAGAGGCTATGGGGGAAAAGTTACCCTCATACACTGTTGGTGGGAATGTAAATTGGTACAGCTACTGTGAAAAACAGTCTGGAGGTTCCTCAAAAAATTAAAAATAGAACTACCTTATGATCTGGCAATCCAACTTCTGGGTATATTTCCAATGGAAATGAAATCAGTATCTCAAAGAGGTATCTGCACTCCTATGTTTATTGCAGCATTATTCATAATACCCAAGGTATGCAAGAACGTAAGTGTCTGACAATGAATGAATGAATAAAGAAAATGTGTAAATATGTGTATGTCAATATTATATATATATAATGTTCTTTAACCATAAGAAGAAGGAAATTCTGCCATTTGTGACAATGTGGATGAACCCAAAGGACATTACGCCGGGTAAAATAGGCCAGATACAGAAGGACCTGTGTGCATGCTGTCACGCATAGGTGGCATCTAACAAGGGCCCACTCACAGAAGCAGCGCTGAACGGTGGTTGCCAGGGGCTAAGGGGTGGGGGGATGGAGGAGGCGTTGGTCTAAGGTACAGACATTCAGTTATAAAATCAGTAAGTTCTGGGGACCTGATATACAGTATGGTTAGTCATAGTTAATAATAATGTATTATATACTTGAAATTTGCTAAGAAAGTAGATATTAAGTGTTCTCAACACACACACACACACACACACACACACACACACACACACACAAGGTAACCCTGTGAGGTAACAGACATGTTAATTAACTTGATTGTGGTAATCACTTCACAGTGGATACGTATGTTAGATCATCATGTTGTACATCTTTAAAAAACCACGTTGTAAAACTTAAATATATAAAATTTCTATTTGTCGATCATACCTCAATGAAGGTGGGGGGAAATAATCAGAAACGTTTTTTTAATTTAAAAAAAGGGCACAGCGTAGCATCTCTCAGACCCTGCTTCTGTTGACACATCTCTTTCTCTAACTACAACCAGGAAAGGCTCTCTGCTTCAAGGGTTTATGTGATTAGACTGGACCCATCTGGATAACTAGGATAATCTCCCATCTCAAAGTCTGTGCCTTTATTCACATTTGTGAAGTTCCTGCTGCCATGTGAGGTAACTCAGTCACAGCGTCTGCAGATTCGGATGGGGCATCTTTCAAGGCCATCACTCTGCCTACCTCAGTTTTGAGCAGTTTAAGGGTCTTTAATAAAAGTGCGTATATACACCTCCTGCAGTTACCCACTGAGCGTGCTTCTCCCTACATTCATCCCATAAAGCTCTCTGGCCTCAGATCCAGCACCTAGCCCACAGAAGCCTTGGTGTAAGTCATGGTCTTTAATTAGTAAGTCAAACTTAGGTTTTCCGTCATTACTCGGCACAATTTTACAGAGTCCCACATCGCAGATTGATAGACTAAATTTCCAATGTGCCTATAACTCTTTTCTGCAAAATGGTAGCAAAAGGCATGGGATTTTTTTTCAAGAAGCTGTCCTTTGGGGAACATGACAAGGAAGAGAAGAAAGACAATACATTAAAATAGTTGAAAATCATACCATAGGAACTAAGAAAACTAACAATGCAGGTAAGAAAACAATGAACTGTCTTAAGGGTTCCATGATGTTCTAGAACATCAGTTCAGGCACCATGCAGGTGTTAACTGAGGCATTTGCTGGCAAAACATCTGGTTCCCAAAGTAAGATCCGGGTTGTTGGATTCATTCTATTTTGCCCTGGTGTTTGTATGTTTGAATGTCCCCTGCTCAGGGCGAGGGCTGAACCACCTTACCCACCAACGTGGCTCCTGGATTTCCCTCCTGGGTACTGACGACAGTCTCCACACAAGTCCTTTTACAGTGACCTCTGACCTTTGCCAAGTGCCAGTTGACTATCTCCGGTTGTCCCTTTGCACGTCACAGTTCATTAATAACAGGAGCTCCTTGTCCCACTGGGCGGGACTCTAGGAAAGCCACAGCAAGCCCTCGCTCCCAGCCCGTGAGATGGGCTGATACTGGCATCACAGTCTGATGCAGGACTCTTCTGCCTACCTGTTAAACTGCTCCATCTTCTCACTTTACGGATAGATGGCCTTCTGAAGATGTCCGTGGTGACACCGTGGCTTCGCAGCTCACACAGTGGGTTCCTGGGGCAGCAGAGTGTGACAGGCTGTGGGGGTGGAGGAAACGGCGTCTCTGTGGTGTGTGGCCACCTGTGGCACAAGAGGGACAATCTAAGACCCCAGCGTGTGCAGCACAAACACCCAGGATCAGGGCCGTGCTGGTAAAGGGACGAGGAACCACTCTTAAACATCTTCTCTGAGTAGGACAGACCACAAATTAGATGTAACTTATATATTTTTGCTACATTAACACTCTTAGAATGCCCTTATCCACTCTAATTTCATGGAGGAAAAAACACGCAAACTTAAGAACATTTTTCTGTTATACAAAATAAATGAGTGGCTATAACCCACACTTACCCGTCCATCTCCCTCATGAGACGGTCACCCCTTCGGGTCAGGATATTCACCTCTGAACACCGGCACCCTCACAAGGCCTGGCAGAGTGGGGACTCAGTAAAGGACGGTTGAATAAGTAGCAAATCTTACTTTTTATTCACTTACCAGTGGTTATCACCTATTTATAATTAAATGTGCTTGTTCAAAGATATTAAACAAGCACCTACTATGTGTCTGGCGCTCTGTTAGTTTTGCGGATCAAAACAGGAAATAGATAAGCCCCCAGCCCCCAGTGGAGCTGTAGTCGGCCAGGAGAGGGGGAGGCAGCCGCGGGCAACTGTGCTTAAGGTGGGCAGTGAACAAAGGACAAAGCCCTCGCTCAGCCCAGTGGACAGAGACGCCCAGAGCATTCTGAGAGGTGGCTGCTGGTTTAGAGGACAAAGGGGCAGAGAAAGGGAACTGAGTGGAAAAGGAGGACATGTGAGCAAGAGCCCAGGGAGAGCAGGGCTGGTGTGGGGAAGGGCAAGGTGACGTGGAGTGACAGGCACAATGGGTGGCCCGGTGGTGGCCGGAAAGGCCCTGGGAAGGGGCTGGGGCTGGAGGGCGCTGGACGCTGGGACTCTCGGGTGTTTGGGCCCTGCTCTGTTGGCAGTGTCACCCTCACCAAAGTGAGTGGCCAGGGAAGAACACGCCAGCTCTGTGCCTTAGACAGACGATGCGTTCAGGGGTGAGGCAGCTGGGCTAAAGGCAAGAGCGATAGATGGTGTGGCCTGAACTGCCCGGGGGGCCTGAGGCCGAGCTCCTGCCAAGGAGGCCCTCACGGTGCACACACAGCTTCTCTGTTCTCGGACCCATGAATGTGTGAGGTCAGGCATTCTGTGGCCCCATGAGGCCAACCCCTACTGCGTCCCAAGGAGTCAAACTGAAAATGAACTTTTTTATGCAAAAGGGTCGAGAAACATGACGTTTTCCAGTTAAAACCCCAGCTTCGCCTTGAACGCATATCTAATAAAGAAAGATGTTCTTTCCTCATTTGCTCCATCCTTAGTGTTGGCATCGGTGTGACACCACAGACCAAATGTCTCTGCATTATGAGAAGGGAGATTAGCACCACCGGGCAGTGTGTGACATTCCTCAGCCATGTGCCACTGCCCTGCCATGGGTGATGTCACATGGAGGTGAGGAAATGGTACAATTGCTCCTGTCCCCTGCTGAGCTTGCAGGCAGAAATGCCAACTGGAGGGTTTGCAAGTTTCACTGAGGACAATAAACTCACGCTTTGGGTTCAAATGCAACCTGTGCCCTTCATATTATGAAGTGCAGTGGAAGTGACTGAGACTCTGATCTCCAAGCATGGAGTCACATCCCGTTTATGTGGTTCCTTTAGTTTTCCACTGCATCCTCCAGCTTACAAAAAGTAAAACACATGATCAAAACTCGAGAAGAACAAGGTGCACTGGAGAGTCATTTTTTAATCCCTGAAAGGCCAAATGGTCACCGTTGTTATTGGTATGGGAGTGAGAATCTGAGTGATTTTTGTTTTGTCTTTGATGTGATGTTTGAAAGCCACTCTCTACGTGTGCTAAACGCATTAGCATTTGCCCACAAAGCTTCGGCAGTGAGCAGCAGTCACCATCCAGTTTGAGGCCCAACCTGCCTTTTAAGCTAGGCTGATCCAAATACCCTCGTTTATGTTGCTGGGTTTTGTGTTGTGTTGGCTTCCGTTTGGGTTTTGCTGTTGTTTTGTAAGATGTTACCCTTGGGCTAAGGGCAGATGGGAGCGCACTCACTGTGACATTGTCCCTGAGAGCTGCCTTGGACAGGGCGGCTTGGCAGTGCATGCCCTCTGGGCTACATCAGCTCCTGGAAATGAGAATTAGGAAACAATGTTGAGGGGGAAAAGTAGTGGACGTACAAAGATGTTCATGTCAGCATCGTAGCAACAACAAATGGAACGAACCTAAATGCTCAACCACAGAGGGATCAAAGTTATCATATGATTAGTGGTGTTTAAACTTGGTTGAGCAGTGGGACCCCGTCTTCAATGAAAAATTAGACACAAGCTACATGTGCAAATCGAGTTAAAATCTTTTACTTTGAAAGAGCCGCTGAAGCACTGGGCAGGGACAGGCACCCAGGCCTGCTTGGGTGCCCTCTCCACCCTGTAGGGCCCCAAACCCGCTCTGAGAAATTCCCAGGGCGCTGTGGAGACAGTGTGAAAACTAGCATGGCGTTATTTCTGTTGTCACTACAAGAAATGAGTAGCCACATCAACAAAACGTTGTGAGACTAACAGGGTGGGTAGGTAGATAGAAAGGAGCAGGAGGACACACCCGACCCAGTTACAAAGTCCTGGCAGCAGCTCCTACTGGGTCCAGACCCCTGGCAGCTGCCCTCACGCAGGGCACAGATGCCGCACTGGCCCAGCAGGACTCCAGGCTCACACGTGGCCCTACATCAAGGGGGTATGTTGTTAGAGGGCAGAGACGGAAGCCATCCTGCTCATCAGAGTATGCATCCTGCTTATTAGGAGCATTTCAATGACCTCAAACAAATCATAGAAAGAAAATGGACAGAAAGCAAAAGGGAGGCCTGAGCACCTCTGCAGGAGAGCGAGAAAGACAAGGGAGAGGGGAGGCAATTCCACCCACAGAAACCAACGCCTTCATACAACGTAAGGAGAGCCTTCCCCGTCTCGAGATGGGTCCGCTCCACACCCAGTACTTAGGCCTTGTTGAATCCACTTCTTACTACTCATTTCCTGCGCACAACGCTGTCTCTCTGCTGACTTCTGTCCCTCGAGAAGACAAGAGCCGAGGAAATCATCAACCTGGTGAGACTGTTTCCACAGTCACGATACATGAGCTGAGTGGAACTTGCGCACACTTACACACACGACACACACACACACACACACACACGACACACACGCGCGCGCACACCTACCTATATACACACAGTGTCTAAAATGCGTATGCTCAAGAAGGTTAGAAAGAGGGTGGCTAGGTGATCATAACTGGTGTCACCTTACAAGGCTGGTCTAGAAGCCTACTGCTGCTGGATGGAAGCGTGTCTATCAAAACCACTGTGGCCTGCAACTAGACTGAAGAACAAAACGACAGCAATTTGTCTGTTCCCCTTCCCCCAATTCTCCAGCACTGTTCACATCCCCCCAATTCCCCCCCCCAAAAAAAAATCTTAAAAAAAAAACAAACCCACTGTGGCCTGAACCAGCACGCCCCCGCCCCCCTGTGAAATGGGCGTGGTCACAGCCGGGTCCGCGCTGATTGGCGGGCGGTGCTGGGCACCTGTCTCTGCAGGTTTCAGCTGTCCTTAGTGCTGGCATCACTACGCTACTCTCAGCTGTAAAACTTTTGAGTTTAAGTGTGATGGCAAAAGAGAAAAATTCAGATTGAGCCAGCTAGCTGCCGGCTCCTGGTTCGCTCGCTCGGGGAGGTAGATGCCACAGGGGAGACCCCTCCGCGGTGCAGGGACCCCGCACAGTCCGGGGGTGGGGGGTTGGGGGGGGAGTGCTTCCACAGCCCTACCCGCACCTGTACTACTTGTAAGGCTGCATTTCCCTTCTCAGGCCTGTAATGCAATTCCCACAGTCAGCACGTGAGTCGAACCTCCATCCTCGCATGGATAGACCGAATTCAGGAATCTGTCCTTCACTTAGGCTGTGGCTTTTCATTTACCCAGATATTCTGCACACATGCAGCTCAGAGAAGGGATTTAAAAGGAGGCTTCAATATTTGAGCCCATTGACTAAATATCTAATGGGAAGGAAAGCATCCGTATTTATCTCGTGCTACCTGCCATAGACACACGGTCGTGCGCCTGGAAAGGAGGTCTCGGTCCCCCAAGATCAGAGCGGAGCTGAAGAATTCCTATCGCCTAGGGACGCGGCCGTCATAACGTCCTGCACGCGTTACAGCACGCGCTGGTGGTGGCGCCAGGCTGAGGGAGCATAAACAGCACGTGACATACAATTCCAGGGGCCACGCGGCTCTGTGCAAGCACATTCTAGGATGTGCAC
>NW_017731513.1:766069-767151 GCF_001890085.2 Hipposideros armiger | reverse complement strand
GAACCTTGAGCTCAGGTGAGACGCTCCCTGGGAACCTCAGAAGTGAAGGAGGAAGGGGCTGGAACCCAGCACCAGCGGATGGGAGGGGAGCCTGGTGATGTGCAAAAGGCCCACGGTGACCAGCCAGCCTCCCGCGGGCCAGTCCGCGTCCCTCCGAGCAAACCAGCTTTGCTTTTCCGACAGCGCCACCTGGTGGCGCACAAAAGGCACAACGCCCTGCTGGCTAACACCCGCTAGCACACCTTTTCACCTTTTAGGGAGATTATACTCGGTGTTCTTCTCCAAGCTTCCTCAATTCCTGTTAAAGTACTCTTTTTCTCTCACATCCTAGTCTCCCTTTCAAATACTGACCATTTACTGCGATGACATCCTCTCCTCGTTCTCCCCTTCCTTTCTCTCGGCGTGTCTGTCACCCTAGTGTGGTTCCGGAAGCTGGAGGGCCCCCCGAGTCTGAGACACGGCATCCATTCAATTTTGTGTGAGGGTCTTTGAGGGAGCCAACTACTTGGCAGTAAGAGGTACACCTTTAAACGCTGCATGACAACGTTTAGAAGCCTTTCGAAGTCCTAAAGCGCTACTGAAAGTAGCATGTGAACATGTATATGTGTGTGCACATCTTAAAGACTGCACTATCTCTTCAAAGTTTTTTAAGGAACGCTGCACTCTCTATATAGTGCCAAAGCTTATATATAATTATAAGTCTATACCCAGTCTTCTGCAGGACAAAACTAATCCAGAAAATTAAGATTATACTGTGAACCTCTATGTTATTTTAGTATGTGTTGAAACATACTTGACATAATCTTGTGTAAGTTTAAGGTGTACAACATTTGACTTGATATATTTACCTATTGTGATATGATTGCCACCGTAGGGTTAGCACAAACCTCTATCATGGCACGTAATTCTCATTTCCTTTTCATGGTGAGAACCTTTAAGATCTAGTATCTTAGCAACTTATTAGTTTATAATACAGTATTTTTTTTTAATTGGGGAGTTGGGGGATGGGAACAGCACTGGGGAATTGGGGGAAGGGGAACAGACAAGTTGCTGTCGTTTTGTTCTTCAGTCTAGTTGTGGAG
>NW_017731513.1:762201-763814 GCF_001890085.2 Hipposideros armiger | reverse complement strand
TCTCACTGCCTGACCTCAGGGTGTCCGGGTGGCAGATGGAGAAACCCCACACAGCAAGAGAAAGGGCTCGGTTGGGGGGACTCTTGGGATCAGGGCTGCAGGCGTTTCAGAGATCCCAAAGGTTTTTATTACATAAGAGCCCTGAAAAGTTTCCTCAAGTCTTTATAGACCTGCAAAACCTCTCCTTAGCCATGGGATGGTGACTAGTCTGACTCACGTCCATCACTGTTAATGCCCCCATTGCATCCGTATCCCTCCCTGATTTTTATCCTCCGCTTCTCATCTGCACCAAAAGCTAAGTGTCCCTAGAAGAAAACTCCCATGAAAATGAAACAGGGTGGAATGAAGAAACATTCCACTGGTACGCTGTCTCGTTTTCTTTGTTTTCTTTTTTATTCATTCAATAAGTAGATGGTAACAATGCCATTGTCAGTCCTTGGGGCCTATACTGGGACCTTCCCAATCAGATTTGAGAATAATGACCAAAAAAGAAGGTTTAAAATTCTATACAGCAGCCAACAAACTCTAAGAGTTGGGCTTTATAATCTGGACATTATAGATCAGAGCAGACATATGAGAACTCTCCTTACGGGGCAGAATGGCCTTTAGATTTGAAAGTCCTATTTCAGTGTGGACATGTCCAAAGAAGGGTTGTGCCAACTCGGGAAAACGCTGACTTGTCACAGAAGAAGAGGAAGCTGGACACCACAGATGTCCATCTCCTGAAAGGACGCAGCAGGAAGGACGCAGCATTCAGCACAGCTTTTGTGACAACGTTCCTGCCGACCGTGCATAACCCGGCCCTCATCACAAGGAACACACCCAAACCGAGGGACATTCGAGAAATCACGGGCCTAGCATTTTCAGAAGTGTGAGTTCATGAAAAGCAAAGAAAGTCGCAGGAGAGGTGCCTCCCCGAAGGAAACATGACAACTGAATGAGCATGTCACTCTCCAGAGGGGTGGGTGGGGATAAGGCAACACCAATCTCGTTGCTGTTTGAGCTGTGTCACGGTCGTGTAGGGCCAAGTCCCAGCTTGTGGGACATAAAGTGTGCAGGAGCAGCTGGGCCACGGACTCTCAAATAATTCAGGCCAAAAAAAAAGGTTTTTGCTGACTTTGAAAGTCTTTTTCTAAAGAAGAAGTGTAAAAACACAATCTCACTCTGTGTCTTGCATATATACAAGTCCCTGATACAGTTCAAAACTCGTCTCATTTTCTTTATTGTGCTTGAATCCAATTTAAATTAAAATACAAAATGCTTGACAAACATCCATCCAACTCGTGTTGTGGGGAGCAAAAGAAACTTACACTGGTACTTACAGCTCCTTAATCCTCTCAAAAGGTAACACGCTAACACACACTTAGATCTTTGCCTCTAAGAGAGAAATACATTAGCAACCTTCAGGGGAATCAGTGCTGTGGACAAGTGTTTAGTATCCTAAAGTCCCTTTTGTAGCAACCGATCCAGTACTGTAGCAGGACCCACAGGTTACAAAGTGGTCACACAGTCATTGGAGCCCCCACCCCACTCACCAGAGGGCAGTGCCTCCTGAGTGTAAACCCGACTTCTTTCTCTGACTAGGGTACTTCACAACACATCTTTCCAAACTA
>NW_017731513.1:743222-761866 GCF_001890085.2 Hipposideros armiger | reverse complement strand
CCCCACCCACGGCGTCTCCCCGAGTCACTCTCCACGTCACATCCTCCAAGGAAGTTTTACAAGCACGTCGTTGCGCTTGCTCACAGGAACCAATGTTTAGATATATAAGGAGCAAAAGTAAACATTTTCAAAGGTGAGAGGGTCCCCCCCTACAGATTTGTAGGGAACAGCTTGGGAATCACCATAGACAACCTGGTTAGAAAGCCGGAGACGTCGCGAGTCCTGGGAGATAAGGACTCCTCTGTTTAAAGGAGGATGCCACCCTGGGTGACCGAGGACGCGATGTGCTGGGCTCCGCAGAGCAGCCCAGTGTCCGGTTAGAGGACAGCCTTCAGTGTGTCGCAGACCTGGGCTCACACCCTCCTCACTGACCCTGGTCTTACACCAGCCCTCTAACTGAAGCTTCAACTTTCCTGTCTCCGGGCTCAAGGCAGTAATGCCACCTCCTCCCAAGGCTGCTGTGAAAACAAAAAAACTGAACTCAAAGCCCTCCCATCAGTATGGCGCACAGTCAGCACACAGTCAGCACACTCATGTTTGCCTGGCACATAGTCAGCGTGTTCCTATCAGCCTGGTGCACAGTCAGTGCATTCCTGTCTGCCCAGCACACAGCACACAGTCAGCACACTCCTATTGGCCCAGTGCACAGTCAGCACGCTGGCTGGACAGGGTAGACACTATTCCTACTTTACTGTTATCACTACTACAAACATTGGCAAAGTAAGCACACCTTTTATGCTTGAACTCTGTCCTCTTAAGGAAATGTGAAATACAGAATAAAATTAACTGTTTTTTAAAAATCCATCATATCTTGGTCACTTTGGCACAGTATACTTTGCCTCAACAAATGTGATCTCTAAAACTACGGCCACAGAATCACAGCTTAGGGCCGGCCGAGTGGTGTGTTGGTTAAGAACTGGCTTGGGACGCCAAAGGGCCCCGGTTCGGATCCCACATATGAGGGCCAATGACACTGCCCTCTGCAGCTAAGATGTTAAACGGAAGCTCAACCTGGGGCTGGGCTGCTGTGGGTCGCCGGGGACGGCGTAGGCTGCAGCTCCCTGGAGCAGTGGGTTGCCATGGGCTACCGTGTGTGGCCAGCAGCCAGCGTGAGCGGCCAGCAACCGCAGTGAGCAGGCGTCCAGAAGCTGGCGACTGATGTGCCTCGCCAGAGAAGAGCGCAATGATGGTGCCAACTTGGGCCAGTGAAGCAACGTCCTCCACAACTAGACTGAAGAACAAAACNAAAAAAAAAAAAAAAAATTGGCACCAGCTTACTAAAAAGAGGATTTAATCTTCACAGCTAGTGACATTATATGGTGGGATTGGAAAGTAAATAAGGCTGACGATTCCCAGCGACCTCAAAAATAAAGAGCAGCCAAAACTGAGATGAAAAACCATCTTTTGGGAAAGCAACTCTCGAGTCAGTGGTACACACAAAAGATGTTTTCATTTTACTTTGCATGAAAGAGCTGGGCAACTGAATCATCTTATCGACCCTCTTGTGTTTTGAATTTTTTTTAAATTCGCTTTTTATGTGACAAGAGTTTCAGGTTTGCAGAATTATTGCCAAGTGAGTACCAACAGTTCTCGTGTACCCCACACTAAGCTTCCTCTATTACTGACATCTTACCTTAGTAGGGTCCATTTTTACCATTGGAACAGCTATTAATATGTTATCATGAACTGAAATCCATTCTTTATTCAGACTTCCTTTGTGTTTACCTAATGTCTTTCTCTGCTCCAGAGTCCCCCCAGGAAATGGCCTTACTCTTGACAGTTATGTCTCCTTAAGCATTTCTGGATTATGACGGCATCTCAGACTTACTGTGTGTTTGATCACCTTGACAGTTTGAGGGGTTAATGCTCAGGTATTTTTGCAAAATGCCCCTCAGTTGGGCTTTTGTCTGATGTTTTTCTCTTGGTTAGACTGGGGTTAGACTTTTAAAATAGCTTTTGCCTCATCCTTTAACTCTTAAAAAAAAATCACCATAACCTCATATTATAATAATGTGGATTATTGCTCATCATCATTTCAATCTGCTTATAAATGAAAATGTCTGCAAGTAGATTGAAGGGAATGCTTAAAAATGAATTACCAACCACATCAAAGTTCTAAAATACAGCTAGCATTTTATATATGCTCCTGTACAATAAAAAAAACCCACATTAATAATTAATATTAATTAATTGAACCTCAGATATGATACGGTAATGAAAGCACAGCTGACAGGTAATAATTCCTAGAATTGCAGGGAGATATTTTGGATTAGGTTAAATTTGTGCATTTTAAGGAACGAACATATATTTTGATATATTCTTATCCAAATCCCAGGCAGATTTTTAAAAAGCTCCCTTCCAAGCGGTTTTATGGAACAAAGATATCCTTGAAATAGCAGGACAAATGTGACCCTTATTACTACTACCTTGTTATAATGTATTAACTCTTACTATTCCTCTAACTGTTCACGTGTGACAACCACTGTAAAAGTAAACACTTTAGCACACGGAGGGGAGAAAAGGGACTCCCCTAATAAAGCCACTGGCTCAGTGACAAGCCACTATTTTCATGACACAACTCATCTCATTTGTGACGGAAAACATTCACAGGTCTTTCTGTGTCAGCCAAGCTCTGGATTCCTATCCAGACCTTTATAAAATTTTTAATAAGCATGCCCCGGGTTATTATTTGGCTTTCGTCCTGAGGACAAAGTCAACAGAAGTGGCACGTGTTCCCCACGGCAGGGGGAACTGCTCCCTGAGGTGACCTTGGTCAATGGGTGAAAAATAGAGAGCTAGGCAGGTGGGCCAGCCCAGAACGCAAGCGCTTTATGAGCTATGAAAATTACTAGACTCTCTTCTTGCTAAGATTTTTTCCGACACCTGATTCAAACAGGAAAACAACTCCAAACCCAGGAAGCATTCCAGAATACACCCCCTCCGCCCCTCATAATGGCCAGTCACAGGGTTCCTGGCTCTGAGCAGAGCTTCTGGGCAAACAGCCTGAGCCTGCAGACAGCCTGGCCCAGCGGGAGGTTATCCAACCACCTATCAGAACCATGCGTGGGGAACCCACCGCCCTCACAAGAGCACAGGGGCCACCTGCAGCCTCTTGGTAAACACTGAAAGCCCCTCAGGCAGTGCCACAAAAACCAAAAGGTGACAGACAGAGACTTCTTAATCTCAGCACACATGTTTCCTAGGGCTGCCATGGCTGCGCTCCCCGCCCCCTTTCGGAATGTGAAGTCTGTAGGAGGAACAGGTCTACAGGCTGAGGTCAGAAGGGAGAAGGCCACCTCTGAATGCAGTCTGTCTCCTGATTTTCTCGCTCCATCTCAGACAAAACAAAACAGAAGCAAACGGCGACCGGCGCTTCGCTGCCATCAGGTCGGCACGCACAATACATTTCTAAGACGTGAGGAAGAGATCATCTAGTCATCGAAGGTCAACCAAGAAAGAGACATACATCTCGTCTGGTCCAGCCACACAGCTGATTAATGAAGGGAAAACGTTTTGTTGTTCGTTTTTTAAAAAAAGATTCAGCTCTTCGTCAGCTACCTGAAAATCGCACATGGTCACCTCTGAAATCTATGTTCCCCCCCCCCCCGCTTTCTCCTTTGTCCAAAATTATCATATATACCCAGTGCTGCCTCACTGACTTTGGAACTTTCATGCTTATGTGAATTCCCCATGCGCACGTATTACACATTTGGTTTTCTCCTGCTAAATACGTAAAAAGACAAAAGATTCAGCCCCGTTTCCTCTAAGGAATCAGGACCAACCTAGAGGAGGTGACGTACCTGTTGAGAGCTGATATTTATAGGTTGCTTTAAAACGATCCATGTGACACTTTCAAGAAGAGGTGGGACTGTCAGAGAACCAGGGTATGTCCAGTAATCCCAGGACGGAGGAAGCAGAGATAATGGGTCAAAATTCGTGAATCGAGTTTGTTTCCCCTGGGGAAGAAAAGAGGGTGCCACAAGTTACAATCAGAAAGCTTCAAAGAAAACATACCTCCAACGAAACAGGACTTCACTGGGATGAATTCACCCGTGGAATTATTTAGCACCTGTGTTCTATATCCTTAAAAACGTATCTGCCTTAATCTAAAAATTTTACAGGATGTAAGACATTGCTTATATTTGTTTAAGAAGCACGAGATTTGTTTTCATATAAGTCGTCTTTAAAATGAAGGCTTATTCTGCAAAACTCCAATAACAGAAACTAACTATGCATAAATAGATTTATCAGTGGTTATTTTAGGTAATTGAAGACACCCTCCTAATTTTCAGGAGATAAGTGGTAACCAGTTACTTCTGCTCCACTGGTCAGGGATGTTGAAACCTGCTCCCCAGAAGGCAGCACACGCTATGTCTCAGGCCCCTGCTTGCAAAAGATGGTAAGAGAGCTCAGGAAAAACCAGGAACGTGTTAGTCATTCGTCAACAGGGATTAACTTTACCTTTTCTTTAATGGAATGCAAAATGTCAGTAATCTTTTGCAGTTGAGGGTTATGTTCACCAACCTGAAAATATGAAAAGAAATGATGACTGCTCCAGATCAGGTTGGAATCACCCCATTTCAGGCGCTATTTTAAAATTCTTTAAAAACAAAAACAAAACACAAACAAAAACAAAAACCCTAAGCCAGCCCAGAACAAAGGGTGATTGTGCAGCTCTGTTCCTCGGGCCTTATCATGTCTGACAAATCTGAACAAGATAACATTACAGGGCAGCCTGATCCCCAAACCAGGAGCCATGGTTCCCCACTAGCTTTAGGGATGTTTCAGAGACAGGTTAACGTGAGAGAAACTGTGCTTAGGACACGTCCAGAGAATACCTGCGCTATTAAACCAGAGGAGACCATCAGACCCTAGATCCAAACTGACTATTGTGACATCGGAACCTCAGAGGAAACTATCTCCCACTCTCGGCCTAAAAAAAAACGATCTGAGGTCCCCCCTCGAGGCAATCTACCGTTGTGAGCAGAATTCTTCAGGACAGGACAAGTTGCGCGTCTCCTTTTCGGAGTGGGTGGCAAAACAAAGGTGCACACACCCTCCAGGAATGTGGTTGCAGTGGGAGCAGAGCGCCCCACCCACCCGCAGGGGGGATGACGCCATGCCTGCCTCACCACAGGTGACGACAAGACCAAAAAAAAAAAAAGGCCACGCATGTGGGACTCCAAACCATCAAACCATTGTGGCCCAACTCATGCCTAAAGCACCAGGAAACTAAATTTTCCTTTGTCCGGTATCTGGAACTACTGTGTCATCGGGAACAGCCGAGAATACTGACGCCCTTCCCAGGGCCTCAGTTGTCACTTCTGCTGCTGTTGCTCTTCAGTGAAAATGGCCAGGGGACATGAGGTGACAGTGTCCCGGGGCATTCTAGGCCCTTGGGAACCACGAACATGCAAATGTTTAACGTTGGTCCCCAAAGGAAAGCGTCAAACCTGGAACTAGCTTGCTATTAAGATGGTAGAGTGTCTGAAATTCTATGCAAACCTGCCGATTCCTTATTTCGAAGGAACCCGGTGAGTCCTGACCTGTAAAAATACTCCCAGGACGGCCAGTCCGTCGGGCTCATGAGCTGCCTCCACGAAGCTGGGGTACTTGTCTGAGTTCCAGTGAACCACGTGGAGCTGAAAGGGAGAGACACGCGTAAGGCAAAGGCGCGTTTTTCAAACACCCTCCAAACCCTAAATGCGAGTAAAGCATTTATGTAGATGTGCTGGCACTGCGTACTTTTATGTGTAACATGTTCGTCACCAGAACCCAGGACAGAATCCGCCGCTTTACTGGAGTCCCAAAGACCCCAGGGAGGGAAGGCCCACGTCACTCAGCCATTCTGTGCCGCGCTGTGTTGAGGTGTAATGAATGTTTAGAGGGCTCTGGAGTCACCTGTCACGTCTCTCTAGCCCTAACAACCTCCAGCCACCATTCCCAAGGGACCTGGATCTTGGGTTTCTGCAAAATCCAAAGATGTCCCAAACGTCCTACCATCGTAAACAGTGCAGTGTCCCAAACGTGCGGACAAGTGGGTGAGACTGTAGAATAACAGGAAGGCACAAAACCACCCCGGAGGGTCTTCGTTCCTGGTTACGGGAAGGACACGCTGAGATGGAAGCCACAGGGCAATGTGACATACTGGAATGACATGGCTGAGACCGCGACCAGGCCGTGCTGCGTGAGGCACCGGCTTCAGAGAAGCTCTAAGTGATCCTCTTGGCCCCTCGGGGAGGAAACCCGTGTGAAGGGTTTCGGGCACAATCACCTTTCTCGCTGACTATGACACAGAGAACCCCATCTACTGAAACACATTTTCATCCCATCCTTTCAACACAACTACATCTTACAGGTAAGAATATGGGGGCATTTCTGGAGAAAGGAGGAAGATCCCAAACAGTGAACTGTAAAACTATTACACAGTGCACTGCCCACCAGCACCGAGGGTGACGGCAGGACGTCCAGACAGAGCCTGTGGAGGTGGCTCCCCCGTTCCAAGGAGGTGTGACATCGTTGGGAAGGAACCAAACCTGACATCACTGAGTGATAAAACAGACTTTGCTCGGCCCACAGGAGATGCCAAAGTCCCACGGGGAGGGGCTGACGAGGACGTTAGCGTTGTTTCACGTGGCTGCCTGCCAACCCACGGGTTCCCTTAGGGAGAGGTGACACCACAGACACACACAGATGTGAAGTGACTTCTTTACATTCACAACCACAGCTGATTAGGAAACCATTGCGACACGGCAGACAGAGGAGCCTATATGTCTCCCTGCTGGATAAAAGCAACAACCATGTGAAGCATGATGGGAAACCAGCACAACAGGCGTCTTCTGTTTGTTTTAAGCAAGCCCTTCTCTCACCCACACCCCTTGCGTAACTGGCGGCAACACCTTGGGAGGAACGGAAATCACTTTTATTAGTGTCTGTATTTGAACTAAAACGCAAACAAAGGCACAGCAGAGTCACCTGTCCTGACTAACAACGACAGACGCCGTGATTTGAGCTGAATGTCAAAAAGTGATTGCAGCCTCTGCAAAAACGGAGGTGAAGATGCTTCCTTACCGGAAAACAACAGCTGAATTACAAGATTATTCAACTTCAGCATTTTAAAGCTGTGTACGTTGATACGTAAAATACGCTTAGTGGGCCAAAAAAAAAAATGCCATTAATGTTGAAATCACAGGTTTACTATCAACTACTCATCTAATATATACATACAATAAATGTGGCAGAAACCAAATATGGAGTGGACTATTAGCTTACATCTTGTACATGCATAACTCTCGTCATGATTTAGTGTCATGACATCTCTGGTGTCACATGTCATCAGATTCGGTCCCAAAATTAAATGTTTAAATATTATAACTTTCGATGTTTTTTGTTTTTGTTTTTTCCTGTCATTTCTTTTTTCTCTGTCTTTTTATTTTTTTAAGAGGACACAAGCAGATGACAGTCCTGAGGTGAGGGACAAAAGTCACTGGAAAAACCATCCCTGCCCCCAGGTCAACCACTTCCGTAACTTCCTAACTTCTCTCCCGGCTTTCACGTTCGCCTGACCTCTTCCCCACAGGCAGCTAGTTGTAGTTCATGAAATGTACAGCAGGGCATGTGGTCACCCTGCTCAGAACCTCCCGCTGTCTTCCTCCCACCACATTAAGGAGGGACTCGGCACTGCTCGCCTGGCCCCGCACGTGGTGTGGCCCCGGCTGCATCCCTGGGACGTGGCTTTTAACGTCCCCTCTCTCATGAATCATGAATCCCAGTCTTAAAGCCCACACTTTCTCTCCTTGAACAGGCCAGCCTCATTTCTGCACGAGCATCTGGACTTGCGCTTCCCACGTGCTGGGAAGCTCTCTCCAGACTTGCTCATGGTGGCTTCTTCTGGCCATTCCGTCTCAATCCACGGACCATCTCAGAGGGGCCCTTCCTAACCACTAAGACAATCTCAGATCANTATATATATATATATATATATATATATATATATATATATATATATATATCCCAGACATCTTTGCATGTCAATAAATATATGTCACGATTTTTAATTGCTGAAAAGGTTTCTATTGTGTGTTCTCTAAATTGTTTAGCAATTCCATGGTGATTTAATATTATTAAGATTTAGCACAAGTCTACAGTGGTGAAATAAAGATTGAGTGTCATCCCCTCACTGGCCGCTGGCTGCATTCAGGCAGAAAATCTGTCCCTTTGTCACTAGGGCTGACTCAGCACCCACCCGGTTACAGGCAGGTGTCTCTCAAGGTAGCCTGGAGGCCCAGGTGGGTGGGACCTGCTTTGCTATTTTCTTTGGCTCTAATCCTGAAGTTTTCATTTCCTGGAATAGCAATCCCAGTAAGCAGAAGCACTCTTCTCCAGTGTTTTGTAAACAGCTTTCATTCTGTCACTCTGGTGCTCAAATGTCTCTGACAGCACCCCACTGCCGGCCAAAGTTGAGAAATCCTAAAATAGGTTGTTCCTTATGGGACATGGAGGGCCAGGCAGTGGGCGAGGTGCTTTATGTTGCGTTAGCTCAGTTAACACCTAAGGCAGCCCTATGGACGGTATCCGACTGTCCCCATTTAAAGATGAGGAGCTTGCGGGAGGGCCAGGGAGCGTCAGTCAAGACCTCGCCTGGCAAGTAAGTCGTGAACTAAACACACGCTCCAGTGCACCTCTAGCTTCCTGTTGCTGTTTTCTTGCCATTTTCCCCAACCCCTTTTTGTTTACTTTTTATTATGGAAACCTCCAAACGTGCACAAAGATAGAATAATAAACCACCTTGAACCCATCACCAGCTTCAGCAGTCATCCACACACAGCCGAGTTCATTTCCTCCTCTCTCTCCCCCCCCTCCCCCCCCGTCCTGCCCAAGCTGGATTATTTGTCTGGAATTCCAAGTACCATGTCATTCTGGGTGCAAACCCTCAAAACCAGATCTCTAAAATATGTGACATTTCTAACCCAAGGAAAGTCCCCCAACGAACGTGTTCGCATGGCTTCTGAG
This sequence comes from Hipposideros armiger, assembly GCF_001890085.2. Taxonomy (NCBI): domain Eukaryota; kingdom Metazoa; phylum Chordata; class Mammalia; order Chiroptera; family Hipposideridae; genus Hipposideros; species Hipposideros armiger. The sequence continues at coordinate 752,854 of NW_017731513.1, read as the reverse complement.
CGACCCCACCACCAGGTCCAACTCTCCTTTCCAGAGGATCTCCTATCACCTCCGCTCTAAGCCACTTCTGGGAAGGGTGGACCCCGAGCCCTGAGTGAAAAGACGCTGGTTGGAAGCTTCTTAAAAATTCCAGTGCCTGGACCCTACGTGCCCCACAGCTTCTGAGTCGGGATTTCTGACACGGCCCAGGGACCCACATCTGGATAAGCTTCCTCGGGCGGCTCTTGGACCCGGGTCCTGGGTCGCCACACGCTCTGTACTGCCCTTTCCTGCCCTCATGTGTGCCAGCCCGTCTGGAAGCTCCCCGTCCTTGATTGCCCCCAACCAGTCGCCCCCTCTTGACCAGCTCACGTGTCAGCTCCTTCAGGAAGTCTTTTTCTGATTTCCCACTGAAAACGAGTCTGTCTCCTTCCGAAGCCCCCTTGCATGGCATGTTCTCCTACAGCACTGGGCACAGCCACCACGTTACAGTGTCCACGCATTTATTCCATCCCCTCCGGGAGAATACAAACTACTGGAGGACAAGGGCCACTTCGAACACGTCTTTGTCTCGTGCATCATGCCTTGCAAAAACCGGCAATTCCTAAACAATTCTAGAATTGGCTCGCAGTGTCTCTCTTACAGGGTAGACCTTCAATTTCAAAACAAATTGTAGTTTTATAGATTGAGTCAAAATTAATGTTCAAGTGAATGAATTTATTTCCTCATTTCACAAATAGTCTAAAGATGCAGAAGTAGAGGTTAATGATCACTAATGATCAAATACCAAATTTTACTATGAGAAAAGGCCATTAGAGTTTTGTCTCCAGAGATGCCGGACAGAGACCCTGCAGGCAACCACTCCAAAAGCAGACATAATACAGAAACGGCTAGCTACAGGCACTGGGATGGGGACACGGTGGAGGGATGACGGAGGGGCGCATTCACGGTCACGTGACGCACAGATGGAAACTGTACAAGGTAGGCTTATTGCTCCAGTTTTTCACCTGGAGCTGCAGTGGGACAGAAAATGCAATAGAGAGGGTCCCCAAACTCGGTACCCAAGAGCCACACATGAGCATCTCTGAACCGAGACCAGACATGCTGCACAAGCAAGAGAATTTGTAGTTCAAGTCCAGGCAAGAAAGTTACCTGCTAACACGGAGGAAACAATACTCATCAGAGAAAAATAACAGAACCCAGGATCTCCATAATGCAATGTTCATAGCATACAGAATACAATTAAAAATGCGTCAACATACAAAGGATCAAGAAAACGGGACACGTTCTCAACGGAAGAAAAGTCAACAGAATCAGATGCAAGATGAACCAAATTTGGAAGTTACTAGGATTTTAAAGCAGTTACTTTAACTGTTGAGGGTTATATGAAGTTAAACAAAGCATTGTTTTAATGCCCGAGAAACCTCAGCAGAATAATGCAAAGACTCAGCAGAGAGCTAGAAATAACAAAAGTCCCAGGCATTGCCACAGATATGAAAGCGTGTCCACACAAAAGTGTGTATGGCAGCCATCCCTAACATCCAAATATGGATAGCTGTGTTCCTAACAGCTCAAAATTAGAAGCAACCCAAATGCCCATCAATCGGTAAATAGATCTTTATAAACAGTGGTATATCCCTACTACAGAATATTACTCAGTAACAATAAATAAATAAAACGGGTGAATCTTAAAAACATTAGGCGGAGCAAAAGAAGTCAAACGCAGAAGTCTATGTGCTGTATAATTCCACTGAAATAAAAAAATCCTAGAAAAGGCAAATTTTGAGTCACAGCATCTCAGTGGCAGCCTGGGGCCATGGGTGAGAAGGGTACAGAGTGCAAAGGGGCACAACAGAGGCCAGGGATCTATTCTCCATCTTGATTCTAGCGGTAGTAGTTGGCATCATTCTATATCACACAGTAATACGCAAGAACTCAAATCATCAACTGCACACCCGAATTCATGAATTTTATTGTATGCAACTTCATAACAAAGGGAAAAAGGGAATTTTAAAAAGAGCATAGCATGAAAGCCAAGTATTCCGCACACTGAATTTCAGCAGATGAGTAAGCCAATTTAGATAATTCAGGATAACCCAAAGAGACTTGGCAAGAAGAAGTCAGCGGTCCAAAGAAAATGACAGATCTGTTATCCAAAGCATCAGAAACAGTATATCTGGCCTGGCAGTTAAATCAAGCATTTCAGTAAGTTACTCTGGGGAGGAAAAATGGACTTAAGTCAAGAAAAAGAAAATGGAAACCGTCTGATTTGCCCTTTTGGTCAAACAGTGACTTGGCAAGAAACAGCAGCAGCAAAAAAAAAAAAAAAAAATTGGCACCAGCTTACTAAAAAGAGGATTTAATCTTCACAGCTAGTGACATTATATGGTGGGATTGGNAGAACCCCTTCCCATTCCACAGGTAGATTTGGTAGGTATTCCTTTAAGAAGAAACAATGTTTAAGAGATAACTAATATTTCACTTGTAGCATTAATTTATATAGTACATTTGATCACAAGCATCAGGATAATTACCAAAGATCATTTAAAAAAAACAAAACTCAGTTCCTTAAAGATTTACTACGTGCCAATCTCCTGCAAGGCCTCAAGCTGGGTACTGCGAGGGGAAAACCCAAATGACCCCGGTATCGGCTTCAGTCTTCGGGAGCTCATCTTATGCTAGCGTACCCATCACGGTTACACAAGGTCCTGCTACTCAGTTATCTTGTCAGGACAATGAGCACCGAATAATTTCAGGTCTTAAACTCTCCACCCAGAGGAAGCGAGGTGTCTGAAACAAGCCATCACAACCAAGGAAACTCACTCACACTTTTCTCAGAAGACGACAGGCGTGAAGCATGGTCAACTCTAAAATGTGGTGACTAAGGTCATCCTTAGAGTCACTTCTTGTACCAGAAAGAGCAAAAGGACCCCTACCCCATCCTCTTCCACCAAAGACGAACCAAAACATGCCCGGGGAATAGGTTAAAGTGAATATCAAGAGCCACCTCACAACATAACCTGAGACACCGAGGGACGTGTGTCAAGGCGAGACGGGCTTCGCCATGGAAATGGGTGGAAGGGTTTGTGGGCGGCTTGTGTGTTCATAGGAGACTCTAGTCATTTTTTCCCACCAGTTGGCAGGACAGTGACCTGCACAGGGCTGCCCCCTGCTCTGCTGCCAACACACATAGGGCTGAAGTGGGCGACCCTTGCTCGCGCCCCCAGCCGCTCTGCGGGGCCTTGTGGTCTGTTAGTTTCAAGGCACGTTAACGCCGTAGGTTGGTGAGTGTTGCATCTGATTAATCATTAGCCAGTTTATCATTAGCCGGTTACCAGTGAAGGTGGCCTATGGCATAATTCATTAGAGCTTAAATAGCCGTTGATATCCTGAGGCATTTCTCACTGAAATTGTGGGGGCTGTTTTTGAGCAGTGCAGTAGCTCTACCCCCCTCCCCCACCTCTCCTATGGTTCATTCTATCGAAGGCATCAGGAAAGACAGCCAGCAACAACAGCCAAGACAAAGGTTCGCTTTGACAGGAAACACCATCAGCTCTTTATGAGCAGGGATGGTATCAAGACATGAAGCAGAATCGCGTGCTCAGGAAAGGAATCACGATTGTACCCTTCTAGAAATGGGTTTAGCTTTCTCACCAACACCACGGAGAGACGTGACCTACTGGGTCCCTACGAAGGGGAGCATGTTTAGTGTGTTCTGAGGTTTGCGATGCCGTCATGCCTGCCCGCAGGTGGGAGCAGACGGGTTTCAGGCGTTTTGATGCACAGCAAACGCTGTGTGCTGCCCGGAGGCCCATGAGTGCAAAACCGAGACGCAGGAGTCCGGTCGGTTTGATTACAGAGACCCGGTGTTCTTCGTGGTGCTGAAGCTGAGAGCAAAACGGCGCCGGCGGCTAGGATTCCAGGCAGGAGCTACAGGAGGGGTTCTTGCATTCTGCGTGGCTTTGTCTTCGCTCCGCAGACATGTGTGGGGGCGTCCGCTGGTGACAACTTTCAATGGAAAGAGGCTCTCACTTTTCGGCCCTTCAGAGGCTGTGGGGGACGATGGTTGCTCAACAGGAAGGCGGCGGCTTCGCCCTCGGCTGTACACAGGAGCGAGCGGAAGGTGGCCAGCTGCGGGGGAGAGAGCAAGACCACGGCTCAGCACACACCGTCACGCCAGCGTTTAGGAAGAGCCCTGGGCAGGGAGTCGGCAAGCGTATAACCTTCCCTCCACCAGGCGCTCACATGCTGCAGCGCGATTTCCCCAAGTTATGGGTCACACATCGTAAAGCAGCTCCTTTGCTAAATGCCCACCTCCGTACAAATACCTACAGCTGCGACAATGAAGTAGTTGAAGGTAAGCGACATGTGCAGTGTGGCTTAAAGAGTATATATGTAGAAATCAGAGAATGTCGCCTACACAGACACAATGGGACAGTGGAAAGGGACGCTGGCTTCCAGGGCGAGGTCCTGTTCCTGGTTCTGCCATGACCCGCCGTCTGACCTGGGCCAAGTAAACTCATTGTCTCCAGCCCTCGGTTTCCTCAACTAGGAAGTGAAGCGTTGGGTTGGATCACCTCAGTAGATGGCTCCCGGCTCCCGGAAGCACCCTGAACATGCACAGGTACCCCGATATCACACAGCCCCGAGTCTCCTGGGAACCACGGAGTGTGCGCCCTGCAGAATTCTCATTGTTTTCCTTCAGCTAGAAATGTCCTTGCTCTCACCATCCTTGTACCTGGTGAACAACCAACTACGGTAAAAGCCGAAGGCCAGCAACCTCCGAGAACGTTCCAACACAACTTAAGTCACACAGACATAGTTCTGTATGTCCTAATCTACGTGGCCTAATTTTTCTTATTACAACAAATATCTATCTTGCAAACGTCATACCACACTAAAGTCTAAAGAAGAAAACAGAAATTACTAGTGATTACACAAGATGTAACCACTATTGACATTATAGAGTATAGCCTTCGAGACATTATTCTGTGTATAAACGCACATACACGCTTCAGATATTTTATTACAAAAATGAGCTCAACTATACATCTCTTTTGAAACCTTATTCTTTTGACAAGTGTACATATATATATATGTATATATATATATATATATATATATATATATATATATANCAGAGCCGGCTTGGATTCCTGCTGTACCCAACACCTAGCACGGACTGTCACAGAGGACAGGTACAGTACATATTTGATGAATGAATGAAGAAAATATGTGATGTGTCTCTAGACAAAGTTTCAAAGATGTCTCCCAGGTAAACTAACTTCAGAGGCATCCTTCCCTAAGTGTCTCCACAGAGCAGGGATGAAAGACGTTCTAGGGGAAACCAGCACCTCTGCCGTCCTTGCTGCTGTCCAGTAAGACCTGAGCTGCACCATGAAGTCTCCCCCTCAGAGCTAAGCAGCAGAGTGGAGAGCTGGGGTAATCGGTGCAGCGCTGAGTTTGGGCGGAGGCGCAAACCAGCTGGCTCAGGAGCAAGCGCATGGTACCCAAACACACACTGTCAGGAAAAGGTCCCAGCATCATGCTTGAGCTGTGGAAAGCCTGCTCACAATCTGAGGGTTAAAGCCAGAGTAGCAGAGCTCCGCTTAGTTCAGCTGCAAAGCTTGCCTTTCTCGCCACAGAGCTGGCTGCACATTGGGGAGTTTCCACTAAAATTCCCAACCTGGGGCCACGGCCAGCAAACGTCTAATCCTGGAGACCATCCTCTCAGAGCAGGGCTGTATGCAGGGTGGGAAAAGTGCATCAAATATCAAGGTTCACGTAGCACTGACTTTGAGATAGATAGCCTATAGTAAGACAGCGAAACTGCGGTATACAATGAACAATGGTGGCCAGAGTTATTTTTAATGAGAACGACTTAGTGTTTTCAAGTGTCCCATTATTCACCTTATTTTCCAGCCTCGATGAGTAAATGAACATTACTGTCTCCATCTGAAGCCTGAACACAAGGGATCATTTCTCCAAAATCTCACTTGCCGTACATGGAGTCCATGTATCATTTCGTTCAGAAGTGTTTAAAGCAATCTATTCCAAATAATGCACACTCATATAAGAGGTGAAGCAACGAGAGTTAAAAGCCATAAAAGTTTTGGGGGAAATGGAATACCTTAGTAACAGGATGTTTGTCACCTGCTTTATGCTGCAGAGCCCAACAGCACTGCGAAAGGAGACCGATGCTTGTGTTTCTATTGCCTTTGACTTTTAATATTGTTAGTCATTTTCCAGCCCTGCTCAGTTTCTGAAACTACACTGTAGTCAGCTGCCTTGAATAATAAGTCTGGCCGGCAACAAAACCAGAAAAAAAAATTAATTAAAAAAATCACCACAGCGGTTCAGGCACTTCCTGTCTCTCCCACTGGGATTCGGAGTCCTTTAGTGCAGATCTATCTTGTCCCCTTGGGTCCCCAGGACCCAGGAGAGTACCTGGATCAATAAAAACGCTGACATAAAATGAGACCCCACCTGGAGAAGCGCCCCCACACACTTCAGTGTGCAAGGCGGCTACTGACATGACCTGGGAACCGCTAACGGGCGCGCTTCTAGGGCCAGTTAGCGTGACGGAGTCACAGCCTAACCACTGTGTGACCCACGTCCTCTGAAGGGAAGCTAAGTGACACAGCACCCCTGTGTTTGCCTGGAATCTAGGAAAAGAGGAAGCAAAGAGCACAGATCTGCCAGGGTTATACCATGAGAGAGAGAGAGAGAGAGAGAGAATGAAGACCTGGACATTCCCAGGCGCTGGGGCCTGAATTCTTTAAGGAGCCAGAAGAACCTTCTGGAAGCCTGGCTTCTTGTGCTTGGAGCAGATGCACGCCAAGTTACTGTCTGATCACTCATTCATTCAACAATTCCTAAGAGCTTACTATGGGTTGGCAACAGTGCTCAATGCCAAGTCTGCAGTGGTGAGAGGGAGCGAGAAAGACAGAGGGAGTCGGGGAGGAAAAGGGAAAGGAAGACCCCTGGACCATCATGGAGCAAATTAGAGCTGGGGTTGTTTATGACCAAGGGTGCTGCTACAAGGAAAACCCAGCTTTAGGTGAAGGACAATCTAATCGCTTCTTATTCGAACTCTAGGAGAGTAGCCTCTGTGTTTGTACATCTGAGGCATTATAAACAGTATCCAGGTATGACTGTGGGTGGTGTAAGCTTTGTACCCGGAAGCCTTGGGCTGCAACAGAGCCCATTACATCACCTAGATTCACGAAACTGAGGGCATGGAGGGAAGACAAACTGAATATATATAAAAATCAAGGCCCCCACCTTCCCCCCAAAGTTGAACATACCATGTGTTCATCTTTCTTTGTGTATTTTTTGCAATGCTCTGAATAACATATATCACTTTTTATGAATTTGACGGATATGAGGAAGAACTTTTATGGGATTATAATTCTTGCTAACAATACAGCTGAGCTTAATGTTTAAGTGAAAACTTTCCTCCAGTGAAGGATTTTTAAAGTTTAACTATCTTTATCATTAATAGAGCAAACATAGCATCATCCTAATATTAGACAAAAAAATTGTTTTTTAAATTATCAAAGCCTTAAAATCTGATTCTGTCTAATCTTCTCTCTCATCTTACTTTTAAATGTGACACCATCTGCTCCTTGGGGTGTAGCTGAGCTTGAAGGGGTCCATGCTCGTGCTAAGGAAATACTCTTTTCTGCTTCATTAACTGAATTTATTATATATAAACGATACTCACGTTGAATGTGTTTGGGCCATTATTTAATCCCGGTGTGAAAGACTCTCTCCCCTGAACTCATCAAACAAAACTTCTATCACAAGTTGTAGCAAAGTACTAACACCTGGTGCACAGGTGTTTCAGATCCCGGAGACACGAGCGCGCCATTCAGTCGCCCAAGCCCCATCCCCTCCCAAAACAAGAAAAGCCAACCTGATTTGTCCTCTGTGTCGTCAAAGTCAACGCTGAAGGAGTGGCCGTTGTTACTGATGATTTTAGCCGAGCTTGGGTCATACTTGATCCTAAGAGGTCGGAGGGAAGAGTCATACTTCACTTCTTTGGTTTTGATCTCAATCGGAGACTGCTGATCCCCATCAGCAATGGGGAAAAACTCATTCCAGTGAACAGGACCTTGAAAACACGGGGCCAAGAAAAGGTTACATGAGTTAGTTCATCCAAAATACTTAACAGCAACAGACGGTGCTTGAGATTGAAGAGAAAACTTAGATTAATCAAATCAGATCTTTGTCCTTAGGACCTTAGCATCTAATTGAGTTTGTTTTTGTTTTTTTCTTTACTAGCCTAGTTGCTCTTATTACAGGTATGGAAACCTCCTGGTTTGCTTTCATTCACTTTCAGAATTAAACTTACCCTTGTGGACAAAGAGCATGCAGGTTGTGTAAGGAACTTTCTGAAGGAACTCTCCTACCAAATTAAAAACAACAGCACAATTCACTATAGAAAACAATGAGGTTCAGTGTCAGGTCCAAGAATGAGCTGGGATAGCTGTGGAGGTCATGAAATTTAAGGGCTGAAAGAACTGATGGAGCCGAGAGCTGTGTGGTTCTTACAAACGGCATTTCTACTTCTTTCTTCTATCACTCCCTGCTATCTAAGGGGGTCACTCAGGTCTCAACTCAGTTACCTGTGACCGTGCAACAGGCATACTAAGAAAATACTGAAAAGCCCCACACAGGATAACCCCAATAAAATGGCTGCACCATGTCAGGAAAAGGAATACTGCTGAGTAGCTGCAGTGGAGCCAGGTAGCAATTTATTTCTCTCTTTTTTTAGTTTCAGAAGGTGCTGTTGTGGTTAGTTTGCCAATGCTACATTTGGCAAAATTTTAGAGTGGGTCACGACAATCGTCATCCTGATCCACTACTCCACAAGCCAAAATCGCATCAAGTCCCAAATCAGACGCACGTCTGGTAGCTTGATGTGGACCATAAGTCAGCAGCTCCCCTGTCATATCGCTTCAGTTCTCCGGGAGACTCCATTCAGTTCTGCCCGTCAAAAGCAGCAGTGAGGAGGCAGCGCCAAGTAAGTGCCAACTCCTTCTGCAGACCTGAGTCACTGTCTGAGTCACAGGTTCTTCTCATCTTCTCCACTGTATCTGCAACTTAAACCGCCACCACTGGGCAAGGAAACACAGCCACCACGGGGCAAGGAGACATCAGAGTGACTGACTAAGCTTTTCCCTGCTTCACTAACCAGCTGACCTAATTTCTCTAAAACTCAAGCACTTATGAAACTGCTACAGCATGACAATTAACTACATATTAGTGGTTAACAAAAAGCATTTTAAAAGATTTAGAATGAAACTTCACGAAATTGCAAATATATCACAATTAGCAGCAGCTTCCATTTGTACATCTAATGCCCCTTTCACTCTTGATTTGCGCAAAGGAGAAAGCATAAATTTCTTCCTTCACATATGCATGCTTCAGGTACAAAAAGGCATAGCATGAACACCTGATCACACACACAACTTAGAAGTTGTTCTCTTGTGAATCTGACACTTGGGACTTCAAAGTAACTTGAACAGCCAGAGTCCTGGCTTACAAAGTACTACAGAAAAAGCCTTACATTTCCTTACATAGTACTCTCATTTACCTTTCTACAATAGTACTCTTTCTGTATACAAGCTAATCCAATTTTAGGTGGG
>NW_017731513.1:737084-740706 GCF_001890085.2 Hipposideros armiger | reverse complement strand
CCCCACGTGCGCAGAGGTGGAAGGCGCGGCAGGAGATGCTGAGCGGCCGCCCCACGTCGCGCAGAGGTCGCCCGTCCCGCTCGCTTTGTCACGCTCTGCAGGCTGTGGCTCCGCAGTGAGGGGACCACGCCCGGGTACTGACCCGTGGTCCCCGAGTTCTGCCGCCCTTTGCGCCCCGCGGGGAGGAGGGCGCGCAGGCCTCTTCTCCCGGGGGCTCGCGGGGCTCGCTGCCCGTGGACTGGAGGTGGACGCGCCGCGTGGCCTTCACTTGCCGTCCTGCAGGAGTGGGTGTGCTAGGCTCCCCGTGAAACAGAGAGGGGTGCGACCCGCCGGGAGTGTCGTGACTGTCCCAGCTGCCCAAGGCTTTCATTTGGGTCCATCTGAAATTTCAAATGGAGCTGCGCAGCGCTGTTTATGGACAAAACAATGCACAGAGCTTCTTGAATGGTCAGGAACCATCCGTTGAAGAAGGAACAGTGGCCACGTCACTGTGGTCACTCAGCGTCTCTGGCCATCTGCACAGCGGCACAGAACGTGGTCACTGCAAGTCCCGTTGTTTAGGGACCACTTACGTGAGGCTCAGCTTGAACTCGTCTTTAGATCTGGCCTGAAAACCCCTTAGTGCAAATTCTTCTGCAGTTCTTAATGAGGGTGGGACCCCGCACAGAAAAGGCTTCCTCCGGCACTAAGCACAATGCACTTGAAGCTCTTGCATCTCAGGGAAAGGCCCCGCCTCCTTCATCCGCATTCTCTAGAACATTTGGGCTGGTTTGTGCCAATACAGTAGGAACGAAACTTTTAAGAATAAGGTCTGATCTGTATTCACTTTCATCACAGGAGACAATGTACATACAAGTATATATTTATATTTAAATACACACATATAATGAAGGACTGTTATCCAAAATATGCAAAAAAACCCTCTTAAAACTCAGTAAGAAAACAAACAACCTGATTATAAAAAATGGCCCAAAGAGCTTCACAGACACACCGCCAAAGAAGAGATACAGATGGCAAATAAGCACATGAAGACATGCTCAGCATCACGTTATCAGGGACATGCAAACTGAAACAACGACGAGACTCCACTGCACACCTGTTAGAGTGGACAAAATCCAGAACACGGACCCCACCAAATGCTGGGAGGACGTGGAGCCACAGGAACGCCCACTCACAGCTGGTGGGAACGCAGATGGTGCAGCCGCCTTGGAGGACAGCTGGGTGGTTTGTTACAAAACTAAGCACACTCTTACCGTACGATCCAGCAATCACACTCCTTGGCATCTACCCAAAGGTGTAGAGAACTTATGTCCACACAAAAATCTTCCCACCAATGGTGACAGCAGCTTATTCATAAATGCCAAATCTTGGAAGCAACCAAGATGCCCTTCAGTAGGTGATGGATAAATAAACTGTGGTCCATCCAGACAGTGGCATGTCATTCAGCACCAAACAGAAACGGCCATCAAGCCATGAAAAGACATGGAGGGACCTTAGATGCATGTGACTGAATGAGAGAAGCCAATCTGAACAGGCTACACGCTGTGTGGTTCCAACTCTGTGACGTTCTGGAAAAGGCAGAACTGTGGAGACAGGACAGAGATCGGTGGTTGCCAGGGGTTGGGGGTCAGAGGGGGGATGAGCAGGGGGGGCACAGAGGACGTTTAGGGCAGTGAGCCGACTCTGTGTGATGCCATAATGGTGGAGACATGTCGTCATTCGTCTGNCACACACACACACACACACACACACACTTTTACATTTTCTAAAACATCCAACTTTAAACCCATTTAAACACAGTTCCTAAATAGAGATAGATGGCGTTTCCTCCACTGCTTCAAGAACTTTTGAATGCCCAGTGATATGCAGTGTTCAGTTTTTGCCTCATTCTCTAAACTAAAACCATAAAATTACCAAAGGTCAGCGGAAGCAGTTATACGTTGTTTGTGAAGGCGGTACCCCCTTCCAAGGCCTCTTATCTGCTCATTCGCAGCTTTTGGCAGTCGAAACAGAAGACAAGCAACAGAGTGGCCGGCCCAGGGGGGACACATCTCCAACGGGATTTTGCCACAGTTGATCCACGTAAGGTGTGGTCCTCAAGATGTAATAATTGCTTCTGAAAGCAGGGAGGGAATGGCCTCACAATTCTTCGAAGAACTGCGAAATCACGCCTCATTAATGGCTTGCTTCCCTGAGATGGATTTTTTAAATTTCTGAAGATGAGCTTTGATGGTTTCTAACACATTAAAGAAGAATCAATACTCATGAATCGGAAACACCCTCCTTCCTAACCATAGGTATTGGCACGCAGTAACTATTAATTAACAATAATGAACATTATTCCAGCAGAGAAAGAAACTGAAAGAAATTTATGTTGGAAATTAGCAAAATGTACTCAGTCAAAAATCAACCCACCTAAATTATACCTTTCATGACTCCAGTTCTAAATTTTACCCGCTCCCCCTTTTAAACTGGTAACTTAGCCGTAACCTCAAAGGGCTACAAATTGGAAATGAAACTTTTCCGTTTCTTTGTGAAAGTAAACTCTCTATAAAATTTGACAGTACTGTTCAATAATATACATGTTAACCCCAAAATTATCATCACCACCATCATTATTCCCAGATTTAATTTTGGCTGCGATTCACTATAAATAGGCTTTCTGGGCGCCACTGCAATTAGTGCAAATAATCAGTATTTGAAATAAGTTCAGCTTAATGCAAAAAAAAAAAGAAAGAAAGAAAGAAAGAAAAAAGAAAAAGAAAACCAAGAGAATGGTTTGCTTTGGATAACTTAGAATACACAAGAAGGAAACTATGCATCTTATTACTGTTGCTCCCATCGGTATATACATTTTGGCAACTTGCTATATAACCCGGTCATCCTTGGCTAATCGCCCGTGTCTGCACGGACGAGCGTGGAAGGAGAGGCAGAAAGCGTGGCGAGGGGCCCCAAGTCCGCCTTCACGTTGCAGCAAAGCAGCTGAAGCCTCTGCAGCGCCAGCTTAGCCGCGGGGACATCCCAGCATTGGGAAGGGAGCCGCAGCCTTTGGGTCGCCCGGAAGGCGCCCTGGATTTTCAGGGCTGCAGCTCAAGCGATGCAAACTTCTTAGACACAGTTGCAAGTCTTTTCCACGACTGGCTTCCCCTGAGCGAACGAGGAGCTTCAAGCACCGAAAGGGAAGTTTGTCCTCAACTCACTAAAAGCGCGCCCTCAGCCCGCCCTGAACTGAGAGGTGCTGCCACCAGGGCCGGTTCCCCGCTCCCGCTCCCGAAGGGCAGGGCGCGCGGGGGGCCGCGACGGGTGGGGTCTGGGGGCCTTCCCCGGGGCGCACGAGGCTGCCTCCCGCGCGCGGCTCCCAGGCGGCTCCGTCCAGGGGTCCCGCGCGCTCGGCGGACCCCGGCCAGCCTCCCCGGCCCCTCGCGGGGCGCGCTCACCGTTGTGCTCGGCGTACCCCCAGCTGAGCCGGGACATGGCCCTGGCGGCGGCGGCGGGCGACGGGCGGCGGGCGCGGAGGGAGACAGCAGCTCCGGCGGCTGCAGGCTGGGCGGGCGGCGGGCGGGGCGCAGGGGCACAGGCGCCGGAGCCCGCGGGGCGCTCGCCGGCCGCCAGGGGGCGCGCG
>NW_017731513.1:720937-735220 GCF_001890085.2 Hipposideros armiger | reverse complement strand
GGGGGGGCACAGAGGACGTTTAGGGCAGTGAGCCGACTCTGTGTGATGCCATAATGGTGGAGACATGTCGTCATTCGTCTGTCCAAACCCACAGGATGTCCACCACCAAGAGTGACCCCAGTGTAAACTGTGGGCTCTGCGGGATGATGACGTGTCTGTGTAGGGTCATTATTTTAATAAATGTACCACTGGGGGGGTGATGATAATGGGGAGACTGCATGTGTGGGGATTGGGGTACATGGGGGTCTCTGTACCTTCCTCTCAATTTTGCTGTGAACCTAAAGACACTTTAAAAAAATTAAGTCTTAAAAAAAATACAAAGCAAAAAACCAAAAAACAAAAAAAGATAAGAAATACACCTGAAACAACTAATAATAATTAAAAAAATACAAAGCAAACCTATAAAAACTAATAAGATTATGTCAGATACACAACACACACATGAGCTGGCTTGCAGGAGGCCCCACGCAAATTTGTAATAGAGTATAACCTCCTTCCCCCCATATATCCATGAGTTGAGAGACAGAGGGAGAGAGATTCTTTATGAGACAATGCTAGCTACTGAAAACAGATGAAATGATAGAATTTTAAAACAACCATTTTTTTAATGTAATATGTGGTTCAGACAAGGATCAGTAAGGGAGTTAGAACTTCTGGGTGAAAGGTTACTGGGGGACAGGATATTCACACAGTTTAGGATTAAGAGACAAAAGTTACGCAAAAACCAAACACCATGTGCAACCCTCAGATCCTACGCTGGGAAAAAGCTGGAATAGATGCTTTGGGGACAGGTCTTGGTGAAAAGACGGTGATTTTCGCAGGTGTGATGACATACGTTCTGGGCAGACGAGGAGATAACCGCTGAAGCCGAGGTGCTGCAGTACTGATTGGTGCCCGCGGCTGAATCTCAGGTGTCTCGGTCAGTAACTGGTGCGTCGAGCTGAAGGATGTTTGTGAGCTGGTGATACTGTTTTTACATTTTATTTTCTGTACATTGGAATTTTTTTTCAAAAAAAGTTGGAGGGACAGAAATCGTCTATTTGCTCAAATCAGTGAATCCGTTCACTTGTTGAATAACCCTTTATCACTCTTTGTGGGTCTTCTCCTCGCCAAGGAATCTCTGTCTCCATGTTCACAGCCATCAAGTACAAACAAGTAAAAGCAGATTAACGCTGACCAGACAAGTCGGGGATCCTGACCACAGATACGGAGCTCATCCCCACTTCTCTGGAGCGAGTTCCATCCAGCCCCAGCTTCCTTTGCAGCAAAGCATGCTTATTGGGCTCCCCTCTCAGTGCGTCACTGTGTTATGAGCAGCACCTGCAAGTTATTACTCCAACCATAAAAATATCAGTTGAGTGTAGTAACAGATTAAGGGAGAGTCGAAGTATGAACTGATACTGTTTTATTAGGGCACATGCACAGACTGTCTGAGAGGAACATTTTCTCCATGTAGTCTTCTTAGAAAGTCTAAATGTGAACCCAAGAGGCTCTTTTCATGTGATTTTTACTGGGCAGGAAACTGAGAAGAACAAGATTCCTCAGTTCCCTAGCGAGGCAAGCCACACCTGGGGGACACACCCCCAGTCTGCAGAGCCCCAAGTCCAAGGTGCTCGCCAGTGGAACCCCATTTCCTTCCTTGATCACGTCCAGTGATTTGTGCAGCTGGGGCTTACTAACCACAGGAATGTCTTACCATTTCATAACTTGCGGAAAGTGTTGATTTTACAGAGCTGACCCCATATGGGGTTTGGATTTCTGTACCTTCCCATCCCTAAGGTTACCCTAAGGTGGGGGTTGCATAATGCAATCTGCCTAGGAGAGATCTCCCCAGAGATTGCACTAAATCCCAAAGGGGCTAAAGGACTTGCTCAATGACCCCGGCTTCGTGCCAGAAGGAGAAATCTCAGACCAAAATTGAAAGGGTAATTCCAGTGAATCAACTCTCAAGTCACATCTCAGATTACAGTTTTCAGAAACTGGAGCCACACATTTTGTCCCTTATGGTCAGATAAGAAGACATCGCTAAAACCCTACATTCCACATTTTTGTTCTGTTTACTCTCATCCCAATTTCTAATAATTTATCCAGTTTTTAAGGGGCCAAATGTTTGTGGGGACTTCGAGTTCTCAGCATGTTAGGTTGTACTTATCATAGTAATTTTTAGCCAAATTTCAGCATAACAGGGTTCTTATAAAACCGCAGAAAGGAGTAAAAAACTGGAGACTTTGGTCTGGGTAGACTACACATAACAATTTCAACTGAAAAACAAAATCATTCTTGAGCTTTAGACAGCTTGAGTGTTTGCTTATCAAATAAACTTGATAATTATAAAGCACAGTATCCCTTCCTTTCTTTGCTTTAAACAGAGCTGAAATTTGGGGTGTCAAATCCTAACGTAGTAAAACACTGCCTCCTATGCCTTTGCCAAGTTTCTGAGTTTTAAACATGCACCTGCTAAATATTTCACAATTCCTGTAATTTTTAACCATTACTTGTATTTGAACCAAGCATCATAAAAGATGTGGAAGGACTTCATGTACCCTTTGAATAATTTTATGGCCTTTGTGATATGTACTTGACCGTTCTTAACCTTCAATGATTTCAGATGCAAGCTCTCCTTTGTTGACGATTATTAGTTCAGGTTCAGGATTTCTAGGCATTTGGCCAGGGGATTACTCTGGGTAAAATCTGCTTCCTTAACTTGAAAACATTTGCCAAGCACCTATCACTTTAAGGAGCTACAGGAAGATAAAAACAACAACAACAACAACAACAACAAAAAACAACAACAAAAAACCAAAAAGGGTTCCTCTAGGTATTTTTCAGTTGTGCTAAAGATGATAGAGCATTAAAGTCATTTTTAATAGACCAATCCATTGCCTGCTTTTTACACTTCAGGGAATGTCATCCAGCGAATGTTTATGTCACGCCTCCCGTGCCCTGGAAATTCGGAATCCTGGGTGGGAACGCAAACGTGACTGAGGAGGGGACCCGGCCCCTGAAGAGTGCGTGGACTAACCGAGAGACAAGCAACCGTACATGCAAGTCATGTATTTGAATTACAGACACGATACAGGGAACGGCGAAAGCCTCTGACCTACGTCTTGTGGAAATGAGTCCTCTTTCCTTCACCACAAAGGGTTAACCATTTCCATTCTCATTATAAAATAATATGTAAAGATCTCAGTGCTTTACGTTTGTTTGAAAGCTGGCTTTTCCTATGACGTCAACAGAATAAGTAGAGACACCTGTGAAAACCGCGGGAACGCAGCAATCCTCTCGGAAGAAATGAGTCAATTTCCTAGAAAACTCAACCCAGAGCGTCTTAATTGGGAAACAGACACACAGACTCACAGCCGGAAGGCAAACGTGTTTCTTCTAAGCTTTCTAAGTTCCCTGATACTTGTCTGGCAACATTTTTATATGTTCCTGTGCTCCCGCCAAGCTGTCAGAAACTGTCTTTTTGAAGCAACGAAAAGAAAGAGAAAAACATTTCACCCAGAGAAAAACGTTTCAGCTCCTCGCTCGTCGGACACCGCCCCGAGGTGCGAGGGCACAGCCGAAGCAGCTGACGGAGGGCGACAGCGCGTTTCGCGTCTTCCTGGCTGGATGACAAGCCAGCTCCCAGGACCACCGCAATCCCACTCCAGCCCGGGATGCTGGGGGCGGGACTTCCCGTGATGGGCGGAGCTTAACTCTGCGGGCGGGGCGTCGCTGTGATTCGGAAGCGGTTCTCTGCTAGGAGTGGGTCCTGTGGGCGGGACTATATTAGGGGGCGGAAACCTGCTACGTTCATTACGCTCGGTGGGCGGGGCTCCGCTCGGTGGGCGGAACCACGGCCTGGGAGAGGCGGTTTCATTGGCTGCCTACCCCGGAACTTCCTGGATCCTGCGCGTGCTGGTGGCGTCTCCTGGAGCTGCGGCGGCTGTACGAGTGGTGGTAGCCTAGGTCTGGCGAGAGGTGAGTGGGAGCGTTCCCCGCGGCCTGGCAGCACGTTTCGGGGCCGGGGCAGGACGGGCGGGCCTCGCGCCGCAGCAGCCCGGGGGCTGGGGTCCGTCGCCCTCTTCGGGGGCAGGCCGGCCGGCCTGTGGGCCTCAGCCCCCGGCAGGGGACCCGTTTTTAGTCAAGTGTGTTTTCATCCGTTTCCACGTGGTGGTTGGAGAAAAGCGCTGCCGTCCGTTAAGCGGCTGCCAGAGGCTAAACGTTGAGGATGTCATTTCGGTCCAGAGACGCCATGTGAGCACAGGGACGAGAGGAAGAGCGTGCAGGGTGTCTTCCGAGCGCCATCGCCCCGGCCGGGTGGGTGCAGGGGTCCCAGGAGACACGTCTGGCGGACCGACGCGAGATCGGGGGTTCCAGCAGCACCCCAGGGCCAGGCGTGGTGCTTCTGTGTCGCGCCAGCGCCGCAGGGATGACGCAGCGCGGCGCGGGACCGGCCGAGACGCCGGTGGCGCGAGCCGGGGAAGCCGCCTTTCTGTAAAGGACTCGACGGCGACGGTCACGCAGGCTTTGATGGCCGAAGTGGCAGCAGGGAAGCCCCCAGGCAGTTCGCAGTCAAAGGGACACAGCCGTGTTCTAATAAAACTTGATTTACAAAGGCCGGGGGACGGTCACCTGACCCGGGAGCTAACCACGCCGCCCTGGGGACTGGAACTGGATCCTGAACGAGGCGGCACTGCATCGTGTCGGTGCTGCATCTTTATTTATACATGAGATGCCGCGTCACATCACGAGGTCGGGCTCTGGGTCTCGTCCGCCTGGCTTTGAGCCCCGCCCTTCTGTGATTACCAAGTGTGACAGTGGGCACATCACCTTCCCTTTGTATCAGTTTTTTTTTTAATCTGTAAAATGGGGAGGAAACAGGACCTCCCCACAAAGTGTTGTTGTGAGAGTCAATTTGTTGAAGCACATAGACTGTTCGCACAGAGCTTGTACACATAGTAAAAGCTCAATAGGTCCTATTCATGTTTTAAAAATTGGCTTTCACGGGCATTGTTCAAGACAGATTTGAGAGCTGTGTCCAAGGTGCAGCTTACAGGCTAAGCGAGCGCGCCTTTGGCTATAGGACAGGTTCAAGCAAGAGCTATGCACAGAGCTGGTTGGAAGGTCGTGACGGTAACTTACGGGAGGGGGGAGGTAGGAAGTGCAGGAGTGAGGACTGATGTGGAGGAAAGGGGGACGAGTAGAAAAGGAATGAAAGAGGCAGGAGGCCGAGGAGCCAGCCCTAGTGTGTGACAGGGACAGAATGGCACAGTGGCACTGAACTAGGACAGACGGCGATGTTTCCGTTGTCAGGTGCTGGCCATGCATTAGAGTTGCAGACCTACTCTGCCCTCTTCACAGCAGAAAGCCCAGGAGGGGCACAGACATGGGGAGAAGTCCATACCCGCAGCCACTTTAAGAACCATCAGCAGTAAGACAGAACTGCTTAGCTTCAGTTGGTACCTTTATTCTAAAAACGTAAATTGATGTACAGCTCATACGCCTGGGCAGCTTCCCTTAGCTCCTTTTCTTTCTTTCCTAGGCCATGGCCAAGAACAAACGGCGTGGGCCCAAGCCCAGGAACGTATTTCACATAGCCAGCCAAAAACACTTCAAGGTTAAAAGTAAAGCCAAGCCAGTTACCACTAACCTGAAGAAGGTGAGTATTACCAGTAAGCACTCAGACTTTGCATTTTACAAGCAGAGCACAATGGTGGGGCTGCTGGGAAAACTGAATGCTATTATTTAAAACAGGGTCTTAGCCTTTTCTCTGAAGGCAAGAGGATGTTTAAACACTTGATTAAAAAAATGGAGGAAAGGAACGTCCCTTTCTTGATCCAAATGTACAAAAAGAAAATGAACCGCAAATGTGTGAGGCGCCATGTAACAGTTTTATAGGTTTATGAGAACATAGACATCATAAAGAGCATGGAGCGAGAACCAGCTCTTATCTCTGAACTCAAATATATTCAAGAACCTCTCAACAGAGCCGACACGGATGTCAGTCAGCACCCATTTTCCTCCTCAGTAATTCTTATTTCTTTGAAAATATGGAACGCAAACAAAAACCTGTAAAATGAAGATAAAATATGTTGTTTCTTAAATGCAAAATTGGAAAAGGAGTTTATGTTCTTTGTTCTTACTTCAAAATATTTGGGAAACTTCATCAAGATGAAGTCAATTCTGCAAGGAAACATTTTTAAGTTTATGTAGTAGGTGGGGTCAGCTCCCCAGGACTTAGTAGTTATCATACTCGCCTATAGAAAAATATTTTATTTTTCAGTTTTTGTCACCTACCTGAGTTAAGCTTTTTGATCGAGCAGTTTTATGACTTTGGAAAAGCTATAAAGGAAATAAAACTGGGTGGCACGATGGGGGTGTGGGGGGGAACAGTTTTACGCGGAGCCGTCTCCAAAGCTGGCACTGAATGGCGAGGGGCTAGCAGTGTGGAGCTGGGACGCGCTGGGAGCAGCCTGTGCCAGGCAGAGCCGGTGCGGAGGCCGCCGAGGTCCAGGCAGGGACGGCGGAGGGAGGGAGTGAGGTCCTGCAGAGGACCTGAAGCCGTCCGAGGCCGCAGCGTTAGACTTTTGTTGAAGCCACTGAACAGTGACGTTAGGCATGAGAGGGGTCAGCGAGCTGAGGTTTGAGGTCTTTCATAAAGGAGCAGGTAGTCACAGTGTTGGCAGGTGACTGCGATGAGGAAAGGGCTGTCCGAACGTCCTGGTCAGGAGTGCGCGGGGACAGTTTTGAGGGAAATGTGGTTTGGGAGCAGCAGCGAGGAACAGGACCACCGCCCACAGCTTAGATGCTAGAGGGGGTTGCGGGGGCGCTGTCCCGAGGTTGCCAGGGGCTGCCATCAAGGCAAGGTCGAGGACAGGCTCAGAGAGGTACTGTTAGCGGGACCTTAAAGGCATCTGATGCAGGTTGCTCGTCTCAGGTGAGATGATGCACACTTCCGCCTGCTCATACCGGTCAAGTCAGCGTATGGGGCGTGTCCACATGATTCTTATTTATAAGAAACTAG
Organism: Hipposideros armiger; assembly: GCF_001890085.2. NCBI lineage: Eukaryota > Metazoa > Chordata > Mammalia > Chiroptera > Hipposideridae > Hipposideros > Hipposideros armiger. The sequence continues at coordinate 728,211 of NW_017731513.1, read as the reverse complement.
AACTTCTCGTCTCAAATGCCCCAATAAGACTAAGAGTTTCTGTAAATCATCCCCACAAATTGGTAGTTACTTTTTTTAGATTTCTAGGTTTAATAAGGTTCCATTAAGGTTGAATGTATTTTTTATCCATAGTAGCGATGCAATCACAAATGACTGCTTTCTTTTTTTAAAGATCAACATTGTGAATGATGACAAAGTTAATAGAATGAATAAAGCCTTTGTCGATATCCAAAAGGTGCTCACCCACTTCTCCAAAGGCCTCTCCCTTGAGCCTGTGCAGAAACCGCTGGTGAGTAGAAATCATTGCTTTTTGTTATGGCTGATGAATTAAACTCCACATTTTCAAAGCCTGTGAGTTGAATATAATTTTAGTGCTTGGCTGTCTGCTGTACGTGGGGCTGTGCTGTGTGTACAGTAAGTTCGGTCATGTTCAGACTCTGCAACATGGAGTCTAAAAGGAGAATTTAACGTTCTAGCTGAAAAGGGCTGACTAGAAATTAAATTGGGCAATGGCTCACCTTTGTCATTGTTGTTCACTATTGTTATTTGAATTTCAAAATGCCGTCTCGTACTTTTCTCCCTCCAGATTCCTCAGCAGTGTCATGAAAACGAAGCAGTTAATGTGGACGAGGCCACAAAGTTAATGGCTCAGTTGTAATACGCTGGTGAGGTGTCAAGTCCCCCAAAAGACAAATAAATAAAATGTTTTATACAACTTTATTTTTAAAAATCTTGTTAATGTACAGGCATTGGCACATTTTAAAAACGAACTACATAAACAGATCTTTCCCATAACCTAGGAAAGCGGAATGTCAGAAGTCAACCAAACGTGATCAAGTTAAAGTGCGAAACAGAAGGCACTTCACACACTGTTCCCCGAAGGGGGACAGTCCTGTTCACACCCTTCGTCTGTGGCAGTGAGCGGGCTCATGCTGGGGGCGCACAGCTCCGCGGCAGTGAAAACACGAGACAAACAGGCAGAGTCCTTGGCCAGCGGCCTTGTTTTCGACGACCTTAAGTCTACTTTAACTTTCCTCTTGAGAGGAAGAATCACAAGGATTCAGACGTGGAAAGAAATCCAGAATGCAGTTACGGGGGGGGGGGGGGGGGGGTACTAAATCAATTTTTCCCCTTTGTTTTTACAGTTGAAGTTTTGTGAAGTAAAAAAAGAAAGTATTAGGGAAGAACACTTCAGAATCAGTGAACTAAAAAGGTGTTACATTCATTATTTTAAATACTTAGGTTATTAAAAGTCTAAAATGTTACACAGTTAGAGGTAGATAACAGTCCCGGGTCTCCATGGAGTCTAATAATTTAGTATCTGGACATCAAAGAGATCACAAACGCCTTCATTATCATCTAAATTAAAGTTGTAGTCGTCTGCTGGGGTAGGAGAAAGCCGTAAGAGAGGAAACACTGCAAGCAAAACACAAGTTCGGTGTTAGCGATGGCTTCTCCACAAGCGCAACGCTGTTTAATATAAAACACCCTCAGATACTCCGTCCAGTTAACATCCTGCTGCCTGTTATACAAGAATGAAAAAATACACAATGGGAAGTGTAATGATCAAATTAATGACTTGTGTTTAGGGTATATTTTGAAAGACTTGTTTAAAAGGCCATTTATGCATTCATTATTGATTATAGGTATTAGCTTGATAAATAGGAGGTTAAAAGTTTTATTGGCTGACCTTGTCACTATTGAAATATGATTCAAAAACATGGGTCAAAGTACTTTCTCTGATCTGCTTTATAAGCCACTATGCAAAGAGTGGAAATTAGACACAGGTTGATAAATTTGTTGCTGGTGTCTGCTACTTCACAAATCCAAGTGGTTATCGTACCCTTTGCTAATTTAACAGCTGCCACTATGGGTCTCGGCCATATCAGGGGCCAGGACTCAGAGCCTGAGAACTCACAGAAGGTGAAGCCGAGGAAGTTACTGTAAAGTAGTTGCAGTATTGTAGCCATAGTTCAGGTTAGATGACGACACGGTCAATGTCAGCAACAGTTCAGTGACTTCAACTTGGCAGCTGGAAATTGGCCGTGGGGATAAGTTACAGAGCTGGGTTTTCGGATTACCTGCTGTTGACTTCTATGTATTATTTTACCCTTCTTCACCCAATTCTTCAGGAGTGAAAAGGGCTAGTGTGCCAAAGCTCAGAAGTTTATTGAGTGCAGGGGTAACTGCCCCCATATGGGGTCTTCTCCCCCGAGATGCAGGCACAATAAGATGCCAGAGGAGGACTATGATTTACTGCAGTTATTAAAGATTTTTAAAGCATTGTCATAGTACATTAAGCAGTTAAAACATATAGCTTCTTCAGTCTTTTCAATCGTGCCGCTTACAAATTCTAGAGAAGCATTACTGATGTGCAGTGAAGGCAGTTAGTGAAATTTTAAACTACTCACCATCAGACGACATTAACTCATCGATGATGTCTCCACTAATGGATGCTGCTGGACACACAAATGGGAGAAAGTTTTGTTACCCTTCTGTTTATAGATTTTAGCAATAAAAGGCACAGTACATATTAAACATCAGCTTGGCTAACAGTACAAAGTTAAGGCACTAGGACTTCTGGGAGGCCGTTTTCATGAGCACCTGCTCTGTGCCAGGCGTTACTTTTAAACCTCCAACCTCAACGTGCAGACCAAAGCACTCATCTCGGCCCCTGGTTTTAACGTCTGTGGGACCACAGTTCTCCCAGTCCGCAACCTTGAAACGTCAACCCCACGTTCCACTCCTGGTAACTTCACCCCCACGTCTCACACAGCAGACGTCACTCGTTTAGTTATTTCTCTAACCCCACTGTCATCACCCCGTCTCAGCCTTACTGTTCTCTCGGAGGCGCAGACCGCAGACGTCCAGCCGTCAGCCTCCGCGGCCTCCTGCTCCCGGGCACCTCGCCCGTCGTGCGGCGCGTTAGTGTCCCTGCCCGGCCACAAACCCGCCCTGGTGTCAGCTGAGCCCCACGTCGGCCTGACAGCCAAGGCCTCGCTAATGTGGCCCCACATCCCTCCCTCACTTCTTCCAAATAGGAAACCGCATGCAGATGCTCAGCGGGGCCGACATGCTGCGTTAGGCCGGGCCGTCTACCCCAGACGACCCACGCTCGCTTGCGCGTCCCCAGGGCCCCCAGGATGACGCGGAGGCGGAAGCACACTCCACGCGCGGCCAGACCTTCACGGCCTCGCTCCACCACCGTGGGCTCCCAGAGCGGAAACGGAGCTGCAGCATGACGCCCGGGAGGGCGTGACTGTCACCACTGAGCAGTCCCCGGGGAAGGCGGGGGACACAGGAGACACAGGGGACGGGACATCCCGCACAAGCCCTGCTCTGGCACCGGGGAGGGCTCGCCAGGGACCCAGTGTGACGGGCGGGAAAGGCGGTGCAACGACGTTCATACACCCAGGAGGGGCCCTAACGCCGCCGTCGTTTTTAGAGTTTGAGCTATTGTCACCCACAGGGGAGCCGTGCAGGGAGGCAAGGCTCCCTAAAAAGGAGCCGGGACTTGATCGACCCTGTACAACGAGGCTTTCAGATAAAACGCAGCGGTGGAGACCGGGGAGGGGCGGCAGGCGGCACTGTGTGGCTGTCTCAGGAGTCCTTCCAAATACACCTACATAACACGCTGCCGTGCAAATAGCAACCGGGAAGGGGGCAGGGGCGGGCGGCAGGCAAAGGACATGGGACTAACTTCTGAAAATGGAGCCCCAGGGAAAACGGCCCACGGCCCCCTGAACCCCGTCCCCCTGCGCGGCTTCCACCCACGGTCTTAACCACACATTCTGCCCCCCACCCCCGGTATGTTCCTGAATATACAGTCAGGGTGTGTGTGCGCGTGAAAAATACGTACCTTAAGAAACAAATCTGCAGTAATAAAAATACTTAGATATATAATTACAATCAAATACTGCATAACAATAAAGAAGCCAGGAGCTGTGTTTAGATGTGCCTTATCACACCTGTCCCAGGGCTGGGCACGCAGACGCTAAATGCACAGTGTTCACTAGACTCCGCTCAACAGGCGCCTCCCGTATCAGATAAGCAAGTCCCGCCACAACGGCAAATGCGACAAGCCCTGCAGCTCGGGCCCTGCAGCGGTCACGCGTGCCCCCGCGCTCTGCACCGCGCAGGCGGTGGACCCACCTGCAGGCAGGTCCGGGCAGGCCGTCTGCTGCAGGCCTGGGCTTCTCTCCGGGGCCAGCTGCTCGGGCAGGCTCGGGGGCGCTGCGCCGGCCTTCTGCGGAGCCGCCGGGGTCGCGGGCTGGCAGGGAGGCTGTGTGAGGTCGTCAGGCGGGGGCACAGGGAAAACCACGGGCTTCGCCGAGCTGGGCTCTTTATTGATGAGCAGCACGTGGATGGGTCCCGAGTGACTCTTTAGATTGATCTGGTATTTCTTTTGTCCATTCTGACCCTTTGCAGTTATTGGGTATAATAAGCAGATGAACAGAAGTAATGTTAAACATAAGGCAAAGCTACTCGGGACTAACTAAATCCACAGGAAAGACAGGCATTACGTGAACACAGAAGAGTAGCGGCTAAGAGCAGTACGGGATAGGGAGGGCTCTAAGCCACTCGCCGCTAACAGTAAGCTCTTCTCAAATACGGATCATCAAAGACTCAGCACTAGAGCCCTAGCAACCTTCCACTTTTAAGGCAACCGGACATGTGGGCGCCCCATACTCTCTCCCCCTGCGTGGACGCGTCCGGGCGTGGGTGTGGTCATCCCAACACGCCGTCTCACACGGCAACCGTTTCACAAGTCTAAACTCCTCTATCCCGTTCAGGCGGCACAAAGACAACTCCTTTCCCTACAGAGCCACCAGGGTCAAGTCCCTGCGTTTCACAAACTTCTGTGACCCCTAAGGCGTCAGAGCCCATCACATAGATGCCTAAATACAGACTTCTAGAACAGCTCGGCGCAGGAGGAACTTGACAACAGTCATCCTTTTCTACCCCCTTTTTGGTTGATATAGCTTTCAAATCAGTTTTAGGAACTCTGAATTTGAAAACTACAATCATGAAATTAAAAAAATATATATCTCTCTATATATAGATATAAACACACACACACACATACGGCACAGAGGCAATAAATATGTTTGACTCAATAAGCCATGTTTTTAAAAAGATCTAATTTAAAGCAAGATATTGTTGATATTTAAGTTGAACTTTTTCATCAGTCAGGACAGTTCTATCAGTTATAGTCAAAGTGATTTTTTTAAGATTATTGACTACATCAACCATTTTGATAACTTACCCAAAATAAAAATGAACTAAATATTCCAAAAAAACATTTGATATCCTCTAGCTCAAATAAAATCAAATTTAAAAAGTAAAATGTTAAATGATTCATTCAGTTACATCTGCAATTTTACCAAAGTACTGAAGACACAATTTCAGTAACGATACTCTCAAATGGACACCTTGAAAGTGTTTCCATACAATTAGCCCATTTCAGCTACAGGAAATACATGGTCCCTCCTGAAACAGCAGACCCACTTAACAAGTCATCGCACATACCATTTCCGGGATAGGCACCTCCAGCTGTGTTCCCGAAGGGGCCTGAATGGCCAGGAGTGTATCACCTAGACAAAAAAAATTAAAGGTTTTTAAACTGGAGAAAATATTATGAATCCTAGAGTACAGTGGCCAGTGTGGGCTCTGGCGTCAGGACGCTTGGGTTCGAACCCCAAGCTCGGTGACACGGCCTTTGGTTCTTATTTCTGTAAAATGGGGCAATATAACTAACTGCGTAGGTTTGTTCTGAAGATAAATGACGTGAAGTGTATTAGGAGATCTTAGAACAGGGTAAATACTCAGTGTTAGATTTATTATTCTATCAACACATTCAGCTCAAGTTAATTTTGCTTTCACTCAGTTTCATGTCAAGTCTGAGATTCTTGAAATCTTTTAGCTTCAATTAAAATAATACTGTTTACTTGACAAATTTAAACTACTTAAATGACTGGTGACACTAGAGGTCAGGTATGACACACTGAAATCTTGAGCTTAAATGAGTTTACTTGGGAAGCCAACCAAGCTCTACAGCAGTCTCTGCTGAAGATTAAGAATACTTCCCCAAACCTTGGAGAACGCAGAGTAGGACCGCTGGTACACATGTCACCAACAGCCTCAGGGGGGATCAGAGTCCACTGGGCAGGTGTTTTTGTATGTGCATCACACAGGCTGCCCTTTTACTAGGTCACGCGTAATTAAATATAAATGCGTACGCAACATTTCATTTTATTGGTGCTATATAGAATTACAGGAACGCAGTCCTGCCCTCTTCATTATTAACACATTATACTGTTATTTCAAGGGGCGAGCAGGGGCTGCACGAGGTTCCACACTGCAGAGTGAGACGAGCGATTCACATTCCTGAGAATCACGACGCAGGGCGAGCGCGCGGGGCTTCTGGGTCACTCTACACCTGACGGGTTGATCAGAGGAGGGACGCAAGAAAAAGGTGCTAGCAGCACTCACCATTAAAGCAATTGCAGATGTCCTCATGAGTGACATAGGAAAATGTACTGTCGTAAGAGTTAAGGAACAACGTTGATCAAGGTCTAGGCATTTCCAGGGAGAGAATACATCTGAGGCCAAATAAGCGAAATGACCAAATGCGTGGGAGGTGTGGGGCGGAGGGGGGCTGTCACACACGGTCAGATAAAAAAGAAGTCTTTAGTCTGAAAAGGTCAAGACAATCAAATAAAGGTCCCTCAGAGGAGGGTCCGTCCTCTGCTCTGAGAAGAAGCCACTCTGATTTCTGTGACATCCGAGGACCCTTGGCTTCGGGGGGAAGGATCCTGACAGGGGACAGGGACGCTACAGCCACGTAGACCTCCCCCGCCCCGAGAACCCTCTTGGCCATGTCTGGGGACTGGGAGGGGCCGGAGTCCGGAGAGCCGTGCAGCCAAGCCCAAGGCCAGCTGGTTCAATGGTTTGAATCTTGGGGCTCCACAGGGCACAGTCTGAAAACCCCCGTTGCCAACCTTAAGGAGCTCTGGTCCACAGAGAGGAAATACCACACGAGACCATGGACTTGTGCGCCAATGACAACATGAAAAATAAATCGTATCCATTAGTCCGAAGTCCATGAGGGGGACAAGAGAAGGCGCAGTTTAAAAGCTCCCTAGGAGTCCAGGTACGTTCACAAATCAAGAGCATCACCTCTCTCTAAGAAAACACAGTGACTAAGGCACATGCGGTAGATCACGCGTTTTTCCGCCCCCATATGATATGCTAGGCACCCCACCCTCCCGTAG
>NW_017731513.1:708531-715222 GCF_001890085.2 Hipposideros armiger | reverse complement strand
TTGGTTAACTGTTTGTCCAGTTGGTACAAATTCATAATGAATAACCCCTCTGATATCAAAAGGGGTTAGCAGCATCACTGCAACAAGTTCACAAACTTGTCAGACCTTGTATATCTAAGGCTTTGGGACACTGCAGAATGAGGTTTAAAAAATGCAAGTGCCACAGGGCAGAGATAAACTGTCCTAAGAGGTTGAAAAATGAGAGATTGCCTCAGGTGGGGGCCAAGGGGAAAGAGTGTCTGGAGGAGGCTGCTGTGTGCTTGCAGTGGGGCTGGCGGGACATTGAGGCTGCAAGGAAATTAAAAGCCAAGGAATAAATAACTCACTTCAAGGACACAAGGGCCCCCTCCAGAAGCAGCATGCAAGTGCTTTAATTCCCACTCAGCATTCTGCCCCAAAGTTCTCTCTCCTAAAAACGCCTCCGTGCTTTCACTGCCCCAAACTATACTCAGTATTTCTGAAATGCACAAGCTTTCTATTTAAAATGGAACTTTACTTTTATTGTCTTACTCAAGAAATGCATCACTAGGATACAGCATTATATTCATATATAATATGGAGATATAGCATTTATATATAATATATAGACTATATATAGTATAGAATAAATAGCATTTATGTGGTCTTGGATATTTTATGGCTCTCCAAGACATTTGGACGTGAAGACTGATATAATTTTATATTCATGATATTCACAAAAGTGATGTTTCATTAACTGCTTTTAAAAAAATATCAAGTGTATAACTCAAAAGTGTCAATAACTTATGCTGAAATAACCCCCGGACCCCCAAAGTTAGAAGAATATAAGAAACAATGTGACTTGATAAGTTCACATTAGAGGAAATTTTATAATTATCCGCGTTAGTCCATCCTCAACATGTAATGTCAAGTGTCCGAACGGCCTTTTACAATGGTGCACCAGAAGAAACATCATTGGACAGATTTCAATGTAAGAGGGTCACATGTATAAGATTTTATATATATATATATGCAAATAAATGAAAAATATATGTAAATAAGGAAAAATTGTTTTCCACATATATGTAAAAAAGGATGATACTCAAATGGTCCGCTAGGAGTAAAAAAAAAATCATTAATATAATAAGACGTAATATTATTGCAGACACCTCTGCACTTTTAGGGAAGTTCCAGGGTGAATTAGACAATATTGTGAAAAAATATTAAATCCACTTCTTGCCCACAGCCCATGACATCCGGCAGATGACACAGGGGGAGGCCAAAGGACTTAGGGGTACAGCGCCTCATGCTCCAGGCAGGTTGAGGGTATAGCCCTCTGAGCCAATCCTCCGGGTTCAGTTTTATCTGGAAAACCCCAAGCTTGCCTGATTGCTTTTCCTGAAATCACAGGCTACGGCAGGTTTCCTAGATATTGAGTCGCGGTTTGCACGCGGTGTTTGGAACATCCTGCTTTCTCTGATGACCTCATGACGTCCTGGGACATTCCTTAAACAGAATCCATGTTGGCTCATGACACCTTAAAGACTACACTGCGTGTGTCATAAAGCAGCTCAGGGAGGGAGGAAGGGGCTGTGGGAAAAAAAGAGAACAAGGGATTTCCAAAGGTGGGGTGGCATTCCAGGAGTAACGCTTGGAAAACAAGCCGGCAGACACTACCTCCCCGAATGCAAAACAGGTGCCTCACGCCTCCTTGGTGTCAAGTGGGACAACTCAGCATCACTTACTTAGCACCTACTGCGTCCAGGGCAAGCGGAGGCCCTTCAAGGCGCCCGCCCTGGGCGGGTGCGAGGCCCTGCGCTCAGGGGGTCCTGGAGGATGCGGGGGGCTCCGCGGGCCCAGCCCAGGTGGCTGCAGCCGGTGGGTAGCCAGGCCAGGTCCAGGGCCCACCCCCGGGCCCCGCCCGCCCGCCCGGGAGGCGTGTGCAGGGACTGCGCCCTCCTTAGCGCTTTTTGTTCTCTGGCTGGTTTTTCAGGCTTCGGTTCTTACTGAAACTTGCTGCGCTGGATGACTTCCCGCAAGTGACCACCCCGGGTTCCAGGCGCTGCGCACCCCTCCGAGCCCCGCCGGGAACCGCCGGGTCACTCTGTGGCCCCAGCAGCCCCCCTGCACGGGAGCCGACGGCGAAGCGCGCGTCGCCACGGAACAGTACAGCCTGCTGGCGCTCCCACGGCCTCGCGTGAAAGTGACAAAACACCCTCTTTTCGCGCGACGGCCAACCCGCGTCAGGTGCCGAACGCAAGTCCCCTCCGACCACCGGGGCGACGAGAGGCGGGCGAGGAAGGGGCTCTGCCGCTGCTGTTTTGTCTCTCCCGCAGCGGGGCGCGCTGTCCGCCGAGGGCCCGGTGGGATCAGGAAGCCGCACAGCNGTCAGCACACGGAACGCAGTGATCTAAGGGTGCCCATGCTCTGCAGTGACCTGCAGTGGCCGCAGGGCCTGAGCACACGGGCTGGCCCATTACAGCCCATCAGGGTGGGCCGGACGGACAGCGACTTGCTTTTCTCAATGCAGCACAGGAATGATGCTAGCAGATGCACTACTTAAAAAGGGAACATTTTAAAATACTTGTAGGAATGATCAGGAACATATTATAAAATTAAAATGGTACATCGACTCCCGAAACGTAAGTCTCTAAACGCAGTAGAATAAAGCGCCGGGCTTCAGCCTGCGGGAATGTGCTTGTAAACACACACCCTCCAGCTGTCTGTCCGTCCATCCTACTTATGTCAAAGGATATCGATTGTTGATGGAGTCCTCCATCACGTTTCTGATGCTTTGCTGGAGCCACAGCTTGTGCTGGTCAAGCTCTCTTTCCTTCAGTTCCAGGTCTTCAATTTCAGCTTTCAGGCATCTTAATCTGTCGATGACTTCTTTCGTGTTACAGCCAGCGCCTACGCCTCTTAAAACAGACGAGAATTAGTACCAGCGTCGGGCCCCGGTTAACATCACTTGATCTTTATAGTCATAAAAACCTTTACACTCCTCTGAAGACCAAGGATTCAAAGCCTTAGAAAATGTCAAGCCATACCTCTGAAGAGGCTTGCTCCCAAGAACAGTCAAATTACAAAAATTCTTGGTATGTTTTAGAGTGGTTTCTGTCACCTGGAAGGTCGGGCTGGTGACTGAGGCACCAAAACAATGTCACAGCCAAACAGCCACACCTGGGAGTCTCACAGGCAGACCGAGGTGCAGGTAAAATAAATCATAGCCTTTCAATATTTTGGCAACAAAAAAACCACTAAAAACTAAGACTAAAGGGGACAATTTTAAAGAACAGAAAATACTTGTCACATTCAAACACACAATCATACAGCAGTTAACAAATGACAACATGCATTTCAATCAACTATGATCTGGACGGTACATAAGACGTAGTTCCTGTTCTTAAGTTTATATTAGTTAATTGGCTGATAAACAGAGAGGGGTTAGAGAAGGGTTAATAATACGAAGCAGGATACAGGGTGTGCCAAATGAGTGGCTTGAGAGAGCACTTAAGTTCTGAATTCTAAGAGTGTAAATGAAATGGCAGAGAGAGCAAAGAACGACCTAACCCGGCAGTGACATCCAGGGACACAGGGAAGCTCGGGGCAGGTCCAAGGAAAAGTGATGACAGTGGGGGCTGAAACTGAGGACTCGGGGCAGAAAGGTCAGATTTCACAGAGCACTGGAGAGAAAAATAAAGGTTTTAGAAGACAGTCCTGGTTGTAACTTACTTCCACTGGATACTGTTTTTTGACTTTTTTTCAATCAAGTCAATTCCTTCTAAGACATTGGTGATGTCATAAATTCTTCTCTTTTGCCTCACAGCCAAAGTGTCTGCAGCCTGTTTTAAATAAGGGTGGGGTGGGGGAGAACAAAGAACAATGAGACAGATTACAATTCATATTTGAAAGCCAGAAAGGGCTGGTTATGAACTTCACAGCATGAGAACCCCACCCCAAATCTGACCCAGTCAGCTGCTTGGGAACAATAGCTCGCTCTCCAACGCTGCAAATGCCAAAGAAGTTATTCCAGCTAAACGCCAGCACATGCTGCGACGGAAAAAAAAGTGAAGAGGTCATGACACATAGTCCCCCCCTAGCCACACCCCCCAAAAAAACCCCCCACACTAAGAATACTGCATGTCACCTTCTGGACTAGCCCTGAGAAGGGGCCACTGATTGCCTACCTACATCACTTCCTATCTGGTGTCTCTGCTCATGGACCGTCCTGTCTAAAGACGATGGCCTTAATTACTTTTTGAAACTTTGAAAAATTATATCTCAGCGATTTCTCAGTAATTAAGTCAACATACCTGGGGGAAATTCTGAAGTATACACACATTGTCAAACCTGCACTTTTTAAATTCACGATGAAAACGGATGACTGCATCAGGCCACCCAACACTGGGGCCAGACTGACAAGAAACCTCACGAGGGCGAACTGCCCTTGTTGGCCGACAACATGCAACAGCTCGGCAGTTTCACTCACACTAAGTAAGATCAACAAGGTCTTCAAGTCATCTTGTGAGTGAGTTCGGGAATGCTGGACAGTTCCTCTCACTAGTTCCTGCTCACATCTCTGACACTTGTTTCCCGATGGAACCAACAGAACCTCGCAGAAAGGTGACCCTAAGGCTCTCCTTCAGAGGGGATGAGACAACAGACCATCTGCATGGGAAGCCACAGTCTAAGATTCGGGGGAGCCGTCACGAGAAAACACCTTTACGTCCTTACTGACCATACTCGGCACGTTGCCCGAATCCCTGAACAGCGTTTAGCTTTGCATCACTGGTGACCAGCCATCCCGGTCACCTTATTGATTATGGAACCCCCTTCCACGGGAGCTACTGCTCACCTCATGAGCACTGGGCACCTTAAATGAAATGTCGGTTCCAGCAATCCAAAAGTGCCAGGTCACTACTGTGCAGTCACTCAGGAAGGGGGCCTGTGCCTCAAGGGCGGACTGGAGAGTCAGTGGGATGTGGCAGACAGAAGGAAGAGCCAGAAAGTGGGGCCAACTCTGAGAGAAGGGACAACGGCTAAAGAGGTGGCTGTAGGTGGGCAGGGGGAGGGCCGGCCACAGGCAATCCAGCAGAGCGCCTGGGTGCAGGCCAGGCAGGTAAGGGAGGGGCGGGGCGTCTCCTGGTTGCTTTTTATTTTTTCAGCAGTGGGAATGGGCGCAGTGAAGGGATAGCGGGGGGTAGCTCACGGCTGAGAAGAGGGATGTGAGGGTCTCCTCCAGGACAGCGGGAGGAAGCCCTGGACCCTGTGCCGGTCCTTTGGAGGTTAGGGGTGCTGACTGGCATCACCGTGCTGTGCATTGTCTCCAGCCGGAGAGCAGCCTGGGTACTGGCCAGGGGCAGGCAGGGCAGTGGGCACGTCCTCACTGCACGCTGCCACGGCGGCTGGCGAATAACCGACATCAAGTTTATATTTGTTGTTACAGGATTTGCCCTATACAGACAGCCATAAAGGAAGCCTCTAAAGGTGCCACACAGACTCAACTGTTCAGGAAAACAAGCAAGCACACATCGCCCCTAAAATACACCTCCCACGTCTGAGCGGTGAAGGTGGGCAGGACAAACCAGGGGAGCTGAGAGGCCACACACGGGGGCTGGGCCGGCTTTCCAGGCGCTTGAACAAGAGAGCAGTGAGCTCCCAGAGGGAGCGGTGGCCTGGAGCTTTGTCAGGGTAGGGTGAATTGCAGCCCTCTACCCAAGGATGGCCTTGGGATCAGGAAGCCGCACAGCAAAGGTGAGCACCCAGCAGTGACCACGGGAACACGGTCTCCCAGGCTCTCCACGCACAGAGCGGTTTCTGCCTCTCTCCCGGGACCCCGGGATCTCCGCATTTGAGCGGCTGGGCTTCAAACACCAACGCAACTGCGAGGGCCAGGACCCCAAACCACAGTGTGCAGGAGACACCACACACGATCCATCGGCTATAAACACGCACACGTGCAGTGACGGGCCCTGGGCATAAGGCAGAAGGACCCCAAGTGACATATGAAGATTGCCTGTGAAATATCTTAATGAGCATTAAAGAGAGCGGCAGGAACTCACTTTCAGCTGTGCCTGTTACATGCTCTGTCCATTTATCTCACGGGACGGTTTACACGAATTTCAAACACTGTTAAAGATAATTAAAATGTACAATAGTTGATGTCAACCCACAGCTCAGAGCCTTTCATAAGGCAGTAACGGGGTAACTAACTGTGCTGCAGGACCTCCCACAAACGTCACCTAATTTAACCCTCCCGGCCGCTTTGGAGAGTCAGTGTCATTCTCCCAGCTTCGTAGGAAACAGATTCAGAAAGCTACTGAAGAACGAGGTGCCATTTGGCTTTAATTATATAGTCATGAAATAAATCTGTGGCAAAACATTTTCAAATGTGCTTCTGTAACTTTAAAAGACGTAAACAAATGGGTCAACAGTTCCCAAGGATATAACTGCACTGGAAAAGCTATTCAAGTACCAGTGGTCCAAAGGCGGTTTCATCGAGAGTGTATGAAATGGGCTGAAAATGGTCTTTCCATTTATTTACTGATTAAAAAATAATAAACAGTAACCAAAACATTGTATATACAAGGTCTGACAATTAAGTTCACGAACTCATCCTAGAAAAAGTGCTACACACCTCGTTGCTGAATATCACTATAGTCATCTTCAAAGTACTCCCCTTGGGAAGCTATGCACCAATGCCAGCACCTAGTCCATCCTTCAAAGCAATTTT
>NW_017731513.1:697575-705596 GCF_001890085.2 Hipposideros armiger | reverse complement strand
CCGCCGTTGCCGGGAGACGCGCTCTCCGCGGGGCGGGGCGGGGCTCGCGCGCCTGCGCCCCCGGCGGCCGGGAGGCTCCAGCGCCTCCGGGGGCCCGGCCTGCGCGTGCGCCGCGGTGCCGGACGGTCGTCGCTCCTGGGGCTTCTGCTAAGTCTTGAAGTCCGGAAGCGGGGTTCCCAACTTCGCTTTTCTGTTTCTGGATGGTCTTGGCGGCTTCAGGCCCCTCGAATTTCTTTGTGAAAGTGCAGGAGCGTCCTCTTGCCAACGTGCGCAGACAAGCGCGGGGGGTTCGGTAGGGACTGCAGCTAACAGATGCATCTGGCGGCAGCTACCATCTTAAATAGTCTCCCGATCCATGGATGTAGGTCCTTTTGCTTGCTTTCCATGTTTTGTAGTTGTCAGAGCGTAAGATTAGCACTGCTTTTTAAAAATTTAATCTAAGAGTTGTACTTTTTGATGCTGTTGCCAGTGGATTCTTTTAAAGCCATGGGTATAATTCGCATGTAAAAGATGTACGTGTTTCACATGTACGACTTGATGCGTGGGGATGAGAACACACCCCACTCACTAGGCCACGGCCACCAGCAAGGCCACACGCACATCCGTCACCTCCTGTCCTCCAAGCCCCAATGGGTCAGGGTTTCCTTCCCGATTTTAGCAATGAGTCTTTGCGACCAAACTCCAGGTTTAATTTCCCCCGCGCTGCTCCGTTGGAGGGGATGAGAGAGGCTGTGCGCCTGCCCAGCCCGGTGAGGCGGGGGGCGGGGCGGAGGGAACCTGTCTCTCGGCCACAACCGTCCACCCTGGCATTCCCATCAGGCTGACCTGGGAGCCATGGGGCACGGCTGTGGCTCCGAGCTACAGGCTTTTGCTGTTCTGAGATTCAGTACATTTTGAATAAATTTGCTGCTCTTAGGCCAGATTTCAGAGACTTTAACTGGGTGTTTTCAAATAATTTTTTGCCAGTTATGTTTGTTTTGGTGGGAAATAGGTCCACAGAGTTGCTTGTGCTGCCATTCCAGAGGTGGAACCCACTGTGATTTTTAACTATAATTTTTGGGTTCTTTTCCTAGTGGCTGTTCTAGGGACTACGATCCGCATGTTAGTCCCTTTAGCTTAGTGTTAACTTACTTTGGTAACAAGCTACTACACTACAGCTGTTATTTCCCTCCCCCAAGTTCCTGTTTTTGTACACCATCACATCCGTACACACTATAAATTCAAGTGTTACAATTGCTTTATGTCTTCTAATGGAAGAAAAATATATTTATAGTCTCATATAAAAACTTACGTTTCCAGTATTTATTTCTTCCAGTGGATTTGAGTTATTGATATCATTTCCTTTCAGCCTCTACGGCTCTTTTAACATGTTTCAGGTAGTTGGCTAGCAATAAACTTTGTCTGGGAATGCCTTTACTTTGAAGGATAGTTTTCCTGGATGTAGAATCCTTGAGTGACAGCTCCTTTTCTTGCCAGACTTCAAATATGTCCTCCACTGCCTCTGGGCTCCACTGTTTCTGATTTGAAGTCAACTTAATTATATTGCTCCTCTATGAGATAAACCCTAATTTCTTGTAGCTTTCGAGGTTTCCCCAACAGTTTGACTGTAAAGTGTCTAGGTGTCGTTCTCGTGTTTATCCTGGGTCTAACTGAAGTTCTTCGATCTGTAGGTTGATCTTTTTCATCAAATTTCTAAAGTACTCGGCTATTATTTTTTTGAGATCTACCTTACGCCCCCCTCCCCCATCACGTGTTGGGATGCTCAACGCTCTCAGCAGATTTCAGTATGAAGCTTGCCTAGCATGAAACGCATCGCTGCTTTAGAAGCATTTACATTTTTCCTGATTCCATTTAATTTTTAAAAGTTAGTTCACTGGCTATTAGTTGAAACCATGGTATTATATTCTTTTAGAAACAGGAGAACAGTATTTGGGTTTTCGTTCTGCATACATGGGAACATAAGAGATGACAAAAGTGAAGTGCTAATAAATGACCTGATATGTAAGAAAACTGTTGCCAGTTACAAGATAAGAATTCTCTATATATACAGTGATTAAAATGGAAAATGAGAAAATGAGGGTAGAACAGCACTGTTCCTCTTGAGGAACAGAGGATGTTTCTATAACTTTAAATGTAATCTTTAATGAAAAGTCATATGCATTATAAAAAAGGGCCATTATATAAGGGAGGTGGAGATGGCTACACTTATGAGCATTTTAAAAGAATGGAGCTACATCAACTAAAGGACAACCAATAAATATAATTAGTTCTTCATCAAGACAATAACAATCATTAAAATACTTTCCCCACTATAGTCAAATGCTAATCCTAATTTTCATTCACATATTCATAGGCAAATGTGTAATTACCAAACAATGTATATAGCACAGAAACAAGAAAAAGTGTCTTAAGTCTAGTTATTTTGATAGGTTTTTCTAATACACATAAATATCAACAATTTATTATAAAAACCTACATATACAATACTTTATCAAAAGTTTTAAATATAATTAGAATGAAATGTGTACAAAGAGACATTTCAAAGTCGTAGCAGTTACTACTATTACAATATTTAATCATTTTTACAATAGGTCTGCTGGTCCATTTCAATTAAATTTGTTCTCAGAACTCTCACATATCTTGCTGAATTTCATTTAGAGCAAAAGCAAGCTGCTTAATTTTTGTTTCCATTGCTTTTTTGTTCTTACATGTTTCTTGCAGAAGTCCACGCATTTCTTCTTCAACTTGATAAACCTAAATCAACATGTAAATTTTACATTTAAATTTCTTAAATAAAATTATTTTAAAATGCATTTTGAAAGAGCCAAAAATGTATTCTTACGCATTTTGTAATTTGTGACATTCATTTAAAGCAAAGAGGTTAGTAAAGTGTAACCTATTCAAGTACTGACTGGGAAAACAGTTATGCATGTACCAAGTACTGACATGCATATGATCTATGTATTTCTCAAAGGCGCTCGTGATGAACACGTGGCTCACCTTCAACACCAGGCCCTCCCAGACCCGATGTCCTCCCTTCCCAAAGGTTCTCTGTCCTTGAGTCCCGACTGCATTTCTAAAGGTGCTGGTGGTGGATGGACATAAGCATCTTTCTGAGAGATTTCCTCCTTTCCTGCCAGCCCACACCCTCCCCGGATTCTGTCTGATGTTCCCTTCTGCTCGAAACTGTCCTACAATGCTGCCAAACCGCCCCTGTCTGGTTCCTTCCGCCTTCCCAATCTGATACACATTTCCTAATCCTTCTCCCTCAGAAAGCTACCATTTCTTTTCACGGTAACTGTCACCTCTCTGTGATGCCTCAGTTTTTTTCCCGGTCATATTTAAGCTCTGATGCTGTTTCTCTAACTCCTGAGAGATATTACATCACATTGGCAGGAGGTCCAATGCTGGACTCAGGGTTTTCCTTCCAGCTAAGGGCCTGCTCTTATACTTTATTTAGTAGTACCTGATGTGCTCTGGAAAAAAACTCAGTAGATTTTAAATAAAACACCTGAAACATCTGTGGACTGGAAATAAAGAACTGAATTTCTGAACAAGTTACACTTGCTTATTCTTTGTCATTATTTCCGAAGCCCTTATCCGTCTTTCTCCTGAGGGGGTCACACAACCTGGATTATAATCATATGCAGTATTACTTTCCCTTTTGTTGCTCTTTTCCAGCTGATTCTGAATCTCCCGTCTTAAAGTCGTCCCCCCCACCTGCAGGGGACACGTTCCGAGACCCCCAGTGGATGTCTGAAACTGCAGATGGTACCAAACCTTATGCTATGTCTTCCCTATACACACACACCTACGGTCAAGTTTAATTTATAAACCAGGCACAGTGAGAGATTTATAACAATAACTGCTAAGAAAATAGAATTATTATAATAATATACTATAATAAGGTACGTGGTCTCGCTCTCTAAACATCTTAGGGTACTGTACTCACCCTTCTAATTCTTGGGATGATGTGAGACAAGAAAACGCAAACCTGCTCCTGCATCTGTTAACTGTCCCCCACTGGCAGGAAATGCTTTGCTGTCACGCGTTTCAGGGAGCCCCCTGTTGACGTCCCCGTATAGGCCCAATGGTTTCTGACACCACAGGGTGCCGTCAACGGAACATTTTCTGTTCCCATCTCACTATCACACCCCGGGGCAGTACCTGTTGCAGTATGAGGTACAATGGAAAGCTAGCACGAACTCCTTTTCCCTTCTTCACAAGAGGTTTGTTCTTACCACAGATGTTAGCAACCTCAGCATACGGTTTTTTCTTTGGTAAGTCCAGAGTGTTCACCTTTCCGCTTCTAGGAAGCCCTGTACGGCTCCTCCAAGCGTACCCGAGTTGCGAGCAGTAGTACTCTCGCGCTTTGGGGCCGTTATGGGTACAGTAAATGTCACTTGAGCACAAGCACTGTGGCAGACAGTCGATCTATAACCGAGGTGGCTACTAAGGGCCAGATGGGCAAAGGGATGAGCCACGTCCCGGGCAGGACAGGTGGGATGGATTCCATCACGCTGCTAAGAAGGCGGCGCAATTTAAAACTTAGGAATTTCCCATTTAATAATTTTGAATTGCGGTTGACTGCAGGTAATGGAAACCTCGGACAGTGAAGCTACAGGTGTGCGTCGGGGGGGTTACTGTTTATGCCACTTCAAAATCAGGGAAAAATGGCATTTCACAACTCTCCCCTCAGCTAGTGGATCTCAACAGAGGGGTCACGTCAGAATCACCTGCAAGCTTTAAAAATACGGGGGTCTGAGCCCACACTCAGTGCATGAAAATCTCAGGGCGGTTCATGCCTGGGCATGATTAGAACGCTCCACAGGGGGCTCTGATGTCCACTCCGATTTGGCACTACTCTCCACTCGCTCCTTTGTCAAGGCCATCACACCGACACACTTGGCAGGCCTGAGCCCTAATTATTATACTGCTCCTGAGACCTTCCCGGGTAGTGACGGGTCGTGTCTGGTGCGTTCAGTCTCACCCCATCTGTGTTAGCCAGGGGCCTCCGTTTGAGACTGGCCGGCCAGGAAGGCGGCACTTTTTATCCAGAGACCACGGGCAGGTGAATACCAGGATCAAACTTACCATTTAGGCTGTTGGAATACACTCTACACCAATCTAAGCATTACCAACATTTTGGCTTCCTGAGAGTTTTGGCAACAGTCTTCGTATCTATTTGGTCATTAAATCACACTGACTTTTCTCTTTAGAATTCTCCATTTATTTAGCTGATAAAGTGCATTTTACTTACAGTACCTTTAAATTTGCAGAATCAATGTATTTCTGCTTTTCACTTGCCAGTTGCATTATTTCAGCTTGATGAGCTTGAACAATTGCATCAATTTGTTTTTTAAAGGCATCATCCATACTATGAAGCTTTTCCATCGCATCCCTTAGAAACAAAGCAAAAGCCACGTATCTGTGTGTGAAAAGTCAGGGTGTTTTTTCTCACGTTCGTATTTTAACGAAGGCAGAAGTCCATCAAATAGCAAAGGGCTGTGTTTGGTAACTCAAGAAACAAGTAGTTAAGCATCGGACAGGAAGGGGAGGGTAACGCCAATGGCAGTTTAGGAACTGCTTTTTATGTTTTACAAGGCAGTCGACTTAGAAATGTTTTAACAAGTGTAGTTGTATAGTTTGCAAGGTAAAGCCTTCATTTGCTCTAGTGTTTGACAAAATCCAGGAACGCGTTTTCCTCCCTTTCTTTACAATCGGCTCCCAGGGCCGGCATGTGCAGGTCGGCAGCAGCCTACACCTGCTCCAGCTGCCCCGGGGGTACTGAGCGCCCCGAGGAGTCAAGGGACTTCCTCTCACATCCACAAGCCCAAACACCACTAGCCACTGTCAATCCAACCGCGTGACAACCATCAGTCACAGCAACTTCATAGCAACTGCTATACGTCAGGCTCTGTGCTCATACATAAATTCACACACACACACAATTTAATACCTCACATCAAACGCTGAAGGCTGGAACTAGTCTCTTCATTTTAAAGATGGAATAAAGGAGTGGAAATGCGTTTGGCGAAAAGCTATGTGCAGCATGTATTCAGCCCGCCCTCCCTCCTTCCCTGGACACAGCTCACCCATCACAGTCCAGCGTTTCTGTTTAGAGACTGCCCACATCCTTCAGGACGTCATACTTACTTTTGTAGTTCAATATTTTTGTCTCTTTCCGCTTTAAGTTTCCTTTCCTTGTTTTCAAATTTTTCTTTCACTTCTTTTACTTGCATTTCAAGATTACATAGAAGTTCTCCTTTATCATGCCACTTCTGATTAAGTGTACTAAATATGAGAAGAAATGATGTTAGAAATAAAATACGAAATCATTAAGTCATTTTACTTCTCAAAAGGAGTGCCGTAAAATACCTGTAAGCTTTTCTGATTTCTTCAAGTTCTAATTCCTTTACTTGCAACTGCTGCTTTAGCTTTTCTTTCCTTTCATTGTGTCTTTCTAGTTTGTCAATTATGTTATCCAGTTGCGAGGATTTCTCGTCAAGTTGTTCCTGAGCACATTTCTGTATCTCAGTGATCTTTTCCTGTAATGTTTTGATTTGTTCCTCTCTTTCCTGTGAACACTTCGAGAAAACAACCCATATTTTATTAATCCTAAATGTCTCAGTTCCTAACTGACTAGCCATGCCTTAAAATTATAAAAACTAAAAATTAAAAAATAAATGGAATGTTAAGTGAGTATTTCAGAAAAGATTTACAGGACACTCTATTGGTCAATTAAGAAGCGTCACTACTACTTACAGTGCTACTAGTAAGAAACAAAAAATCTTTGTCCTAGTTACAATTTGATTTCAGTAAGTTAGTAATCATTAATCACAGAGGGAGCAGAAGGGAAGGAAAGAAAACAGCACAATGGAAATGTCAATTAACACAATTTTGCATTGAAAAGGATCTATGTTTTCATGAGAGAACAAGGACAACTCTAAGAGGCTGCGCGCCACCCAGCAGGGACTGACACCCACTGTGGCTGTGCCAGCACAAATGAACTCTTTCCACCATGCTCCCGGAAGTGTTCTCTGCATGGGAGGAGAGGCTTCTTTCACGGAAAGTGTGATTTCATCACTGCCCAGGTGTCCCCATCCCCTGTCCTGCCTCCGGTCCTGAGTCAGACTCTCCTCTATCTGCATACCATGCGGCAGGACCACCTGAAGCCCCGGGAAATGTCTGCAGAGCCTGGGGGGCCCCCTGCCACCCTCAACAGGGTTTGCTCTCTGGGCGTTGCCTGGACCTCCCAACGGCCTGTTGTACACCAGCATCCGCTGCAAGTGACAACGTGACACTGGGGGTCTTATTTTTGCCCACCTTGCCTGTTTGTCCTTTGGGAAGAAGACGGAGGCAAACAAAGAGTGGACACGCCTAACTTAAGTCTGGATTCTGAAGCGTCAGACAGAACGTGGTTCATTCCAGTGTGTTTAGGTCTAAACATTAAGCAGAGACAGTCAGGTGGTCTTCTAGTCTTGACCAGTGTTTGCATAAAAGTCATGAATTATTTATTTCCTCCCAAACTCCCTGAAGTACTTCTGAGTGGGCAGACTTGACACATACATATTATCAGGAATCTACAAAGGCTATAAAAAGGCTCTTATGAAATAACCCTATTAATAGAAAATAACACCGTAGATCAGAGTCCTGTGGTCCGCATACTTAGAAGTGTCAAAATCATACATGGGGAGGGAACAATGTCAAAAAATGCCCGTTTCTGACTTCCATGGTCAGAAGCTAACTATAGAACCTACTTAGCTGAAGACATCAAAGACATCCATTTAAGTTATTACCTATGTTGAATTTATTGCTGGAAGAAGTTATG
Source organism: Hipposideros armiger (assembly GCF_001890085.2). Classification (NCBI taxonomy): domain Eukaryota; kingdom Metazoa; phylum Chordata; class Mammalia; order Chiroptera; family Hipposideridae; genus Hipposideros; species Hipposideros armiger. Next base: position 697,765 of record NW_017731513.1, on the reverse strand, counting down.
TCCAGCTATCACTGTTATGTGATTAGTAGAAAAACGCCACCGGGCCGGCCAAGTGGTGCATTGGTTAAGAGCTGGCTTGGGACGCCAGAGGACCCAGGTTCGGATCCCACATATGAGGGCCAGTGACACTGCCCTCTGCAGCTAAGATGCTGAACAACAGCTCAACCTGGAGCTGGGCTGCCGTGAGTCG
>NW_017731513.1:687294-697460 GCF_001890085.2 Hipposideros armiger | reverse complement strand
TGCCTCGCCCGGGAAGAGCACAATGATGGTGCCAACTTGGGCCAGTGAAGCAACGTCCTCCACAACTAGACTGAAGAACCAAAGGACAGCAACTTATCTGTTCCCCTTCCCCCAATTCCCAATTAAAAAAAAAAAAATCTTAAAAAAGAAAAGAAAAACACCACCAATGCTCATATCTTTGAGGCGGATACAATGTTCTTTAAAGTAAATGTATTAAACCGTGGGAAAAAAAAGTTGGGTTGAAAATCTAAATAAACATTTTACCAAAAATCTGAAACTAAACTCTGTCTTTTGGCTCTACTCTGTCCTTTATTCACAGTCCTTTCCTGCCCAAACTCAGGTTGCTAAGAAGGCAGCAGGCTTACTGTGAAAGTGGTAAAACCAAACACAATGCATTATACCAAATGTATCATCTATCTACTCTGCCCTGAGAATCAAAATGCAAATCACTGTCTTTCTGTTTCATATTGACCTTAACTCCAAAGAAAATAAGCTTGGGTAGACGTTTAAAAAAAGCAAAAAGGCTTTCTGGTAAGAATTTCAGTAATTTTCAGGCAGGTTGGCACGTATGACAGATAAACTTGAAATTCTGGATACACTGAAGCCAAATTTCAACGGCATGAGCACTAGTCTGTCTTGGTTGAGGGCGACCCGGCTCAAGCACTGACGGTCTCATCTGGCTGTGGACACAGCCACGTGGTGAGGTTGATTTTCTCAAGGCGTTTCATAAAAATGACTAAGGAAAAAGCAATCAAATCTTAGTAGTTAAAATTCCTCTCAAGAATGAGTTCCTAACTTTATGGCTGATAATCCCATTTAGAAGTTTCTTAAAAATCTTTTTTCAGTTATTTTTATACTTTAAGAGATAATCTCTGTAAGAAAATTTTGGAGTTCAAATTGGATTCAGTGCTGAAGATGATTTTCAGAGAACTTCTCTGGAGAATTTTCATGTAAGGTGTTTTGGAATAAGTAATCCTTTCTTTCAGTCTTCTCTCAAAAGACGTCACATCAAGGAGGAGGGCAAAGTGGTGCCCCTTGGGGACGAGCACGGATCTTTTAGTCTAGTCACGTACCTTTAAGTGAGGAGACTAGGTTTTTGTCATAATTTTGGGAAGTGATTTGGCAATATTGGGAGATACTAAACAATGCTTTTAAAGGATATTTTAAACATATAAAATGTTAATTTTATTGTGATTCCTAACCCTTCATTGACACTATTTCAAGTTCTTTCAAGGGCCATGGTAACATTCTCTATAAGATTCTGAAGTAACAAGTAATTTCAAGTTAATAAATGTCATATGCCACTTTTTAAAGCAAAGAGGCAACTACTGGAAAAGGAAATACATGATGATCTGTCCTAAGCTCCTCAACATTCGGTATTTGAGACAAATATTTACTGAATACTTTGATCCACAGGTTTTCTAACATACCATATGCTTTTTTACCAACACAAAACGTCAAACTTACAACTTTTAGTTTTCTGATGGTTTCTGTCTGGTCTTCTATGATTTTGCACTTAATTTTTAATGCATCGTTGTCACGCTCGTTGGCCTTTCGCAGACATTCGTTCTCTTTACGTAAATTTTCAATTTCAGCCTCTAGTTTACCACGATTTTTGGCTAGACAAGATCCTAAGAAACAAAAATCACCAGTCACAAACTTAAAAAGAGCATGAGGCATCCGTATTTGAAGAACATCTGATTTACAATGTGTGATACAATACAAAAAAAGACAAAAACTGAATAAAAAAACGTAATACAGAGCAGCACAACATGAAGAGGAAAGGGGAAGACACAGAAGAGACTGCTAAACCCCTGTGGGCTGTTTGAAAACCTAAAACCACAAACCAAGAACAAGTAACCTGACACGTACTGCGTCATTGGTCAGATTACGGAATTCAAACAGGGCCATACAAAACGCTGCTACGTGGAAGGACACATGAGCAATGCTCCCTGACTGGCACCTAGCTGTTCACAGCTTGTACAGTGTCGGTCAAGGCCCAACAGTGTTCACCTTACTTTACAGTGATGGGAAGGGAAAGACACTGATGCAATTTACCGAAACCTAAAGTGGTTTTCACCCACACGCCATTTCACATTTCTCCATGATGCACAACCAGATCGATGCTACCAATATTTTTAGGAAAAATCCTGAAGGCTGCATACTGTACAAATAACCTAAAATCACTGCATAAGAAAGAATTAGTTTCAACAGCTCCTTCAGTTGTAGCTATGTAAAGGAATACCTGTTCAGAAGTAACCCAATTTTGCTGGGAAAAACTGACGACCAAGAATCAGACCTGTAACTTCACAGCTGATGTAACACTGCTTCCCGTTTCCCAAGAGGCATTTCGCTCCCGCGTGGCACACATGCCACCGGCGTGCGGGCACGTAAGCCCCTCCTTTTCTCTGCAGTATACGGATTTGCTGGTTTAGAATAATGGGCTACTTTCCCCTTGAAGAGTTGAGCATTTTACCCTGTTGTGCCAGCTCATGTCCCCATACTTTTCGTTCTGTCCTTAAACCGTAAATGAGTGATTCCTTGGCCGACAGCTCGGATATAAGCTGGACTTTTTCATGCTTGAGCAGCTCTATCTGAATGCTCTTCTGCTTGTCGTCTTCAATCAGAATTTCAAGGGTGTTCATTTGATTCTGTATACTCCCGAAAAACATTGAAAAAAGTGCAAAGTAATTATTATATTCAGTGCTTCTTTATTGTCTACGTTTTGTATTTTATACTGAAAAAAATGTTCTTTAAGCAAATACAAAGTAAATGCTGCTCAACTGTACATCAGGAAACTTTAACTAAACGTAGGTCAGGAAATAAAAAGTCACATTGGAAGAGGCTACTCCTTCAAACACAGAATTTTATTGTGATATCCTACAACAGCAACTGCACGTGTAATGCTCAAAATTTCTCACAAGCATTTAGATCAGTGGTCTAAAGGTCATTTGCTGGAAGCACGTTCTCTTGGGCACTATATCACTGGTGTTTAAAACTGAGACAGCAGCGATAAAGAAATGAACTGAAAAGGTACTACAGGCAGGTCCTGCTAAAAGACCAGCAGTACCACAAATTCACTGTCAGCAGTTCGCATGCTATTCCCTTCAGCTATTTGAGTATTGCTGTCAAATATTTGCTTTATCACTGTGCAAATGCCACCTATATTTACTTAGTATGTTTCTTAAAATTAATTCGTTTACTTTATTTAAATACTATTTTAGTGAAAGTAACACAACCTGGAAAATCATGGTTTAATCTCTTAGTAATACTACTTTTCTCATACACATCAAATACCAAGGGTGCCAAAAAACGTGCACACACGTTTTAAGGAAGGAAAACTATATTAAAATTGTAATACTCAGTATGTACCACTAACAAAAGATGAATACAAGTCACGTTTGACTTCAGCAATTACAAGAGGTGCCCAAAGTGGTTCCCATCAGCGCCCAGACACTTCTGATTACGGTGAACCACTGCTTGAGCAACGTTGATCCAAGTGTCCACTTGTATACATTTTTTTGGCAGCCCTGGTATTGAACTAGTTTTATTTAAAAGTTCATCACTGCGTATTTCCTAAAATCATTACAATGCACTTGAGAAAATGAGGTAAGAAATTAAAAAAAACCAAAACAATGTGACAACGTCTTACCTGTAAATTTGCGGCTGTTTCCTGTTTCAATTTGGAGACTTCCGCCAGCTTTGTTTTTTGTTCCTTCACCATACAGGACAGATCTTTAATTAAAGAGGAAGATTCGTTTTCTTTTCGTTGAGCCCAAACGAGAGCGTGCTTGCTCTTTGCCAACTCAGTGGCAATATTTTCAAAACCTTCTTTAACCTATATTTCAAAAATGCATTATAAATAGCAGTCCTCCAAACATTAGAAAACATTTCTGGAAACAGCTTACTTCTTTCATTTTTAGTGTCACAGAGACTCAAGATGCCCAGATGCAAAAGACTCAAATGCCCAGAGAACTGGTTTTGCACGCCAGGCCATACAGTCTAGGTTGCAATTCCCCAGGCCTGCTGTGGTGACAAAGGCCACCACCGACAGTCTATACAGCGAGCACGGTGGTGGTGACTACACTTTCCACAGAAGGGGCTGGGTCTGCGGCTCCCCGCCGATGGCAAGGGCTGCACCCGCCTTCCAAACCTGTTCTGGCGCCGTTACCTGGCCGCCTCGCTTTGCAGCAGCACGGATAGTAGCTACTCTTTATAGTACTACTATCAGGGAAGAAACCAAGGCTCTGAGAACTTAAGTCATCTGCTTAAAACCGTACAGCCAACATGTCACAGCGCTAGAATTCTAAATGCACTCCTCTCATCACTCCACACCTTGCTGGTTGTGTTTTTCAGTGAACAGCTAGAGGCCAATTCTTACATCTTTAAATCTCCTGGCTTCCACAGTTAACGCAATTCGAAATTCGTTTTCTAAGTCCAGGTACTGCTGGTTCAATGTGTCGATTTTTTCCTGGTACTGTTTTATCTCTTGCTCGTGCTTCGTCTCTTCCTTCGCTACCTCTTTGGCTAAGGCTTCCTGGAACTCAGCATCACTAAAAAACTCTCTTGTTTCAAGTTCTTTCCTGGAATGACAAACAAATAAAAATCACAGGACGCTGTTCACCTGGAAGGAAAAACTTTAAAGGTCTTTAAATAGTCATTAGTCTATACTCCCTTATGTTAATTTCAGATGGGAAGGGGGGTTATCACTTTGTGAGGGGTGTAAATATCTAACCATTACATTGTTTTGTACACCTGAAATAAAAATAAAAAAAAGGAAAAAAACTTGAAAATTTTTCAGATGCGCTCCTCACTTTCAATTACAGAAACTGGGTGCCGGACAGAGAGACAGCATGAGTTTGCTGGACTGTGTGGCCAGTGGGGGCGGGTGAGAGGGCTGAGCCGTCTCCTGGCTTCACTGGCGGCTCAGGATCATTCCAGGCCCTGGTCCACCTGCAGGCTCTGCCTCACCTCACCTTCTACTCCGGCTGAGCCTTTGACGCACAGCTAACAGTCTGACGGGTACTGGTGGTTGGTTAATAGAAAAAAAACCAGTTAAAGTATGAAATTATTCACCCATCTTTTCATAGAGGGCCAGATTTTTATTTAAATGTGAGCTCACTCCTTAGAGTTTCCACTATTTTTCTTGAATAAATCAAGCCCATAATACAAACTCCATTATTTCCACTTTTTGGTCTCTTTAAACTAGAACAAAAAGTTAAATGGTATCTATCTGTACAGGACACTACACACAAAATTTTAGATTTTTGTGATTATTTTCCCTCCGTTTTTGATAGCTGTACCGCCCACACATGTGCTGACAACTTTCCCCAGGGCATCAACCTTTCATTTATACCTCACCAATGTGGTTTATGTAAGGACCACCTGGCAGGGCACTGGGGAGGCCAGCGGCCGAGGGGCGCCGCAGAGCCGCCGACTCCCGCACGGACCACGCCTGGCCCGCCGCCCTGTGGAAATGAACCGGAGTGGGACGCGGCCACACCCGCTGGCGTGCGTGCTGCCTATGGCTCCTTCCGCACCCCCAACCCCTAAGCCACAATCCGGGGTGGCCTGCGAGGCCTCAACTCCGTGCTGTCTGGCCCTTCCCATCGGCACCTGCTTCAGAGGCATGAAGAACACCCACTGGCTGGTTTAACTAACAGTTTTCTGTGTATTACGATGGCTTTGGAGAAATGCAAAGCGAGCTTGGCTGTTGTAAGCAGACCCGTCAGCAAAGTCACTGCTTGTTTTCAAGCTGCCAGTCCTGCCGGCAGGCCGGCTGCAGTGCCCACAGCTGCTGCTCCTGTGGCTGGCGCTGCCAGGCTCACGCTCAGCCACCCGCGGGACTTTTCCTTCGAGTGGGGCGTGGGGAGGAGCTGAGAAGCGTGCTTTTCCTATTGTTCAGTGTCCCTTTTCCGGTATGTTCTCTCCTACCTGTGTTCCTGTTCTTTCAGGGCCAGCAGTTCATGAAGCTGCTGCACCTGCTCCTTCTCCTGCTGAAGCGAGGTCCTGAGCAAGTTTATTTCGCTGTCAGCAGCTGCAGCTTTCAGCTCCACCTCTTGGATTAGCCGCATCTGAGTAAGGACAGACAGACACCTACAGTATTTAGGTGATCATCTCGCCTGCCCGTCTCAAGACCAGCTCCCCAGAAAGTGCCTTCTAAGGAACAGAACCTAGTGACTAGGCTGATTTTCAAGTCCGCCATGTCCCATAAAGCACAGCCGGAAGCATCACACCCCAGCAAGCCCTGCTGCTTCCTGGCATCACAGGCTTTAGTAACTGCCACTCGGGAAGCGTGAAAATGAAAGGCCTTCAAACCTGGCTCTCAGAACACACGCCTACCACCGAGCCCTCATACGCCTGCTGGAACTGCCAGCGGCCTCAATGCAGACATAATCCCATGGCTTCCGTCGGTGTACACGTAAGCGCGTGTGTGCGGACAGCCTGGCACCTCTGCGCTTCCTGCAGCCGACGCCGTGGGGCTCGGACAGAAGCTGAGTGCTGGCTCCCGGGACTGACAGAGGAAGACACACCTGGGCCGCCTGCTGCTGTGCCTTCTGCCTCTCCATTTTCTCCAGGGATCTCTCCAGGGTTCTTAGGTGTCTGATGTGGTCCTCCTGTTGCTCTCTTGCTTTAATTAATTCAATAGTGAGTTTTTTAATTTCATTTTGAAGTTTGTGAACCATAATTTCGAGTTGAACTTTGGAATTTCTCTCCTTAAAAATGATTTCCTTTAGCCTAAAGCAGAAATCAAATTCGGCTTTTAAATGTATTTCGCATGCAAAAGGATAAGAGTTGTAGTCAACATCACAGGCTACAGTAGAGAGGAAGATTTAAGTATGTTTCAAACTCTCATTAGATTAAAAAATGGCTGAAAACCAGAATGTCATGTTTCTCTCCCACCCCTGAAACTGACGTGCACAAGAGGGAAGACACGCTACCTAATGAAGCAACTTCGTCTTGCGTGCGCTTCCCTGCGTCACAGCCCACCTGACTGCGCTCCTCCCTGCTTCTGGCATTGTGCTGCGTGTGGGCGAGAAGCCAGCAGGGCGAGCAAGCACAGCCTATGCCTTCCAGGGGCTCGGGCCCTCTTCTCTGACACTTATTCATCTGTCCGACACCTGCCAGCTTCAGGGTCTCCATACATGTAGCCTAAATTCCTTGATTATTTAACAAGCTGATGACTCATGAAATCTTTAGATAATGAGTTCCGGTGGAGCTGAAACCACACACTGAGCGCACCTTAGCTAGTTTAGGCAGAGGTGCTCCAGCTCCACGCTGTGTCTTGGCGCCACGCGGTGGCCACAGGCCTGCAGCCCCCTCCCTCACCTGTCTGTGGCCAGCAGGGCCAGGCACTGGCTGTCTTTCTTTTCATACACTTGTTTACGCAGCTCGTCAATATAGTCCAAAAGCTTCTTTTCAGCTTGTTCAGCTTTCCATCTCTTCTCTCTCTCCTGGTCTAGCTGTTCAACAAGTATCTGGAAGAAAACAATAGTGTTACGTGAACTTGAAAAAGTTACCTTGCCTCTCGCTACCTCAATTTTCTCATTTATCATATGGGAATAACAGCATCTTATTCAAAGGGCTGTGGGGAGAATTAAACAAAGTAATGGAGGTATACAGAACAGTGCCTGGCCCACAGGACTACTCAGCAAATGTCAGCCGCTATTATTGTCATAACGATAATTACTATTATTTTTCTCCATGGTAAAGCCTTTATACTTGAGAACAAAAGGAAACTAACAGCATAATAGGTGTGAACCAGTTTAAAAAGCAGTTATATTATTGGAACAGCAGTGCACAGCACAACCGAAACCAGCGCTTCACAAGTGAAACAAGGGTACGTTAATAAATCAGTGTGCTACAATTCTGAACAACACGGGAATGACTAAGGCAAACAGTGAAGCCCTTCTAAATTCTCAAATGCCTCTTCGTCTGGAGCCCATAGGTCCAAAATTGGGTTTCAGGAGAGTCCACGAAAACCCTGACATTACAACATCCTGTGAGTGTGTATGTGAGTACACTTCTCTGAGAAGACTCAGAGAGTTCCTTAGTTATAGGGTCTGAGGCCCAAATTAGGAACCACTGCTTTAAGACATAAGAATTTGAAAATGTAGGTCTGTTTCCTCCTCCACAAGGATTTAACATGATTTCACTGAAATCTGATCTTAAATAAATGTGTAATTCCCATTCTTTTAAAAATCACAAAAATAGTAACATCACATAAAATCTGGAAAGTAAAAACCGACCAATCTCATCACTCCAATAAAAATACACGCAAATATGTTTTGCTCGTAAAAAGGTGCACTGTTTTTCTGGGACTCACTCTGAACTTAAGAGCTACGCTATTCCCATTCATTGTTTCTCACTCGCGTCGGTCCTACCCGGTAAGTGTTGTCTTCCAAGCTGCTGTTGTCTACTTTGATTAGCTCCGTCTTTGGCCCTTCTGATTCTTCTGATATATTACAGTTCGCCAAAGATGACCTTACATATAAGTCTTTGAAGAAAGGTTGTTTCATTTTACGAGTACAGCTGCAAAGAATAAACACAGGAAATAACCGAGAGAAATGTACAGTGTTTGTGTTTTTCACAACTTAGATACTCAGTCTGTCAGAGACAGGGAACCTACTGTGTCTGTTTCTATAAATGTACTGACCAAGGCTGAGCTGACAAGGCTGGAAAGGCTGACATCAGAAAAGTAAAGAGATCCCCACGAGACAGCTTTAAGAGGACGCCAGCGGCACCATGTGTGGGCCTCACCTGAGTGTGTAAAACTGAAACAAGTACCTTATGAAAGGGTGGCTGTTCTTACTGTGGTGCTTAATAGTCTGAATAGTTTTGGAATAATAGGGGATTCTGGACCTCCGAGGAATTTTTCTATTACACTCTTTTCTGTTTCCCCAGTCACTTTCAGAAGTCACATCTGTGTCTCTTTTCGGCCTGAGGTCTTTCTCGGGAACATTATCTATTAAAGAACTAGAAGTCTAGAACAAAAAAACCAACAAAGCTTGTCAAAAGTTAGATTCAGTATAAAAGATTAAAATTTGAAATTTTGTAAACTACTATGACGTTTTACAAGAGAATAAGGGTTTATAAACTAGGTATGTTTGGAATTAAACGGTAAGTAAGCTCCTGCGTGGTTGACTCAGATAACAAGTATAAACTGTGTCAAAAATACAAATAAAAACAACAAACAAAATGTATTTGGGGGCCCTAGAAAATGAACAAAAGCAGGCTAATTCTAGAGAGGACTTGACACTTGAAAAAATAACCAAAATAGGGTGTTGACGGCTTTTAACGTGAAAGCGTATCACAAGGAGCACGATGTAAGGAGGTTTACAATTCAGGCAGAGAAACGAGGCTCTGGGACCTGGAGAGTCAGAGGGCAGAGCAGAAGGCAAGGGGCCGAGAGCGGCAGAAGGAACAGACTGCTGGCCAAGGGACAAAGTGGCAGTGTAAGTCAAAGCAAGTGAACTGCTTGCTACAGAAAACATCAACACTCCTTGGAGGCCTGCAACAGCATCTCAAGTCTCCATCACCTAACACTCACAATGTCCAGCATAAAACCCAAAATACTCCCCATCGAAAGAGCCGGGGAATGTGAGCTGCTCTCAAGAGAAAAGGCAATTGGTGGAGACCTAACCTAAGGACCCAAATGTTCAAGTAAGCAGACCAGGACTTTAAATTAGTGATCACAGCCGTGCTCAGTGATAGAGAAACATGCTTGTCATGAATAAAGACACAGGAAAATTCAGCAGAGAAACAGAAATTATTTTTAAAAGAGGAAATTTTACAACTGAAAAATATGATGTCTGAATTAAAAATTGACTAGCTAGGCTTAACAGAAGAATGGGGTGATAAAAAAAGAATAAGTGAACTTGAAGACAGGTTAGTGGAAATTATTCAATTTGAAGAATAGAGATAAAAAGCTGATAAATGCAGAGCGTCTCAGGAAATTAACTGTGGGACAATGTCAAAAGGTCTGAGTGGACTCTGAAAGCAGGCAGAGAAGAGAGAATGGAAGAAAAAATTTGAGAAGTGATGTCCAAATTATCCCCAAATGGGTAAAGAACATAAACTTATGGATTTAAAATGCTCAGAGAAAACTTAAGCAGGATAAATATGAAGAAAACCATCTTTCCCACAATGTAACCAAGCTGCTGAAA
>NW_017731513.1:673542-680869 GCF_001890085.2 Hipposideros armiger | reverse complement strand
TGGATCACCCTAGCTTTTATTACTATTTTTCACTCAGGTGTAGCTTTGGCACCAACACACTCTTTATAAGTTTTGGATTAATCAAAAAATAATCAACAATTGGATTATTGCTTCAAGGTGCTGAGCTCAGTCTAACTCATCACATGTGCAAATACTCAGCATTATAAAAAAAATTAGGCACATCTACTTACCACTAAGATCATTTATGTGGTTATACGATAAATTCAGTCTAGTCAGATTAATCAGTGCTTCAAGTCCTAAAATAAAAATAAAATAAATAAAATAAAATACAGGTTTTATAGAATTCAAATCATCCTTTAGACTTATACACAATTACAATACTATTTCAGACTGTTTTGAAGCAAATCTGTCTGATAACACTGAAATCAATTTTATTGGTACTTTGCAAAATACTTTAAAAAGACTGATAACTGGGGTGACCGGTTAGCTCAGTTGGTTGGAGCGTGGTGCCGATAACACCAAGGTTGCCGGTTTGACCCCCGCATGGACCACTGTGAGCTCCGCCCTCCTTAAAAGAGTCAACTGTGCCATTGTAGCATGAAAGCGACGTGTAACCAATGACCATGGCTGTCTCCCCCTACTGCACCCCCCACCCAAAAAAAAGGTCTGATAACTTTTCTAGAAGAAAAATTTTTGTATCGTAAGTTTTAGGATCAGTTTTCAAAAATTTGTATTTGTTCCATTCTTTAGGGAAGAAGAAAGATGGATTTAAATCATCTTCCTTATTCAAAGTATTACGTGAAAATCACTTACAAACCTTCTATTCTCGTGATCAAATTGCAGGATAAATTTAAAGTGCAGAGTTTTGTGAGTGTGCTTAGACCTTCAATTTGAGTGATCTGATTAGACGACAGGTCTAAATGTTCTAAGTTCCAAATGTGATCAATGGCTTTGATCTTCGAGATGTTATTGCAATGAAGGTTGATGGCATGAAGGCTTGAGTCTAAGGATAACTCTGATATGCTGGAAAGAAAACATATATTATCAAAAACAAGTCAAAAAAAGGTTTTGAAATCATGACCAAATAATTAAATGTACCCAACAACATGTAGATAATAAGTATGAGCTCTACTCCTATAACGAAATCCTTCCTACTTGTAGCCTTGAAATGTCTCAGCGCTTCTGCCCACGGACCAGCATTTTGGACCATTTACATAAAAACAAGACAGCCACTCGACAGAGGCAAGCGAGCCTGCGCCTTTCCAGCTTGAACGAGCGAACACATTCATCAGCACATAGCGAAGGCAGTAACTGGAAACCGTTCAAATCTGCACGCTCCCACTTTTCTGCTAGAAACCCTCTCTCAGCCTGTTGCGTGTCATTTAATCCTCACCGCTCTAGCAGTAGGTATCATGGGACACTGTACAGTTTACAGAAAGTAAGTAACTTATCCAAGTTCTGCTGGTTATTATCTAACTGAGCTGGTCCAAACCCGGGTCTGGGACTGGAGTTTATAATTGGACTTTCTCCATGGTCTGCTAGGCTACGCAACCCAGAATGTAGCTGATTCCAAATAAACCGATGGTTATTGATATTTCTAGTGAAAAAGTGCCTGTCCTCCAGTGCTGAAGTCTGGAATGCACCTCCCCTAACAAGAACTCCTGGCTTCGTTGACTGAGGTACCAGTCCACACCTTCTGCTATTAACACATGCTCTTTAGGTACCAGTCCACACCTTCTGCTATTAACACATGCTCTTTAATGACAGACATTTACTTTCTGAGATATTTCTGCTTCTGGACATTAATACCGTGCAAATAGCGTGGCACAGCAGAAAAAGCAGAGTGGCGTTAGACCGAAGTGGGTGTGCACTCGATCTTAAATCGCTCACCGGCTGCATGAAGTTGGGAACGTTATTCGGACGCTCCGAGTCTCAGATCTGTCCCTTGTAAACTTCCTACCTTGCACAACTGTTGTGAGGATCAGTGATAATACATGTGACATGCGCACCGCATTCAAGAAAGGACAGCTGCTATTAAGCAGAACTGCAAAAAGCTGTTTGCAAAAAAACAAAACAAAACATCTTTTCGGGCCAAGTTTAGCTCAGGAGCCAGCAGGAGATGCCTCGGGTGGAAGTGCCTGCAGCTCAGCATGGCTCAGCAGCGTGCAGCGGGAGGGACGGCAAGAGGGGGGCCCGAAACGGCAGGCGGGGGCCCGAAACGGCGGGCAGGGACCCGTCAGGGACGCAGACCCGGGGGCCCCGCCTGCCGTGCACACGTTGGCGCTGCACGAAAAGAGGGGAACGGTAAGCTAGACAGGNTTTTCAGGGCTGCACAGTGTTACACTATAAGAATTGATCATGACGTAACTTAATTTTGAGGCATTCACTCATCAAATATAAAACTGCCTCAACAGAATTCCTTACCTGTTCACCCGGTGTTCTTCTTTTAACAGCAATTTAGTTTGTCTTAATAAAATAATTTACTTGCAATTAGGCTTTTTCAAATCCGTAAGCAGCAGCTGTAAAGCTTCAGACAAACCAAGCGGGTGGGACACCGCAGCTGCAGAGCCCCCCTACCTGGCACACGACACACGGGGTTATCCTGCCCGTCCTTCTCCAGGATGAGGTTGGTGAGGAAGTGCAACCCCACCACACACTGCAGCAGGTGGTGGACGCTGTCTATGCAGTTGCTGTGCAGGTCGAGGTAGCGGAGCTTGTGTTTGATTCCATGAAGGGGCATCAAACCTGCGGATGGAAACCCCTTTGGATGTCACAGCAGCAAGTCCCCAACAGCGCGTTGAAAGCGCTCTCAGGGGGGTTCGATCTCGAGAAGGGGAGAGTGGAAGGGCGGAGGACTGGCTGTGGGCAGCCACATCTCAGGACGCGGGAGGGCTCATTAATGTCAACAGCTGTTTCGAAGCGATACAGGTGGCATCTGGGGGGCAGTTCCCTGGGGCTCCCAGTCTCCAGTCCTCTTCAGACAAAGCAAACGGGCCTCGCAGGCCATGCATGTTAATACTTCAGGAGAAAAGGCACGGAGCAACGGCTCAAGGCCCCCAGCCTCGCCTCGCTTCTGACTGCGGACGTAAGCAAACACCGGGGCATGCTGCAGTGTCGCTGATTTGAGCATAAACACAAACAGCGCCCATCTGATTCAGCTCCCTTGTGTGTTTCTTCCCAAGCTTATCGAGGGCATGGCAACGTTAGGGAGCAGCTGTGCAGCTGCGGCCAGCAGTGCCTGGCACACCTCCCGGGCAGCCTGACGCCCACTGCAGCCAGGGGGACCGGGGCCACACATACCGCCGGTGTGCCCTGAGCACCGGCTGCTTCTTTTTCTGTCTCAGAACATTCTCCAAAATGGAGCTTGAGCAAAGGTGCAGCCTGCAACTGCGAGGGAGTTAACACCCCCAGGGGCTCCCCTCAACCACAGTGGAACTGTCAGCGGACGAATGCCCTAGCCTCCCCCTTGTGGAAGGACCATCTGAGATGCCCGCCGCACTGAAAGGTCCTCTTCCCTTTCAGGTTAGAGTGCCGCTGGGCGCGTTCTGGATCCCCGCTATCCACACGCTCTCTGGAACCTTCTAGTTTCACGGCTACAAACACCACAGATGTGCTCCAGTCCAACCAGCCTTCCCTCCCAAACACGCAGGACGCGCACGCGCGCATCTGACAGGGCCGTCGGAGTTCAGACAGAACCCTCAGCTCTCATCCCCATCTCTACCTCGGGCCCTCCCCAATCTGGCTCGTCAGGCAGCAGTGCCATCATGCGCCTGTCACTACAGAGAGAACCCGCGTTTGTTATCCGATTCCTCTTTCCCTCATTTCCTCCTCTTAATCCATCAGCGAGTCCTGTGAACGCCACCCGCGAAGACTATTTACTTCTCTACACACTTTCTGCCCAAACCCAAGTCTCCATCATCTCAGCCAGACCGCTGGAATGGCTCCCTAACTGGTCCGACTTCCAGGTCCATTTTCCTCACTCGGCAGCCAAGGTGGCCCTTTAAAAACCTTCTGCCACTCACTTGAGAGCCCTCCACTGGCTTCCTAGGAACCTGGAACAACCCGCCCACCCCTGGCCCTGCTAACGAAGCGCCCTGGGACCTGGACGGCCATGTCGCCTCTCCCTGCACACTCGCCCTCATCCCCTGGGCTCCCGCCCCACAAGCCCGCTTCCTGATCCTTCATCGTGGCAAACCTGATCGTGCCTCAGCGTCTCTGCACGCTCTTATCATATAACTATCATATCTATCGAGGTGTTTCTGAACATGTATATTGTCATTCTAAGAATTATCTACTAGACTTACAGAGCTACCTGTATTTCCTCCATATTTCTTATCATTATCTGATACTGTCACTAAAATTCACCCTTTTTAGGTGTGGAGTTCAAAGCGTTTCAACCAACACATACAGTGTGGGAGCACTACCACAGCTGACGTACAGAACACCTCCACCGGCCCCATCAACGTGTGCTCATGCAGTGTCCTCTCTCCCCGTCCTCCAACCCGGCAACCGGTGACCTGACTTCCGCCCCTGTAACTCTGCTTTGTCAGCGCGTCACATAAATGGAACCACAGTGTAGGCGCTTGTCTGGCTCCTTTCACTAAGCACAATTCTTTCTAGATTTATCCATGTTGTGCTGTGTATCACTGGTGCATTCCTTTTGCTGCCAAGTAGCACTCCACAGTGTGGGTGCATCACACTCTATCTGCTTACCAGCTGAGAGACACATGGGTGGTTTCCAGCTTTCGGAGATTATGAATAACTGTATAAACATGATTATATAAAAAGATATATAATCATATAAATACTCGTGGACAGGTCTCTGATTAGACATGTTTTCATTTCTCTTAGGTAAATACCTAGACTGGGTTGCACGATAGAAAAAGTCTACACTGAACGTGACAAGAGAACTTCAAACTGGTTTCCGAAGCAGCTGCACCTCCTGCACCGGGCACTGGGGTGCTCCAAGCTAGTGCCACCGGGTCTCAGCACGCGTTCACGTGCATCTCCTTAGTGACTGAGAAGGGCAAACATTCTTTTCCACGTGCTTATTGCCATTTGGATATCCTCTCGGAAGTCTGCTCAGATCTTGAGCTTATTTTCAGGGGGCTGACCTGATCTTATTTGTTTTTCTTCCCCCTACGATGTAAGCCCTGCAACAAGAACCTTGCCTGTCCGTTGGTGTTTTTCATCAGTACAGAACCCTGTTTGGCACAGTAATCTTCAATAAATATTTGTTGAGTAAATAAATGACCTAGCTTACCCGAGACTCACTTTCTTCAGGTAAGGAAACTGCATCCAGAAAGTGTTGTAATTTACTTTGCTCAACAGCACACAGCAGGGAGACCTAGAGTTAATACTCAACTCTAATACTTTCATATCTTTGGGGAAAAAGTTTAAAAAAATTAAAATACGGTTGCTCCTTCAGCTTAAGTGTAGGAACTAGATCATTTCACTTTACTTTTTTGCATACTAAACACCTGGCATAGGGTAGTATTTTTCTAGTAGGGCAGAAAACAAACTAATAAGTCTATTTCAAATACTGATAAGGCTTATGAAGCTAATTAGATGAATTCTGCTAGATTCTAATTGACAATTCTAAGAAAAATTATGAAATTGCTCTTTTTCTCAGTGTATCACTTTCATCAGGTACAAAGTAAGTAAGAGTTTGTAACTGTCTTAGACATGCTCAAGTTCAGAAGAAAACACATATTTGATCCTCAATGTGCAACGGCCTTTGAGATGCTGCAGACTCACACTGTCCCCTATGGCCGCACTCTCACAGGTGGCTTTGTAAGTTTAAATTAAAATGTCATTAACATTACAGTGCAGTTCCTCAGTGCACCAGGCACATTTCAAGTGCTCAAAGGTCACATCTGGCCACTGGTTGCCATACCAGACAGCACAAATGTAGAATATNGGACAGACTGTTCTGGTAGGTCAGCTTGGACGCAATTTTTATTTGAAAATCTCTTAACTACTTTTTCTTTAACATATTGCTTAGAAAGATAGGGAATAGTTACTTCATTGAGAAGCTGTAAAAATTGATCATCTAATTTCTGAAGTTTCATCTCATTCTGAAAATCATTTTCATGATTCACATTCTCTGGCTGAGAAGATGGACACCCAGCCATGAAGGTCAAACCAGTATCCGCGGGTGTGCTTGCAAACTGGTCCACGGGAGCCGTGTCATCGATGGGCGGTGTCACCAGCGGTACACTGTGGACGACCTACGACAGACACAACCCCAGGTCCTTACACTTCACACCTACTGAGTAATTTGGAGGTGTCTTGATATTAGGAAAAAACCATACCGTACCTCATCTTCACTTATATTTAGGGGAGAATCAGAAGAAACTAAATTATCCAGAAGACCTTCAAAACACTGCAGATGTGACGAATTCATTTCTGACAGATTGACGGGCTCACCAAAGATGTTCTTGCAATCTAGGATTCGAAGCTGTGGCAAAGTCTGCAGCATAACTGCTCTGTACCCTGGGGACAAACCATTCACAACGCAACTCACACATTAAATAAGGGAATTGTTTCTCGTAGGGTAAACTAAATTTATCAGCTACCAGGGGATTAAATTAATCCTGGAATGCACCTAATAAGTGTGTCTGTGATGGGATGGATATAAGCACGAATCGGGGGGTGTAGCTGCAGAAAGCAAGGAGTTGCCTGGTGAGGTCTCGAGCATCAGTGGAATTAAAGGTCCCTGTTTCTCCCTTAAATTACATAAAACTAAGGTCTGGACAGGCAATCTATCAAGTATTCAAGAATATGTTTATTTTCCCTGAGTACAATTAAATATGAGAAATCTGGCAACTTAACATTAATTTGGTGCTTCGGCTAGAAACACTAATTTTGCTTACTTGTAATTTTAAAACCAAGTAGTATTTCTAACAAAGACCAATAAAGTGTTTGGAAGAACTCCAAAAAAAGGAAAGAAGTCTGGCAAATTAATATTAGACATTTTGATGACAGAAAAGTAACTTTGGTAGTAAGTATCCCTTCAATTCTGGGGGGAGGGCAGCTGTGTTGAGAGAAACACCTCATCTAGGAAACAGAGGCTCTAGAAACAAAAAACTATAGGGACCAGAAGTTCTTGAGGCAAGATTCTTAGGAAAAAACATCCAACTTGTGGGATAGCAGAGAAAAAATAAAGTTGATTTAGAAATATGGTTTTCTTCCAAGAAAAGGGTTTCCCCAGAAAATGGAAATATGCCTATTTTCAGGGAGACTCTCGCTACACAGCCTTAGAAACACAGCTGGTGTCAAGTCCATTATACTCTTCTGTGAAATAAAATGATAAAACCAGTTGGCTGCCTGGGAAAAGCCTTCTCACAGCTGCATGTTAATGAGA
>NW_017731513.1:662489-668802 GCF_001890085.2 Hipposideros armiger | reverse complement strand
ACACGCCTCCCGGGGAGCGGAAGTGCGGCCCGAGGGGGCGGGGCCGCGGCTCCCTCCAACCGCCGGCCGGCGCTTTCCCGCCCGGCCGGCGCCGCAAAGCCGGAAGCCGGGTCCGCTCGGCGAGGGGCGCCCTCCCTTTTACGACACGCATGGCGCCGCCCGTGGCGCTTGCCGTAAAGCGAACACCGTCTCGGGGCGGGCTTGTAGGGGACGCCACGGGCGCGGGCGCTTCATCGCAACGTTGAGCCACAGTGGGATGTGGGTTGAAAGCCGTCTGAAGGGTCGCTGGCAGGAGGGCTGAAGCAGGGTTTTGGGGGGTCCTCTGGTGTGTCAGAGGTCATCCCTTCAGTCGCTAGATGCTGGGTTGGCTAGGAGGAAGGGGAGGGACTTAGGACTGTAAACGTTTGCCAAGGAGTCTACAAATATTTCAGTGGACTGGCGTGTGCTGGCTGAGAGTGAGCCCTCGTTACGGGGACGGTCTCTCTCTCTCTGAAGAATGCTGTGCTGGATATTTACCTGGATGGGCCACATTGGTCCCCGAACCCTCTCCTCTCGCCCATGTGCGCACGCGTGCAAAACGGGCTCTTGGGTTTGCTCTTCAGACTCATGATCTTATCTTTGCCTCTCCCGCCCCCCTAATATTTTAGGCTTTGGTGGATCCGCTGTCTCTGCTGTTCCTGGTGCCCGACCTCCGTGTATTGCTGGTTGATCACTTGGCTGTGATTTTGGCCGCACAAAGGATACCATCACACTATACAACGTAAGGTGAGGAAAACAGAGAGATGCCTAGGGACCTTAGAAAGCTAAGAGAGTTGCTTTAGATGCAATTAATATTTATACTCCGGAAGATACTTAGGTGATCTGGGAGACAATAAGTGGCCATGAGTTTCAACACTCCCTCCCCCCAGAAAACAAAACAAAACTTGGTAAGCCTCCTGGTTAAATAAAAGTTTAATTAAGGATTGTTTAATTATTTAAGGATACTCAAAACTGTAGTTAGTTATTGTATTATTTTCAGCCTTGTTTTAACAAACGCTTCCCAGGTTGCCTGATCATAAAAATCATGTATGGTGCTTAAGAAAATATACTTTTATATCCAGGCCCCTTTCCATATGTACTGAATGAGAATTTCCAGGGAGAGACCTGACACTGTGAATGTTAAGAAGCATTGGAATAAATCTTAAGAACAAATTTGGGAGACACTGTTCAGCTTTATAGATTATGTCATTCTAAGGCAATGTTGAAGAACAACCAGAATATTTAGTAGGATACCCAGGAAAAATACTTGTTGCCAAATTTCTAGGAGTAATATTTTATGGAAAATGCACTAGTTCTTTAATATGTCAATGCATTCGAATGATATTCTACAGTAATTTTACAGGAAAAATTGTGAAACTTAGAAATGGACAAAAAAAAATTATTGGATGTCTTCAATGGAAAGCTAGGCATTGTTGAACACACATTTCCAGGTTACGTATTGTAGATCTAATGCTATTTTACAAGTAGCAGGATACTGGTCACAGTATGAATGGTTCTTTTCCATAGAGAGGCAAAGTGTGTCCCCTGGAGATACAATTGGTTATTGTCCTATTGATATTGGCCAATTTTTTATGTTTTAAGCAATTTTATTATGTTAACCGATCTACCATCTATCTATCTGTATCTATCTATCATCTATCTATCTATATCATCCATCTATCTCTGCTTTTTTGATTATCATTCAAAAGGGTTTAACATCTCACTGTTTTCCTCAACAGTTAGAGTCAAATAATATCTTTGAGACATGTTCATTTAATATTTATATGACATTCATAATTACACCCTCTTTTAAAAGTTTCCAGTGAACAGTGCACTGTCTACATTACTCGTACTTTTATCCACCGTAGGACAATAACGGAGGCATTAGTTCCTCTAATACTGCTTTTCCACAGGTATCACATACCCAAAGAGGCCACATAGTGCCTAGCTGAAGTTAATCAAGGAGTAGAATGACCATGTGACCCAGCAATCCCTCTCCTGGGCATCTACCCAAAAAATCTGAAAGTATTTATACGTAAATATATATGTGCTCCGATGTTCACTGCAGCTTTATGTATGGTGGCCAAGACATGGAGACAACCAAAGTGTCCTTCAATAGATGATTAGATAAAGAAGATGTGATACATTTACACAATGAAATACCACTCTGCCACAAGAAAAGATGAAATAGTGCCATTTGCGACAACATGGATGGATTTTGAGATTCTTATGCTAAGCGAAGTAAGTCAGACAGAAAAAGTNATTTCTGTGATTAGGTGATTTGGGCCTCGATACCAGAACCCCACTTTAGAGTTTAGAGAGTACTTACGCAGCCCTCAAATGAGTCTACATATGTTAGGCTTTGCAGCCCCAATAAGCGTGTAAGCCTCCATGTGTCATCACGCCAATCTGACCTCTCCCATAACTCCTGTCGTATGGACTCGGCTCAGAAAACCCTTGGCGGTTATTCCTCAGCGGTGACACGTTTGCCATGAGGAGAGTGACGCTATCACTGTGAGGCCCATGCTCCTGCTCATCACATCCTAACTGACATTTTTGTTTCTCTGACTCACTGAGTCATTATGTAAATGTCATTAATGGGCGGTTTATATTTGCAGGTATGTGTGGGATAATAGTTTTTCCTGTTTCCAGAGAGAGCTGTGATCTGACAGTGGAGATGTTTGGTGACTCATTTGCAAGCGTTCTTGTGAGGGCGTGTGTCAAGGGTGCAGCTTTGCCATTTCACGTGTTGACACAATGCATCCATTCTTTCCCCACCCTCCTGACCTTGGTGCGTCCTGGGTCTAGCTGTCTTCATATGTCGCATCTGAGTCTAGCAGATGGAAGCAGAATAATTTTCCCCCTCAGATTTCTGCATAATCCTATTAAAAACACTCTGCACTTTGTTAAATTATACTGAACTTTTAAGAGGAGAAGCATGTGGCATAATGCAAAACTTACCCAAAACAATATGAAGATTTCATGCAATCCCCATTAAAATCCCAATGGCATTTTTTCAAGAAATAGAACAACAAAACAATCATCAAATTTGTATGGTGCCCCAAAAGACCCCAAATAGCCAAAGCAATCCTAAGAAAAAAGAACAAGACTGGATATATCACATCCTCTGACTTCAATGTATATTAAAAAGTAACAATAATCAAAACAGCATGGCATTGTCAGAAAAACAGACATATAGACCAGTGAAATACAATTGAAAGCCCGGAAATAAACCCACATATTTATGGGCAGATAATTTTCAACAAAGGAGCCAAAAACATACAATGGAGAAAAGTCAGCTTCTTCAATAAATGGTGCTGGGAAAATTGGAAAGCTGCATGCAAAAGAATGAAACTAGCCTGCTATGTCACCATGTATTAAAATTAACTCAAAATGGATCAAAGACTTAACTATAANGAGCTTTCCACAGCCCAGGATGGCTGAGTTATCATTTTGAATTTATCTCGGAAGCAGCTTTAAGAAAAAAAAAGAAAAAAACCCTTGCCCAAGACATGTTTAAACTCTTCTTATTTGTAGCATGAATTGTACAACGTCCAGTGTCCTTGTCCCCAGACTGCCCTGGACCAGACTGGTCAAACAGCTGTACTGGGGACAAGGAGCTCCGAACGAATTGCTCAGGAAATGTATTTTCAGAGCTCTGATGACTCCACATGGTTTTCCCGCCTTGTTTCTAATTCTGCAGAATAAGGTCACATAGCCCATTTCTCTTCTGTATTCCAATATTTAGATTTCCTCTAAATACTCACAAAATTTTAAACAGGATTTAAATAGTGCCCAATTGTACATGGTAGTACCTGTTAGAGACTTTTTTCCAAATAGATTCGGGTCTTCTGTGTTTTGAATGAATGCTGTGCTTGGGAGCTGAAACGTGATGATGGACGTGTGACAAGCGAGACAGGAGGATACAGCATGTCTCTAGCTCTCGTGCACAATTCACTTCCCTCTGTCTTGGCCATTTCGGCCATTATTCCGAGGGCTTTATTTTTCTAAACACACATTTTTCTCCTTAAGAGAAAAATCTGCCGCCAGCTTTAAAATAATATTCCCTTACCGCGCTTAACTCCAAGATAAATAAGCTGTAATTCTTGCTCTTATAGCCACAGTTTATTCTCAACAGAGTAATACTTAAAAAAACGTGTGTCAGTTCACTTCGGCCCTCTGCTCACCACTCTGCCTGGCTTCCCAGCTCCCTCGGAGGCAGAGTCAGGGTCTTCGCAGTGTCTGCAGGGCCCCAGGACCTGCCTGGTTGTCCCTCTCGCTCCGTAATGTCCTATGCTCCTCCTTCCTCATTCCTCTCCAGCAGCACTGGCCTCTTTGCTGTTCCTTGAACCTGAAATCTACCAGCCACACAGTCACCAAACATATTTCTGCCTCAGGGCCTTTGCACTTGCCATTCCTTCCGTCTGCGAAGCTGTTTGCTGGAAAGCTCTCCAGAGACAGACAACAGTACGTGTAAATGCATAAGAGAGTGAGGTGCTTTTTTTTAACAAGGCGAAACTGTCAGCTCTGTGTGTCCTCCAAGTAGTGGCCACCCACCTGGGGCCCTGGTGCAGGTTTGTGGATAAATGAGTGGTGCTCTAGCTTTTCCTCACTGGTACAAACTCCTCCCAAGGACCCGGAAGAGGCCTTATGAATGCATTTAGAAGGTTATGTGTTTTCATAAAATTTGCAAAAGTAAGCTATTTTAACTGTACTCGATTAAAACGGTTGTGTCTTTTCACTCTGCCTCACCTTTGTCACTCTTCTCATGTTGGATGGAGTTGGAAGGGTCGCAGGCAGTTTGGGGACCTGGCGTCAGGGAAGGCGAGCTGGGGACTCATTTGACTTCAGTGGAATGACATCACGTGTCACAGTGACTTCTCTGTGTGGCTGAGTGTTTGCAGCTTCCTCTGAGTGACACACAGGACCACTGCAACCCCACACCAGCTCCCTGAGCATCAGGGGGTGACCGTGCAGGCCCAGGGGTCACAGTGGTGTGAGTGTGTCCTGCAGTGCCCAACACCAGAAGAAGGACAAGCAAGGAATCATCAGACCTCAAACACTCAAAACTACATCATCACCATCCTGAGGAATTTATTCCTCCTAAATCAAGTTTGATCAATCGCCAAACCTCGTGCAGTCTAACTCAGAAATCTGTCTTGTACCTGTTTTTTTTTGTTTTTAAATCCAGTCCTTCTGCTCCCAGCACCCTGGGTTAGGTCCTCATGACATCACATTAACCTCGCGCCCCAGCCAATGTTCCTGTTTCTGTTTGTCTGCACTCTGCTTGCTAAGATGGACTTTCGAGATGCTCTAAAACATGACCCACAACGGCTTTTTAAAAGCCTCCCTCCTAGCAGTGACCTGAACACATCTGTGTAAACAGTCCCCAGCGATTGCTCCTGTCTCTGCTGAATGGGTGCCCTGCTCTCCTCGGAGCTTTCCTGTTTATGTACAGCGGACCTCTCCCATCAGACTTACATTTCACTCTGGTACTTTCCAAATCCCTCATCAATCGTGGCCTCCTGGCCATTTGGCTCTCTGCCTTGATTGCGTTTCCCTCTGATAGCACAAACCGTAAGAGGTCCTCATGAAAATAAAACTGAGATGGCAGACACGATTTCAGACACTTTCTCCTGCTCTTTAGAGTGACGGGGGCCCAGCTGATGCTCAGTCAGTGTTTGTTGGAACACATGTACTTTGTTAAACTGTGCATGTTCCAGACCCGAAACATGATTTCAGAAGCTGGTGGAATTACACGTGTCCCTCCCTGCTTGTGGATTAGAACAAGGCAGCAGCATTAGCTGAAGCAAGTAGCCACCAGGTGGCAGTGTGACAGCTGTTCCCAGCCGGCCGCGTTCTCAGGTAAGCTGGAGAGAAATGATTTGCTAGGCCATGTTCTGCCCGGATCTATTAAAAAAATCACAGCATCAGAGCTGTGCACCCTGGGAGGAACCTGAAGATGCTTCGGTCCTACACTCTCATTGCAAAGATGAGGAAACTAAGGCCCAAGGATATATAAATATTTATATTTACTTGAACCAATTTGTCCTTATATTTACTGATATTTTTAGAGCTAGAAAGGACTTTCAAGGTCATTTAGTTTTTTTACAGAGAAGGAAAATGAAGTGATGAACAAGGAGATGTTATTAGTTGGAACACTTCCGACTATGTCATAAATTCAGCACAAGTTGGTTTTTAACAGTAAAAAATAAAAGGAGAGAGGTTAGCTCACGTGCCTGAAGAGCCCGGGAATAGACAGCTTCAGGCACGGCTGGATCCAGGGGTCGAGCCT
>NW_017731513.1:660796-661784 GCF_001890085.2 Hipposideros armiger | reverse complement strand
CAGGAGGAGGGTTATGTCACACAGGCGTGGGGATTCACAGCTGGGATGCCTGGGCTGGAAGCTTGGCTCCCCACGTGCTGGCTGCGTGAATCTGGGACGAGTCTGAGTATTTCTCAGCCTCGGTTTACTTACATCGAGTAACCACATTTCAGGGAGGTTGGGGGGTGAAGTGAAACATGCAAAAGCTCATCACGGAACTGGGGACAGGGTAGCAGCTCCACGAATGTTAATTGATGGTGGCAGTTTTGAAACACGGGCCTGAACTCTTTGACAGTTGTCTCAGAGAGAGACGGGGTCTGTGTCTCCATCTCCTGAGTGAGGGAACGCTTGTGATGGCGTCCACCAGTAGAATGTGGAGAGGGGACACCCCATGACCTCTGACCTTAGGTCCTAAAACATCACCCCGCGTCTTCCTGGAATGCGGCTTGACATGCTGCCCAGGAGCTCTCTGCTGGGACACCACCTCTGAATGGAGCCATCAGGCGGTGAGGCTGAGGCCACGGGGAAAGATAGACTTCCCTGCCACCTCTCAGTGGAGGAATGTCACAGAATTTCAGGGCCATGTTTTTAAAATGCCCTGTGTTGCGGAGACACGACGATGAATGTGATTTTCCTGCAGGGACTTATTTTCTTCGTTATCAGATGGATGTCTGTAACCATAATGGTTACATGTATGTGTTCATTTGGCGAGGTTATCGTGCCCAGCTGTTTGGCTAAACAACAATCTAGATGTTTCTGTGAAGGTATTTTTTTTTTTTTAGATGCAACTAACATTTACATCAGTGGACTTTATGTAAAGCAGAGTGTCCGCCATGAGGTGGGCGGGCCTCGTCTAATCAGGTGAAGGGGTTAAGCTCAAAGACCCCTGAGCTGAATTTGAACTCAGAACAACATCGGCTCTTACCTGAATTTCCTGTTGACCTGCTCTGTGAATTTCAGACTTGCTAGCCCCACAACTGCATAAGCCAAATTTCTCATTCCTTAAAAT
>NW_017731513.1:617252-657472 GCF_001890085.2 Hipposideros armiger | reverse complement strand
AAGAAAAGTGAATGAGCTATTAAGTAAAGGAAGAAGTCAGGAGTCATCAGCCTTGGGCTCTCATCTGAATTTTCCTTTGCAGGTAGTTACTGTTATATCCATCTGACAAAACAAGCCAACCAACAAACAAAAAAATTACTTCATGTTCTTGGGTTAATCTTTTAATGCTAGCCGCAGCAATCATAGCTGTATTACTGAATATGTTATTGAATAATTGCTATATGTCAGACAGCATGCTAGGTACTTTGTGTGCATGCCCTTAGTTTACAATAGTAATGCAAGATAGGCAGTGATATTACCTATATTTTACGGATGGAGAAACAGAGGCTCAGCCGGAAGGTTGGGTAAGGGAAGTGCCAGCACAGCTTGGAGGCGAACCCGCGTCTGTCCAGCGCCAGAGGCCGCCTTCTTTCCCTTGCAGCTCTACTCCAGGGCTGCAGCAGCAGCCTGCAAGAATACTGGCACGTCCTAAAGTTAGCCCGTGTCCTTTCTTGGGATTAAAGATACCCTTGGGAGTTAGGGCTGCGTACCAGGAGCTGAAAACCTTTCAAGGTGTTAGAAATACATTTCATGGAAGAGCTCATTAATATGGGCAAGCAATAAGCATTCAGCTTCTTTGAATTAACAGTGTTCTTGAGAGGCCCACAAGGAAGAATTCAGCCAAACCTAATCTTTTTAACTTAAGTACTTAATCTTTTTAACCTCTAAACAATCTACTTCCTCAATGTGCATTTGTGCATTCAAATGACTATTTGGTGGAATGTGTGGTTATGTGGCCTCCCCTTGTAAGGAAGTTTGTTTCCTTGGAAATGGTGTATTGTTTTTGTCGATGGCAGCGGTTCAGATGAGCACGGGCTTGCAGCCCAGTTAGTCTAGAGAGGTACGTTTATCTTGAGTGTCTCTGTCTTGTTCATACAAAAATAGTTTGTTTTTGTCTTTGACAGCTGATCTTCCTTATGAATACTTTTGGTTTTGACGACTATAACTTCATCTGTTGTGACTTAACCACTCTGGACCTCAAATTTTTCGTGTAAAATGAGAATAATAGCGGTTGCTTCCTCGTAGGCTGTTGTTTGCATTAAATGTATTAATACATAGAACGCTCTTGGAACGGAGGCTGGCCCAGAGTGAATCAACGCAGCCATTATGACTGTTAGTTGAGGTGGCCAGAGGAAATGCTACCACAACACAGCATGGGTCGAGATAATGCTCAACACTCAATAAGCCTGATTTTCTTTCTTACAGAATCTCTAGCAATAAGCAACCATTTTGCTGATATAGAATACCAATTGGTGATCTTTCTTCTCCTCTCTGTTCCACAAAAACCCCTGGGTGAACTGAAAATTCAACCTAGGTGGACCAAAAAAATCAGTGGGTGGAAGTATATTAAAATCTTGCTTTTTTTCCCCATATATTTACATTCCTTATTTATCATGTCATTAACATTTTTGTTTGTGTCAATTGTGCAGAATTATATCTCAAATCATACAATATACGGACCCGTTGGATGGTGCTGTTGAAAGAAAAAGCATTTTCTAGAGCTATTGTGCCATCAACCAATCAGAGAGGCCGAGCAATTCCATTCTGGGCTGGATCAGTAACGTAGTAATTTATTTTGAAAGGAATGAAGACCCTTCACACCAACAAAGAGTCTCATATTAAGCCCTAGAAACTTTCCACATAGAATGAAAAGCCAAGATAATATCACCTTTTTTCTTTAAGAAAAGGTCTGTATATGTTCCTTAGGACCATGTCCCATGAAGAGTTTCTGCTTACTCTAGCAAGGATCTAATATACAGTATAATCCATTTACTACTAACTGTAATGGATGGGTGATTTAATTCTAAATAACATGGAATTGTAAACAGAGCTACTATTGCTTTTCCTCGGCTAGGCTATCACCTGCTTCATAACTACTTTAACATGTCATGGGTCCTGTTTTAGGGAAGAGCCCCCAGAAGATTGTGGGTGATGCACCCAGTTTTTAGGTGCATGAATTCAGGAAACATTGTTTGAGAAACTCCTTGACGGGTCCCAGAAAACCCACTTGGTGCCTCTCTCCCAGAGTTTATTATTGGGACTGAAAAGGATATTTGTGCTTTAACTTATAAGCCTGACTACAGAAATCAGATATGAAATGTCTGTATATTTGAATAGCTTTTGTTTTGGATAGCAGACTATGGAAAGAACATACTGCTAATATACCCAGTGCTCCTTGGCCCACCACTCTTACTGCACCAAAAATAGAACCCCCCCTCCAAAAAAAAAAAGAAAACCCCGTATCTGTCAGGACTATCAATCTGTTGAAGACTTTGTTTTCTTAACTCCTAGAGTTGAGGTTTTTTTAATTCTAAGGAATAGACTTCTAAATATAACTCAATAGGCTTCCCATACTTACTAGACTTGGACAGAAATGATTTTTTTATTGTTCTCAAAATAAAAGACTGCCGAAAGGATGAGCCCTGGCCATCATTATATTCATTTAAAAGAAAGTGCGAGACTTTGAAAGCAACTCTAAAGGGGGAATTGAAACAGCTTGAACAATGGAGGTGTTACAGGATTGTGTATGGTGGGCTGGCATCCATTTTTCATTTGTTCATTTTGATTCCACCGTATTTCCAAAAGGTTTGAGAAAGGCTAACACTTATTTGGAAATACAAGTTCTGATACTTTAGAAAAAATGGTCACATAACCTTATTACACTATTATCACAGCTACACCGTAGGAATTTTTGCCACTCCATATTAACAAGACAAATGCAACAAATTCTTTCGATATGCTGTTTTTGTTTTGTTTTGTTTTGCATAAGGATTTATGGAAGACGCATTTATTGGTACTTTAAACGAGGGTACTTCAAATGATTATTTTGGGAGATGATTGGGTGAAGTGATTCATCTCTGTTACTTGCTTGCTTTCATCGAAGCCAAAACGGTACATTCATAGAAACATCACTTGCAGAAAATCAAGGTACACTCTCTTTAAAACATTGTTTACCGTAGTTTTGCTGATAAAATTACTTAAAGAAAACCCTTTGAATGAATACTGTGTTTCAGTCATGATTCAAAGATGTTCTTTCAGGAAATTTGGGAGCTGTGTTATTGCGAAAGAAATTCTGTAGCCCCATTTCAGCAGCGCGGTTGCTTGTTTTTCTGTAATCAGTAAGAGGAGAGCCGTGATTAATGAGCTTCCACGGCTGGTCTTCCCCTCACCTGTGACACTGACAGAGGCCATTTGCTGTTTCCCCAGCCTTCCCAAGCTCAAGCACTAACAGACACAATTTCTGGGAACGCTTCAAAGCAATAGAGGCAGCTAAGAGGCAAAACTCCGGGCCATTTTCCAGATCATAAATGTATATTCATTGACCAGCATTAAGACACTGTTCTCCACTTAACATACTCCTCAGATTTTTAAGGAATAGATTCCTCAAAAGCTTGAAGGGACAGCCAGAAAACTTAATCAGTCCTACTATGCTTCCAGCTTACCTTTGTAACTGTGGAGGAGGTTTCTCCAAATCTTTTGTGTCCCAGTTTCATTAATTTTGGAACGGAAATTATAATAATGGCAATGGCCTCACAGGCAGTTGAGCTCAGGATTCTGAAAACGCTTTGTAACCGGAAGGCACAGTGATTGTTCCTGAGATCATTGTGAAATGAATGGAGCAACTCTGGTTTATCACCGTCTTGATCAGGGTCGACGGGTGGAGAGGAAGGGAGGTCCGAGTTGTCCATTTTGTTGTTCTGCTTCATCTAAGGCTATTTTTAAGAAACAGATCATCGCAGGGGACATGAAGGCATGTAGACGATGAGAGGCAGAGTGGGTGGTAGAAGGAACTTCGATTTCCCCTCTGGCTCTGACACACTTGCACTGTGAACTCCGGAAAGCCACTCAGCTGATTTGAGCATGTGTTCCCTTATCTGTAAACGGGATTAATAAATACGCACCTTACATGACAGATGTGAGGATGGAAAGTTACACATTGAGTCGAGCGCCTAGCACACTGCACGTACTCACCAAACACTAAGAGCTACCCATTAGCTGTTTCTGTTTCTTTTCCCCACCCTGGATTCTAGTCCTAAGCGATGTGATCAAGTGCATGCCACTTAAACTTTTAGGCCTCACTGTGTCCATCTGTAAAACGTGGAATTTGGGTAGGTGACTGCTAAGGTCCTGGGCACTTCAGACACTTGGCGATTTCAGAAATGAGTGGTATCCTGCTGTAACAAGACTCCCACGTGTCCTTGGGATGGTGACCATTGGGTCTGCCATGGATGTGAGCAGATGAAGCTATATTGGGGGCCCCCAGGAATCTGAGGGCCAACAAGGAAGGAAGCCAGAGGGTCACGACGAAGAAAAGCACAAAGCATTACAGACACATTTCCTCTCCTTTACAATGAGATTGGGTGCCACTTCTCTGCAGAACGTCCATAAGTGAAAATGGCTGGGGCTGAGGTCTAGGGCCTGAGTCAGAGGGTTTGACATGTTTGGGGTTCAACATGGCAGCTTTTCTTATATTGTGTCCCCGAAAAAAGGAGAAGATACGAAAAACTGTGGTTTGAGTTCAAAGAAGGATTACTGGCTAACTTCAGGAAGATGCTGGGACAAATGATCAATGTTTATGAAACACACCTGAAACATTTGTGGTTCATAACAGCATTGCTATCCAGAGGGGGGACATCTCTTTCCAAAACTCATTATCCTGGAGGCTTGGACAGTCGTAGCGACACCTATGTATATGCCACTTGTCATCTGAGGCTCTCAAAATGGTGAACAGCTGCTGCTGGGAGGCTGCCTCTCGCGAGAGTATCAAAGTGGCAGTACCGTTCCCAGCATCATCGCTCACCTAAAAGGTATTATTTACTGTTTAACCATCCTAAGCTTTATTTTCACGATAACGGCAGCTAGAAGGAGAGCTCCGTTCTTTATCGACCGACGGAGCTGCATTCACAACCCAAACCCCCTTTTTATAGAGAAAATCAAGCAGTGACAGGAATCATTGCTGCTTTCACATCCCGAGAATTACTTAGTTTTAGCAACTACAGAGAAGCTAGTATGAATCTGGGTATTTTCTTTCTTTCTTTTTTTAATGCCCAACATTGCTTATTTTTATAATTTGTTAGTCTCTAAATCTAGGCGGAAAGGGACTATCTTTATATTACACCCCCCCCCCCAAAAACCCCAATAATTAGATATCTCAATTATGTCCAGTTTTTCAAGATGAAAGTGATATGCTGGTAGAATGATTAGAATAATTATATTGCTATCCTCAGGGTAAGGGAGAAGAGAATTCTACATCAGATAGTGGAAAGGGAGGTGAGTGGGAGTGTGTGTGTGTGGGGAGCTGGCAGCAAATGTAAAATGATCAAGCAATAGTTTTGTACAAAGGTTTAAAAAAACCCTGCCTCACTGAATTTATCTATGTTCACCTAGCATTATCTATTTTTTAGCATTAATTTTTTATGTGTGTGTGTCCATAATTTTTTTTCTTTTTGTAAATGTCATGAGATGAGTGATTCAGTTTTTAAAATCTACATTGTCTAAGAAGTGATGTACAAGGAGAAATAAAACGACTGACTGCGATTATGCTGGACTATTCCAAAGCTCCATTATCTACCCACAAGATAGATTACCAACTCAATTTTCAAAAGAATGTAAAAAAGGCAGTGGATGTTACCTAACGGTATGACAATAAGAAAACCTGGGCAAAGATGATAATATTTGTCATTGTAAATTCTTCACTGCCAAGTGGAAGAAGAAATGACTACTATGATCTAATTTTTCTAAAACAAAATGTGGAATAAAATATAATCAGAAATAGATTTGACAGTGGGCTGCAAAAAGGATGATGGTTTTCTTTTAAATCTAACAGGTCACTATGCATGATATATGAATTACCCAGGTTCTGCCTGCGAACTGAATATAGAGTTAGAAGAATGTAGGTGGAAATGAGAGATCCCTTAGAGGTTCTATATTTCCCCCTGGGAGCTGAATTCTGCACTCCTGAGGTTTAGTTCCCCTAAAACGTTTTACTCATATTCTCTTAAAATACTGAGGGCCCTAAAGAGCTTTTCTTTATGTGGGTTGTATCTACTCATATTTATGCTAGCAGGAATTAAGAGCAATAGTTAAAATATTTACCTATTAATTCATTTGCAAGTAGAATAATAAACCCATGGCAGTTAACATTTTTATTAGAAAAAATAGCTATATTTTCCCAAACAAAAGCATTTTAGTGAGAATGGTGGCACTGCACATTTTCACACACCTTTTAAATGTCTGGTTTAATAGAAGACAGTGAATTTTCGTTTCTGCTTCTACAGTCACGCTGTTGCAATGTGGTGTCTGGTTGAGGTACAGGAAGACATTTTGGGTGGAGTTTATGAACTATAGGAAATAATTGAAGAAGTTTATGAAGAAAGTACAGTGCTCTGGAGGGGGAGCGTCAATTCTGCCGTAACGGCACACGTGCATTCCTAAAAAGAACTCAGCAATGTACTATCGAGCTAGAAAAACCACAGGGTTTTGATAAGAAAATGAGGGTATAAGAAAATGAGATTAGGGGATATAACACTTCAAAAATCAATGACACCAAAAAAAAACTGGATAGGAATCTGATTGGAAACAGATGGGAATCTAATAAAAATGGTAGCACAGTTTTACACATGAAGCAGTTAAAAATGAACAAATACCACAATAAATATAGACCTTCACCTGGAAAGAGACCTGCCGTCTGAGGAACGGGGTGCCTGCCCTCCCACCAGGCCCACCACCCTGCTCCCATCTCCACACCCTGAGGGGCGAGAAGAAGAAAGCAAAAGGGAGCTAGAAAAAGAGCGAGAGAAGGGAGGCGAAGAGATGAAAGAGAACACAGAACGCAGAGGAAAAAGACAAAACAGGCTGAGAGGTAACAGGAAAAATTAAAGAGGGGGAGGATGGGGGCCCTGCGTCCTTGGCAGTCGGAAGGGTTGCCCCTTGTAGGTGTTTGTGTTGTGGTGTCCGGACGGGGATGTGAAGAGGAATGGAACATGGTGACACTGGATGTGGGTGGTGTCCCTGTGAGAGGCACCCCCCACAGCTCACTCTAGCTGAGTCCAGTTTTCTGCATTCACCTTGGGGTTCTTGCTGCAATACATTCAGATTTTTTTTTCCAAACAAGCGTTAAACTAGAGCTGGCTGTATTTTTATAGGCTTTTTAGATCACTGTGGATATTTGTTTCGATTTTACACCAAAATTCGACAAGTGGCAGGTTCTTAAAGTTTCCTTGCAACGCGGAATGTAAACCCATGTCAGCGGGTTTTCCTACCCTTACATTAAAATCCACAGGCTATGTTACGCTTTGGAATTTTTTTTACCCACGTGTGATTTTGTGACATCATCTTTTGGTCATTTGGAAAATATCGGTTCACTGAGTCAAGCAGCTCTTCCAAATGGTGACACATTTCATCGTACGATATAGATATATATAAAAAATCACATTTGTTAATGTCACCACTGAAACTGAGCTCATCAGACAAGTCATTAAGGGAGAGTCACATGGTGGCTGGTCCAGTTTCCCCAAATCCCCACTATTTAATAAAATTAGTTTTACTGCTTCATCAAGGACATTCTGAAGTGAAATTGGCTTTTTTTTTTTTTTTAAACTGAGAACGTATGGAGTTGAAGGAAAGGAAGACTACGGGTTCATCCTCCCCCTGCTGGGGCTTTCTCACTCTCCGAGCCCAAATGTCAACACGGTGAAAAAGATCAATAATACCTTCGTCATTCTATGAAAATATTTTTGACCTTTCAGATCCCCAGAAAGTCTCTCGGAGTTTGCAGGCCATGGTCTGAGAGCTGATGTTCTGTACCAAGGGGCCCATGGCACCATCCTTTTTCCGCTAATCACGCTGACAGTGGGAAGCAGCTCTGAAATGACCGCCTTTCTTAACGAGCTTCAAATACCCACAGGAAATGCTTAGGGTGGGCTCTCGATCAACTCTTTCCAATAAACTGTCTTGGAAAGTGGAAAGGAGGATAATAGAATATTTTTTTTTCTTCCAATTAAACAAAATAGTTCCAGGATTTAAAAAAAAAATATGTAGGAAAAGTGTTACACGTGCATATTTTTTATTTGACCTGCACATTAAAATTTAAGGGTCTAAAGGAAGCATTTTATTACTCTGATGAGTTAAAGTTGATGTTTCAGAATGTCAGTTGGCTTCCAGTCTGAAAAACAGGGTCCCGTATAGTGTTTTAAAAGATCCCTTTCTCACCTTCACCCCGAGACCACTGGTTACCATGACAATGGGCTTCCCAGAAACACTGTACTGCAGCTGGAAAAAGCAGGAGAAAGTGGCCCAGAAATTTACACTTAGGAGGAAGACAGACAGACAAGAAAGAAAACGTCTTAGCAATCTTTGCTTTCTGTTAACTGATAATTAAAAGTGAGGCACCAGAGCCAATCACCCATCCTCAATAATTTCCGGCCACACTGGGAAGGCAGGCTTGTCTCTGCTCCCATAGCTCGTCACACAGGTTTGTGTGGGTCTCTGTCAAGAAGCGAGCATCGGAGAAACATCCCACGACTTCTCTGTAGGCATAAGGACTGGTTGAGGCTTGAGGACACAGTTGCTGTTAGGTAGGTGAAGTATTAGTCTGTGTGCCTGGCAGACAGGCCCAGTCAGCAAGGGACAATTGTACAGTTTCCAAGCATCTCTGGGGACCACTGTTCAGCCCACCACAACATCTAACGTTTGCAAGGCTGTGCAGAAAGTTGTTATAGGCTAATACCCAGCAGATGTAAAGTCTGTAGACTTTTGACCAAGTAATTTAACTTCTAGGGATTTATCTCACAATGTATGATATAGATATAATCTAGACGGATGGCTGCATTTATGAGTAAAAGAAAAAAAAAAGAGAGAGATCCAGACAAGAGGACTGGGTGTGGAATGAGGAATAAAGCAAGCCCCGTCTGCGCCTCTGAAGACTGGCTTCAACCTTCCAAAATTTGCCCAAGTTCCTCTTTTGGCTAATTCTGACCTTGAAACATAATTCTCGTCTTTAACGATGTGCCACAGGAGAAGGATAAAGTTCTGTGGGGATGTACAAATTGAACATGAAACAGAAGTGAAATTTTATTACAAAATTAATAGAATGACAAGGAGACCCAGGGAAGTTGCACTAAAGGGATTAGGTTGTTTTACTTCATAGACAAGGAAAGTTAGTAAAATGATCTATATTCACAGAAGGCTTATGAAAAAGCAAGCAAGCACTGCCTGTGACCTGAGAATAAAGAATAGCTTTCTCTTTTGGAAATTGAATGTAAAACTTAGGAGAGCCAAATTATGACCTTCCTATACTGAGCTATCGACTAGCTCAGAGTAAGTCAACATATATTTGTGTGTGTCAGATTTTATATTTGACTAAAGATTCTTAACCAAGTCTTCCCGTTTTCTCTTCCTTGCTTTCTCGTCCCCAAAGACAAGGACTAGGTCACTCTATTAGTCAGAGTTCTCCATAGAAACAGAATCAATAGGATTCTATCTATCTATCTATCTATCTATCTATCTATCTATCTATCTATCTATATCTATCTATCTATCATCTATCTATCATGTATCTATCTATCATCATCACCATTATCTATCATCTATCCATATATCTTAACATTATTAAGAAAGCCTGCACTATAATCCAAGGGAGATTTGAATATCAGTGTCAGTTTCAGCCTACTGAAAGAGTTCTCTTTGGTCACTGAATAAACACAAAAGTGGAGAGAATAAATGATTTAAGGAGCTAAAAGTGGAAACAAAAATAGACCAGGCAGGATATTTTCATCCAGGAAAGATCCTGATAAAGATGACGAGAGGCAGTTGGTATTTGTTTTTTTTTTATTATTTATTGGGGGAACAGCCATGGTCGTTGGTTACACATCGCTTTCATGCTACAATGGCATAGTTGACTCTTCTAAGGAGGGCACAGCTCACAGTGATTCATGCGGGGATCGAACCGGCAACCTTGGTGTTAGCAGCACCACGCTCTAACCAACGGAGCTAACCGGTCACCCCAGTAAATGTTTTTTTAAAGCTCATTTTCCCTCCAATGCTTGGCTGGCTTCCTTTCCCAGCTGGTCTACCAGGTCCTCATTCCTTCGCTCAGGGGGTCACCCCACAGGTTATGTCAGCCTTGAACAGAGGATGCTTCTCTCCTAAGCCAGTGCTTTAGAGGGAGGGAATCCACTCCCATCAGTCGTCAGGCAGCCGGAGCACTCGCGTGTGACTTTTGGCAGTGGTGATGGTCCGCCATCTCTGCAGTGAAACGTGAACACCAAGCACGTTCCAGTAGGGTTGCGTAACACTTTTTTTGGCTGTCCTCCAAATGATGTCAGGGTGAGGTGCTAGAACAATGGCCACTTCAGGGGACTGGATGCTATTTCTGTGGGGTTTCTCAGGGCAGGTGTGACAGGAGGGTGCCGTGGGGATGCTATCACATTTCCCATCCACACTGCATTTCACCATCGCCTCCAACACACACACACACACACACACACACACACACACACACACACAGAGAGTGGTGCTTACATTGTGACTGTCTTGTTTCATAACCAAAATGGAAAGTAAGAACATTTGTATGTAGAGGAAAAAGTAATCCTTTACAGAATAATAAGTTTTTTAAAAACCTTTATATTTTGGGGTTGCATAGCAGCTACTCTTTCCTTTTAATGCAAAGAACTAGCTCATTGGAGAAGCTGGCCAGCTTACTTTGTACAGCACAGGTACAGGTTCGCCTTGTCACTTTGGCGGCTCTAATGACCTAATTTGATAAATTGGAGAGATATCAAGGTTATCATCTAAGTTTTTCATTTATGTTAATAAAGGGTTTCTAGTCTACATTTCATCTAAAATCTAAAGGTTTTTGCTTATGTGTTGATAGTACAGCATCTTATTTATGAAAATGGCTGTATTGTAGATTCCTAGTCTTGGAATTGGAAATACAGATACGCAAGTCATAAAAATAGCAAAGCACTTATTTCACAAGATACCCTGAATACGGTAATTGGTCACTAAAAAGATAAGGTTATAATTGAGGCTTTTCTAGGAAATGAGAACCTGAGGATTTTATAATGAGATCATTTCTTCTACTATCTTGCAGGCTTCATTTTCACAAATTCTATTTTAATGTACATATGGGTTATTTCATTCTAGGTTATTTTATTTCTACTATCAAGGGGACTATAGGCTTTCTTTCATCGATGAAAGTGACTGTACAATATCCTGATAAATTCAACATACTCTTTATATTATGGTGGTAGCCAAGCAGAAAAGCACATAAATAATTGAAATATCTTCCCTCTAAAAGGAGACATTGTATTATAATTAGGTCATTAACTGCAGTGAATTGGTCATATTTACAGGAGAAAAAAATAATCTTCTTTTTCTCGGTCACGAACTCTTAGCTTTTATCTGGAAAAAAGAAATCGGACTTCATAAAAATTTTCTGACCCTCTTGGTGAGAAATTTGGTTCTGTTTTCTTGTATTCTATTTAATTACAAGGAGTAAATATTAAATAGTTGTCTATAGGTCACCCTCATGGGAGGCCAGGCCCTTCAAGATGCATTTTCCACCATGAATTTCTTCACATTTTGGGGCTCAGTCGAGGTAGAAGGCATTCGTGTAATATTTTTTTCCTTCACATTATTTTCTTGTTCTATAGGTATAGTATTTTACAGTGACGAGACCCACTAGGTGACAGCAACATGAAGAAGAAAATCGTTTCCTGGGCCTTTAAACAAACTGTTTACAGTCACTTCTAAACAAGTTCAGCTCTTTGAGCCCTATTCTCATTACTGTCATTCCTGGAGGTCAGAGAGTCCCAACTAAATGTTCTCAGATTTTCTTCTATATGCAACGAAGTGTTTGTAGGATTTTGTGCTTTAGTATTTTTAAACGGTGAATTATATTTTGTATTTTAAAACGTTTCTTGCAATACTGAGAAATACTCCATGTGGTCATGATAGATTTTGTGTGATTTAATTAAAAAAATTGAATTATGCCCTTCTTCATTCCTGTTCTAGAGGTGGCTAACTTTCCACAAAAATGTGTGCTTTCTTTTCCAGAGTGTGGAATTTTCACTGAAGGGACCTCTTCCATGACTCCTTAGTCTCTTACCCGGTGTCCTGGGACTAGTTCCTGTTACTGGAATTTAAGGAAAAGTGACTTAAGTCACCTATCAGTCAAGCTGGTTAAAAGAACCTGTCTTTTTTCACTTTCCCTCTTCTGTTCTGTAGATCAGAAGTAGGCAAACTGGCCTGTGTGCCAAATCTGGTGCTTGGTCTGTTTTTGTAGTTTGTGAATTAAAGATATTTTTTATAGTTTCAAGAATTATTATTATATTATTATTATTTTAAATATGCAGCAGACACCATATGTAGGCTCAAAGCCTGAAATATTTACTATTCGGCTCTTTACAGAAAAAGTTTAGTCTAGATGAAGAAGACTCGTAAGCCCTAGGGGATGTCTGGGCTCCGAGGTGGAGGAGGCCTGGTCTCCTTGCCAGAATGTCGACACACAGCTGGGAGGCCCTCTTTCTTAGTTAAGTCATTGATATTTTGAAGCCTATTAGCGATTAGTGTTACCTAAACGCTGAGTTTATCATTGCTAATATTGCTAATTTGTCTGTTCTCCTTTTTTATATTGCTCAAACATGGCAGAGATTTGTCTGTTTTACTAATATTTTTAAGAAACATCTCCCGTGTTTGATCTTACTCTCTGTTATTTCTTTGCTTTTCGTTTCATTAATTTATACTGCCTTCAATACTTCTTTCCTTTTATTTGGGGTGAGTCTTTTGTTCTTTTTCTAAGTTCTTGAATTGCTTGTGTAGATCATAAATTCATGATATTGATTATACTGGAATATATGCATTCAGGCTGATAAATCATCCTCTAAGTATTAATTGAGCTGCATTTTACAAGTAGTTCTAATTACTTAATAACATTTATTATGATTTTTTTTAACCCACGATTTAGTCACATGGGTGTTTTATTACTTTTCTAATGTATGAGCTTTGGAGGCCCAGTGTTGTCATTGCTTTTTAAGTGTGTTATGCTGTGTTATGAAAAAGAAGTTTTTCAGTAATTTTGTTGAGGTTTGTGTTTTTGTGGTCTAAGTGTTAGCCAGCTTAAAAATGTTTATGACTGCTTCCAAAGCAGGAATGTGTCCTGGTTTCTTGGTGAAGATGTACATATATATATATATATATATATATATATATATATATATATATATATATATTTCTTAAGTCCTTTGTTTCTGACCCAGGGGTCTTGTGTCTTCTATCAGTATCAATAAAATAATAACAGGCTAACTTATTAGAGTAAAATTTGAGACTTTTTGCAGTTCTTGACAAAGATGACTCATTCTGCCATTCCCTCTAAATAATTCTTTAATAAATTATGTTTTCATTAACATGAATTCGCATTTTTCACTTTCAAGGTGTACTTTGAAGGCAGCATATTTTAAAATTGACCCGTTACAGTTGAAATTGATAAATAGTACTAAATTTATTGTGAGTTAATTAACAACTTGATGCACATAGATAAGCACTTGAGCTTGTGAAGCAAGTAGCAATGACTCAGTAATATTAAAAAACTCTGGGCTAATGTAGTGATATAAATTATTCTGTTCCTTTTCTTTCCTTCTGCAGTCATCCAAGGTAGAGTAGATGGTTTTAAGTCCATTTAGTGATTTAAAAGGAGAGATTTATGTTACCCTTGTATGGCATTGTTCTCCCCAGTGAACTGTTCACTTTTCTTTCATTATTCATTCCAGAGTATCTTCTATAACTCCATTCTAAATACATTTGTTTTTATACTATTTAAGATAAAAAATAAGTAATTTATTGAGGCATATATCAATTTTATATAGGCCTGTTGACAAAAATTGCTTTTTAAAAATTGATGTTTATGGGAAAGAAAATAACTATGAGAGTGGAGGATTTGGAGCTAAAAGATACTCTATTCAACCATGACATACAGTTCTCCCCTGGTTATCATTTTCTTGTTTTGATTTTGGTTTTGGAATAAATATGTAATCCAAATCTTAAGGATAACACTCTTAATTAGTGAAATTAATAAAATAGGGATAGTTTTCAGACCTTGGTGAGGCTATGGATAGAACTGAAATCAAATTAATAACACACATTCATATAGTGTTTACTATTTGCACGATTTGTCAGGCACTGATGAGGAAATTAAGGCACAGAAAAGGCAAGCAGCTTGCTTACGGTCACACAGCTAGCAAGTTGTTTGCATTCTTCTTTACCTCATTGTGTTGCCTTTCTTAAATTTCCTTCTATTTCCACACAAGAAACACGGAAACCCAATCCGTTTCTATCTTTCTGTCACCCTGCCTTAAAGTATCCTGTTATGATTGACCTCAATCTACTTCCCCTTCCTCCAAAAACTGTGTATTTTCCATCAATTACACACTGTCATATAACTGAACACAAAACTACGTAGGGTGTATTCATGCAAGACTTCCACAAAGGATATGGCACAGCAGGAGAAAGATAACACAGAGAAATATTAGGGTGCAGTGAAACTCCCAGGCACAGCTCAGGGGGCTCTTTCTTCGCACAAGGTGTGCTTCCATGTTGTAAACCCCCAAGAGAGTGCAGAAATCCTTGGTCCCAGGGGAGCCATGACACACTTTTACTGTGGGGTCCTTTGCAAGTCCCTGGTCACCTAGCTAAAGCCGGACTGAGTAACGGGTTGAGACAGGTGCAAACTATTAATGCTTTTTAATAATATATGAAAATACACGGTAGTTTTAACTGATCTGCTTTCAAGTTCACTAATCTTTTCTTCTGCCATGCCTAATCTGCTGTTAACCCCATTTTCATCGCGGACATTATGTGTTTCTTTCATTTCTAGAAGTTTGATTTGGGTATTTTAAAAATACCTCCCATGTCTCTGCTTAGAACATTCAAATTTCTTCTTGCTTCTTGAACAGAAGGAGACAGTGTAATAACCATTGTGCTCTCCTTGCCTACTAATTCTATCACCTGTATCATTTTGGGGTCAGTTTCGTTTAATTCATTTTTCTCCACATTATGGGTCTTAGCTTCTGTATTTTTCATGCCTGATGATTTTTGATTGACTGCCAGAAAACAGTTTGACCTTTTGGGTCTTATTTAAGCTTTGTTAGGTGGCACCAGAGCAGCATGTAGTCTAGGGCTATTGTTCTGCCACTACTGAGGCAACAGCCTCTTAAATACTGTAACCAATACCCAGTTGATGATGAAGTTTCCTACTACACTGTGGGGTGCTGGCTCCATTCTGGCGCTAGGGAATTCCCAGGCACCGTTCCCATTTTGGGTGGTTCTTCTTCAAACTCAGGTAGCTCCTTCACATTCAAGTGCTGACCAGCACTCAACTCAAGGAAGAACCTCTGATGGTCTCTGGGGATCTCTCATTCACGTTGTGTCATTGCATTTGTCACGCCATATTATAATTAGGTGTGCATATGTCATTCTCCCGATCAGACCACAGGACAAGTGTGGGCAGAGGCTATATCTCTGTAGCCTCAGTGCCTGGTACTCTTGGTGTTTCATGATTACACCTTGAATGAATTAATGAATTAGAATGAATGGACATTTGAATACAAGTTACTTTGACCAATTATTTAGCATAGGTATATTTGGAAATTAATATTAGAACTGTTACATGGTATTTTTCAGTGGTTACATACAGTTACGTTTTGAAGAGCTGTATTGCATTATTGAAGGATAATTTTTATTCCATTTAATTTTCACTTTCTCAGCAAATCATTTTATGGTTTCAAGAAATATGGCCTAAAATAATCCTTCCAGGTACTTTATATTTCAGAATCTTCTCTGATTGCTTAAGATTCTTGTATACAAAGTGGACAAATGAGACATTACTGTTCCAGTGTTTGTAGCTTTGACAGATCATAAATCAGGGAAAAAGTAGGAATTTATTTTATAACTAAACATATCTTTTTGTTCTCTTTGAGTCCGTATTTCTTCTTAGCAGCAGAAAATGAATTTTCAACTCTCAGGTACTTAGTCCAATCCACAGGTTCTTCTGCCATATTTAATTATTATTATTTAAGTCAGTTAGTTTCACAAATGTTAGCTTGGATTCCTTTACCACTCTCTTCCTCTGAGTTGCTCACAAACCAGACAGAACATAGATAATAGAATATAAAATATGGATAAGCCTTAGATAAGTTAGGGAGGGACAGAAAATGGAGGAGGCATTTTGGACTTGTTTGTTGGTATCTCTGTGTGACTTCAAAAGTCCATACAATTATACTCTTGGCAGGGG
Source organism: Hipposideros armiger (assembly GCF_001890085.2). Lineage (NCBI taxonomy): Eukaryota > Metazoa > Chordata > Mammalia > Chiroptera > Hipposideridae > Hipposideros > Hipposideros armiger. Next base: position 641,145 of record NW_017731513.1, on the reverse strand, counting down.
CCACATGTGATGCTGGCTGTTTATGGTGGCTTCTGGATAATCTATTGATTGTCTGTGCAGCTTTCTAACATAGAAGATTCTGTGAAGCTTCAGACACAAAGGGGACCCTTCCCTTTGCTTTAGCGAGCTTGTCTTTGGGCTGTTATTTGACTCCTGGCCCCAGCCGGCATCTACAGCTTTTTCTGGGAGAATGCTACACTGATGGCAGTCTCGTTAGGAAGGTGTTTCAAAAAGCTTGTAGGATGGAATAACGTTTTCCTGATCACAGGCACTCTTAGACTTCTTAGAAGAGCTCATCGGGGACTGTCCCGGGAGAGGGTGGGAGTTGGGCAGGAAAGGGAACAAAACAGCCTGCTTTGTTCTCATGTTTCCCGAGGACTCCTGTTCTCCTTCACCTTCCTCTCCAGGGGTCTGTGAGCACACATACCTTTGCAGATTTCTCTGTGTTTCTTCTCACACTGCCTGTCAGACTTGTGTGGGTGTGGATGGACTAGAGCAGCTGCTTCTTGGAACTAGGAAACAGAGGAGAGTAGCTGGAGCCCAGTCACTGCTCCCAGGACACACGCTGGTCCACAGACGGCATGGAGCTCCGACAGAGGTAGCCAGTCGCCAGGGAAGCAGACAGGACATTTTGTGTGATGACGCTTGGTATTCATTCACCGAAAATAACACCTCGCATATTGTGCTTCACAAGTCGACCCCACTGTTCAGTCAGGATGTCAAGAGCACCTGTATTTGAATTACCTGCTTCTACGTGGGACCTTCCAAGGAGTTACAATGCACTTTACACCCATGTGCCCTAACACGTGCTAAAGCTGTCACTCAGGGGTCCTGGCAGGTGACCAAAGTGAGTTGAACATTATTTAACCGAGCCACCCTCAAGCCTTCTAAGCTGTGAGGTCTTCCGTGTAAACGTGGCGTTTTCGGAGGCGAGCCCTCAGACTGGCTCTCGCCTGTTTTGAAGGTAGTAGCTGACAGACTCACTTCAGGGCACCACGCATTTATTTTCTTGGCTCGCCTGAGTTTCAGACTTGGAAAGGGAAGTCCTTTTTTTCTGGAAGCCAAATTGGAAAAAGCCTTTCTCATTTATTTTATTTTTGATTGAGGCTATAGCTTGAGTTCTGCTTTGAATTGCTTCCCGGTATCTTCCATTTGGTAGGGATCTACCTGCAACAGGTGTCCCAGTGAAAGCTCATGGAAAACAGACTAGCAGCTCTATTTAAACTACATAAAAAAAATGAAAACGACAATTCGATTGGCGAACGAGAAAGGAGATTTACTCTTTCCCAGCTCTCCAAACTTTTGTAGGGCGTCAACTCTTTGTTGATTAGGTGATGAAACGCATCTAATCTGGTTCATTGTCTATGACAATAATGACGTTAATAAGGATAAAATCTAGAATGTGACACAGTCGAATGTTAAAACGTTAAACTGATTGGTAGATTTTTGCCAACTCATGTTGGGTTCACCGGGTCCGTGTCTCTGCGAGTGGCTTGAATCAGGCGTGCAAGGCAACGTTGATCAGCCTCTAAAGAGAAGTCAGCTGCATGTACATGCTGTGCTGTAACTCCAGGTAAGGAAGACCAGGAGCATGCGCCCTAGTAAGAGAGGCGAGCTGGCGGCACTGGACCTGGTGGGGATCAGGGACCCACAGGACCCCAGATGCTCCGGAGCCAGGCTGCGCGCAGGTGCTACCTGGCGATTCCTGCCTGGTTATGCGGGTTCCTACCCCGAGTCAGAGAGAGCTCTGCGGGCACCACCAGCCTGGAGGGGCGCAAAAGTACCACCTGGCATGTGCTTAACCCCCTTAGACTGTGAATTCTTAAAAACACAGACTTGGCCTTACCAGCCTTTATGTCTGAAGGGCATACTGGATAAATGTGTATTGAGCCAATGAGCGTAAGCGTTTATAAACTGCCCACCTGAAATCTTAATGAAATGGGGTGTATGTGAATGCATGTGCACGTGCAGAATTTTATTAAATAAAGGGGGGAGGGCTAAGAGCGTTTATAGCAGTCAGAGCAGAGAGCTTTCTAGCCAGAACAGCATAGCTAGAATGGACGTAATACGAATATTTAAAATATTTGTTTAATTCTAATGTGTGTTGGTCTTTGCCAAGACTATGGAGGGAAGTAGAAAGAGAGAAGCCCAGGTGTGTATGTTAATTCCAGGTTATTGTGGACCATTAATGCTGAATTGAGTATTCAAGTAATGGCAAGTCATCCAGATTTTAAAAGTTTGTTTTTTTTTAAACAAGGAAAGTGATTTAATCATATCTGTATAGCAGAGAGATTTAGATGGTAAGAACCTGTATTCCATTTAATGGAGAAGGTTGCAGATTAATAAACTGAAACCATTGTGAAATGATAAAAGGCCTTTTTTGCATGCCAGGCTGAGTAATTTGCATGGCGCTGCCAGTTAGCAGAGGAGGTCAAATAAAAAGCATCAACCTGAAAAAGCGTCAGTATAAATACATTTGGTTTCTGGGAGTTTTGATAATAACTTTGGTACTTTCTAGAAGATAAATCTTTTTATATTAAGTACAAAGAACTGATCTCATTTGAATTGCTTTGAATCCTACAGTTGTGGAGAAGGAATTTAATGCATGAGCAAAAATAATTCAGGAAAGCTAAAGAGAAAGATGGTCTTCTACGCAGACTTTTAGGATAAAGTGTCAAACGACAGTGACAGTGGCGCCATGTTTTGTTTTGTTTTTTTTCATTTGTCCATAAAGAATAGGTGCTTTTGGCCTTAGCGCCTGACAAACAAAAGTCATTAAAAAGTTAATACTACTTTCTCCCAAGTGTAAGGCTGAAAGTAGAATTTTTAAGATATCTAAAAATAACATACACAGAACGCAATGCATGAAGGAGAATTGTGACTCCACAGAGGATTTTTACATCAAAGCTGCTTTTGCCAAAACAGAAAATTGACAGCAAAGCAATTGTGGGGAGGCACTCTCTTGGTTTGCCTGCTCGTAGGCGATCTGAGAGAAGTGAAGTCATAGGGCTGAGCAGTTCTGAATGGGACTGTTCCTTCTAAAGTTTTTAAATGAGTTGGGCTCAAATAGTAGTGACGCTGTACAGCAAGGGGTCAGAGGGCCTGAAACCCATGAGTGGCCCTCAGCTTCCACATGGAGGGGAGCTATCTGTTAGATTACGGGGATGTGGGGACAGCGTGTGGGCAGGATGGTATTTAGAGGACATATTTTGAGCAGATTTCAGGTTATCTGGCATTTCATTAATGACCAAAATAGGCAGAGAAAGGACATCTTTCATTGGGCTAGCTTGACCTGCAGACCAGACCCGAAGGTAATATAATCTGGTTATGTACCTTGGACAAGATGATCATTTTGGACATTTTCTCATAGATGATCACTGATGATTTCTTTGACACAATTGTTTTTGAATATGTGCGTGCGTGCGTGTGTGTGTGTGTGTGCGCGTGCGCGCGTGCACTGATATGAAGGTGAATGAAGGGAAGATGGAGAAGGATATTTGGAGGCTGAATCCTCGTTTAAATCCTCCTTGAACAAAACATCTGAATTAGTGGGATGCCATCTCCATCTCCTTAATTACTGCTGTTACTGCATCCAGGTGTCTTTCCAAGAGAGTTCATGGTCAATGAAACTCCATCCTTCTTCCATTTCATATTAATCAATTCAGCACATTTAATGGAATTTTGCCTTATTCTCTTGACCTCTTCTTCCCCCTTCCCGCCCTCCCCAGTTCAGCCCTGATCACCAGAGAATAAGGTTTTCTTTTTCTATGCAAGGTTACCTTGGGTGTTGAATGGGTCACCCTAGAGAGGGTGTGAGCTGACAGGTAGGCAGCGCCCTGCCATCTGTGCTAATTGGAAGCATTGCTCGCGAGGTCCCCTAACCCAAGAAGAGATTCATCTCAAACGTTTGGGAATACTTGCAACAATTTATAACAAACTGTTGAAGTCTGCTGATTCTTCTTCCTGACAGATCGCTTACCCTAATTGCATGGATGGTATAAAATGACCATCTGTGGGTTCAATACAAAGGTTTTCCGTTCAGTGAGACCAGCTTGTCCCGCTAATGCAGGTAGTAGGGGACTGTGGGTATATCTTTGTATTTTGATCACCAACTTTACCTTCTCCATTCCTCCCAGCAAGACTTCTAGCCCCTTGGCCCTCTCTGTTCGCAATTCATTGGGGGTTTTGTTTATTCCTTCAGCTTTTCATGATGTCTCTGTGGATGACTTCTAAAATAGCACTTTCTATATTTAGTCAACTTTGTGCCAGGAAATTTCACATTGGACGTATTGATGGTCTCTAAAATGAAACATGTCTAAACTCAAATACACTTTCTATCTCCCAATCTCTTCCTGATTCACCCATTTCTGTAAACACCACCACCTTGCAGTTACCAAGACCTGAATGATGGATTCAAAGTGCAGGAAATAGTAAAGATAGAGCGAAAGTCATTTACAATTCCACATTTTTTCTTCTCAATGCATTTTTTTTTCCTTTATAAGGAGGAAGTAATCCTGTACATATAATTTTTATCCTTCTATAGTCCTAAACTTTCCACCATGTCATTAGAAATTCTACATAACTTTAATGGCTACATAATTTGATCATACTCTTGAAACACACTACAACATATTGTCAAATTCATCTCCAAAAAGTATGCCAATTACTATTCCCACTAGCATTTTATGGTAGTGATTAAATATAAGAATGTAAGAGTTTAATGCCCTCTGCCTCCTAATCACAAGTGAACAATTACTATGCTTTAATATTTGCTATTTTTATAGTTGTAAAGTGGAATCTGCATGTACTTTAATTTGCAGTCTTAGGTTTATTAGCTATTTTAGTCATTGCACTATTGCAGTTGTGTTATAGATTAGTCAGCAGAGATGACAAACACATTGCTATAAAGTCCCAGGCTGGCAAAAGCGCAGAACGTATCAGAAAAGAGATGGATGGCTACACAGGACAGAAGTAGATGCGATGGATTGCCATGCACTTTTTTATTAGTCCACATGCCTTTGTCACCGGGCTATCATCACAAAGACCTGAATGTTTCCCAATACCTAAACTATGTCATGAGCTATGCACTTACAGGAACGGAAGGAAAAGGACCCCGACCACAAAGTGAAGAGGGCTGAATGAATGCAGAGACCAAGGTGGTGATGGGCCGTCGTGTGTGAAAGAGACCGTGTGCAAAAGGGCCAAGTGCAACAGAAGAAGAACTACACATTCAAAAAGAATTTAATCACCCCGAGCCTATATAACTGCAGAAGGCTTCTCCCAGCCGGGAGAATGCACCCTTAGAGTATGTGCTCACCCTTCTCCATTCTTTGATCAAAAAAACAGTTTCTGCTCTGCTTTACCAAACTCAGCCTCCTATTGGCACTGGGAAGAAGGGCTTTGGTTTGGGTCCCCGACCTGGAAGGGTCGATAACACCCTAGGGGGCTGGTGATTGTAGGGTTTTTCATACACTCACTGATGACTGTAGGGTTTTTCAAAAGGTGAGAAAGCAGCAGAATGATCACTTCACCAGTTTCTCTTATACTCACATGACATCACCATGGCTAATGAATCATACCAACAGCTTTCCTATAGGGTGATGTAGACAAACACTAAGATTTTAAACTCCACCCAGGTGGAGGGCTTCCTCTTTTTTGTTCCCTGATGCAGCCTAAGGGCTTAGAGCAGAGCCTGACACATAATGGGGATCAATCACTCTTTGTTAGAATGGACCTATACAGGATGAGGCGTTTAACATATCTTGTCCTTGGCTAACTAACTGCACTAACAACTCAATCAAAAATGATAAAAGCAGGTTGTTGTTTACCAGCAATTATATTTATATGTGAATTATGTTTTTAAGAATGTTTTTGTTTGCTATTTTTATATCCCATTTAATAAGTGTCACTGCAACAATTATGGATTATACAGCTCTCTGATTTACTGAATTCAATAGTCATCGTTAGACATTTTTCCTATAAATGCCTTTTGCATTTTTGTTTTTAATCCTGTAGTGTAATAGTTCAGGTACATTGTTCCAGAATGTTTTTAGGAATTCAGTAGGAAGAGTATATGGTCTGAGTCTATGTAGATCTGGTGCTTTTACACATGAAGGCAGGTTTCCTGGATGTAGCACTTTTGAACGTAATTTTCCTATCAGAGCTTCAGTTTTCCCTACTTTGGAGAGACTGGGACCTTCCAATGTAACCTATACTTAGTGTCATCAAACCTTAACATTTGATATTTGTTTGATTCAAAACATTGATTCAAATATTTTTTTCCTAATAAATGAAATATTATGGATGCTCTTGAATACCCCTATTATATTCTCCCTTTTTTCTCTCACCAGAGATAACCCAGAATTTATTCTTTCTCATTATTGTGAGTTTACTTTTTTAAGTTTTATGACTATTAAATCCTGGATATAAATCACAGATGTGGTTTCATTCACCTTCAGATTCATATGAAAATGAACAACTCCTGTCAAGATGGCAGAATAGGTAAACGCGGTGCTCACCTCTTCTCAGGACCACATCAATTACAACTAAAGCGCAGAACAACCATCATTGAGAATCACCTGAAGCTTAGCTTAATCAAAGGCTTACAACTAAGGACGTACAGAAGAAGCCACCTTGAGACCAGTAGGAGGGACAGAGATGCAGAACAGGCTGGTCCCACACCTGCGTGTGACCATTAAAAATCAGGAGGGATATCTCAGCTTCAAAGGATCCCCCCGCCACCCCGAGGAGCTTGGGGTCCCAAACCCACACCAGGTTCCCCAGCCCAGGGTTCCAATGCCAGGGAAAGAAGCCCCCATAACTCTGGTTGTGAAAACCAGCGGAGACTGTGGCTGAGTGAGATGGAGGACAGCTGGAGTCCCAGGTGATCCCCTTAAAAAGCCCACACATGGACTTACCTTCTGATGGATTCAGTTGCTCAGAGCTCCAGGGCTGAGACAGCAGCTCAAAAAGGTGCCAGGGACATATGGGGAGGAGCTGAATTGCCTACCTTCAGAGTGAGGACTGGAGGGGTGGCTTTCTCCTGGTTGGAGGAGCTGGCAGAAGCAACTGCTTCTTTGTTGAGCCGTCCCCCTTCCCTGCGTGCAGACACAGGTGGGCATCATATCTAAATCTCCTTCAAACTGGCTATCACCTCTGTTTGCTCAGCCCTAGTGATTCCCCGAGACCCCACTGCACTCAACTTTCAGGCTCACCCAAGCCACTTCCAGTGGCTTTTCCATATAAATGACCTGCTTTGGCTCATGCTGCAGACTTTCCTAAAAATCTCTCAAAGGTTCACAAAAACCAAACAAGCAGCGCCTGGCTTTGGCGTGTCCCGTACCTCTGGCTGAGCAGCCCTAAGCCCAGCACTAGCAACAACCGGCCTTGGTTTGTGTCTTGGCCTCTTGAGGCACCTCTAAGCTCAGTGCAGGTGGTGGCTATCTGCAGATTGCTTTGTAGCTCATGCCAGGTGGCTCCGGGCAGGGCACAGCTGCAGCTAAACTTGGCCTGCAGTAGGTCCCTCCCAGGAGGCCTCAGGGCTGGCAGACCCAGCGGCCAGCTTCAGACTGGGTCAGAACATCACTCAGCAACCTCTAAGGAAGACACACCCAAAGGGCAGACTGGGCAGGAACTAGAGCCCCACTAAAGTGAACCCTGCTCTGTAGGTCAGCCCCTAAAAAACAGCTCCTCCACTATAATCACAGCCAGTCCTCATAACCAATCAGCCTGCAGGTCAATCCCTCCCACTGACATGCAAATAGCGACCAAGGCTCAACTACAACAGGAGGCACACACACCCACACAAAAGACAAACCTAGAGCACCTGACTCAGGTGACCAGGGAGACTATACCACTGGGTCCCACAGGCCACTCTACTAAGACTGGGAGGCATAGGAGCTCTACTTACTACACAGAAACAAATACAGGGAGGCAATCAAAATGGGGACACAAAGAAACATTGCTCAAATAAAAAACAAAACAAAGCTCCAGAAAAAGAATGAAAGTGGAGACAAGCAATCTACCAGACACAGAGTTCCAAACACTGGTTATAAGGATGCTCAGGGATCTCAGGGAGAGCTTCAACAAAAGGAATCTTAGAGGGACTTCAAGATGAAAAAAATAAATAAAAAATGTAAATAATAAAATGGCAATAACTACATACCTATCATCAGTTACTTTCAATGTAAATAGATTGAATGCTCCAATCAATTTGGCTGAGTGAATAAGAAAACCTTTACATAGGTTGCCTACAAGAGACTCACTTCAGATTGAAAGATACAGACAGGCTGAAAGTAAAGGAATGGGGAAAAAGCTATTTCATGAAAATGGAAACCAAAACAAAGTTTTAGTACTTACACTGGACGAAATGGACTTTAAAACAAAGGCTATAGCAGACAGAGAAGGATCCAGTAATCCCACTTCTGGGTATTTATCTGAAGAAACCCAAAACACATTTCCAGGGGACGTGTGCATTCATATGTTCATTGCAGCATTGTTTACAATGGCCAAGATGTGGAGGCAGCCTGGGTGTCTGTCGATGGAAGAATGGATAAAGAGGAGGTGGCACATACATACAATGGAATATTGCTTGGCCAGGGAGGGGAACAGGTTCTTGCCATCTGTGGCAGCATGGACGGACCTGGAGGGTACTGTGCTGAGAGGAGCGTCAGACAGAGAAAGACAGATGCAATGTGATTTTGCTTATATGTAGAAAGTAAAGAACAAAAAATAAACAAAAGAGAGACAAACTCAAAGGTACAGCAAACATTTTGATGGTTGCCAGACAGGAGGGGGGGTTGGGAGTGTGGATGAAAAAGGGGAAGGGATTAAGAAGTACAAATTAGTTGTTACACAGTAGTTATTGGGATGTAGGGTATAGCATAAGGGATATAGTTAAAAATATTGTAATAACTATGTGTGGTGTCAGATTTGTTGAGGTGATAGATGGGAGGTGGTTGGGGGGACAGGGTAAATAAGGTGCAGGGAATAAGGAGTACAAATTGGTAGTTACAAAACAGTCGTGGGGATGTCAAGTACAGCATAGGGAATACAGTCAATAATATGGTAATAACTATGTATAGTGCCAGGTGGGTACTAGACTGGTCAGGGGATCACTTCTTAAGTCATACGAATGTCTAACCACTATGCTGGACACCTGAAATTAACACAAAATAATACTGAATGTCAACTGTAACTGAAAAATTAAAAAAGGGGTGGTGGTGATGTGAAGGGGACTAAGAGGTCCACATTTTCAGGTATAAAGCCAACAAGTCATAGGGCTGTCACATGCAGCATGGGGGATATAGTCAATAATACTGTGATAGCGTGGTACAGTGTCCGATGGGTGCTGGGCTTATGGTGATCACTTCTGTAGGTCTGTAAATGAAACGAATATAATATTGTATGTTACCTATACTTTAATATAAATCTTTAAAAAAACAAACAAACCAACCAAACAAAATAGGGTATCTCATTTAGAAGTCTGGATATCTACCTTGTCTGGAAGAATCAGGTAACCTGGCCCGTCGGGTCTGTATTTCTGAGTCAGGCGCCAAGGAGCTGGGGGATGGAGAGCCCATCACGGGCACATTAGCATTTGAGGTCCTCTAACTTACTTGAAGTAAGAAACAGGCCAGTTTCATGCATTTATATTTCTTATCAGGCCTCTACAGGCATTTGCATTTGTAATTCCTGTTCTCTTAACTGTAAGCCATTTAATAGAGTTTCCTCTTTATCTTCTGCTTCATTTCTATCTTAATTTATTGTGAATTTCTGCTGTGTAATTATTCTTTTGTTGAAGAAGATGGAAGCAGAATTGGTATTTTCCCCTTCACATTGTCACCAGTGACTAGTTCACCTAACTGCCCAAGCAGTGGGCTCATTTTCCCATATTTTTCTTGAATTGAACAAAGTAACGCCCCTTTTCTTTCCCTTACCTTTTATTATTTTTTTTTATGGGAATGATTTTTTTTATGGAGTCAGAAGTCCACACTCCCCTCCTCATCTCTTAAAAGCTTCCGTTTACATTTTAAAACAAACCCTTCAGGGATTATAATCCCAAATAATCTACATTTTGTTGCCCTGATATATATTTTACTCTATCTTTGACATCAAAAGAAATTTGGAAGCCAGGCATGGGTAGCAAATAAAGGGAGAAACCCATAGTGTGAAATGAATGCCAATAACAGAGAATTATTTTATACATTTTAATTATTCATTTGACTTTGAGAACAGGGCATGAATGTCTGAGGAAGTATGATACTCTTAATTTCTGATAATGCCAGATTATAAAAGCTATACTGTTTCTGGACTACCATGAGGACAGACCAACAGCCAGCTGGGAAATGTGTCCACACCTGTGTTTCCTGACACTCAGTACCTGGAACACTTGCTTTCTGGAGTCCCAGGTTAGCCCAGCCAATGTGTCTGTTTGGAAGCCAAAGAAGATATCACTTTGCTGAATTTATTGCCTCATAGAATGACAGACAAGTTCTTTTTAGCTTCAGACTCCAATCGCAACTGTCACCAATGCTGCAATCCTCACCATGGCCCTAAACAGTGCACACGTGATGGTTTTCACGTTTCCTGAAGAGGGATGTACAGACCTGATCCGGGTCTTAGGGTCTAGAGTGCAGTGTTAATTTTTTGTTTTCACAATTTTGGTTTTTGGTAATAACCTTTGTTGGGATGAAATGATATAATTTCCATAATTTATATTTGAAAGACATACAGGGGATACATGACCTTAAAGACATTAAAATAGAAAAAGAAACATGCCAACGGTACTTTGGATTCTTGGTTTCTTTGAAAAAAAGGAGGCCTCAATCCCGCTAAGAGTGTTGGTGACATGACACGTTTTCTCTCTGCTCTGTCATGAGGAGCTTGCAGAGTTAGTGGCAATCTTCTAATCAGGCACAACTACTGACGAGGAGGTAGTTTTGCTTTCTATCCTGAAATAGTTCCTTAAAATTCTGTATTTGGATAGAAAACATGCTTTCAGAAATGTAAACCAGCGTGTGGCTTCTGTCGAGGACTGAGGGCCCTAGCTTTCTACCACATGGCAAAGTCATGTGGTCCAGGGCGCGAGTCCCTCGGTGAAGCGTGTGGCCACACAGGACACACGCCATGCGTTGCCATCAAGTTAGGCTCCTTTCATCCATGCACTGATTCTGTGGCAATACGGTGACTTAAAAATGCAAACTGAGTATGAAAACGAAGGCCCCCCTCCGCCCCAAAGCACAGGTACACGCCGATTTTGTTTTAAAAGAAACATAATTTATTAAGAAATTATATGCGGAATTCTCCTACAGTCTGTGAAGATGGGGTCTTCCCTTTCCACAGCACGAGACAACAGTGAAGAGCTTCTGGGAAACACTTGGCAATGTTTGGGAACGGAGAGGTCCTAGGAGATGGGAGGGAGGGATGTACGCACCAGTTCAAACGTCTGGATCCAAAAGTAAGACCATCGTTTCCTTGCGAACCTAGTCCTCACCTGTATCGGCACTGAGACCTGTCCGACTCCCACCAGACTGAAGTATTGGGTAATAATTGGGCCACTTCCGTTCTACAGAGCAGAGAATGCTGAATTTAATCACAGGTCAAACCGACAGTGCCTTATCGATTTAATCACATTTGAAATACTTTCTATATTAATAAAAATGGTGCTTACAGAGGGCAGAAATATAACTTTTTCAAGTATTTTATCCTTATGATCTGAAGTACTTTAAACTATAAATTATAAATAAATTACAAAAACTAGCCTATGATGTAACTTTTCTTACATGACATTTTTGGAAATAAGCTTTAAACATAGAATTGCAATTATCACCTGACTTTATATATGATCAATGGTAAAACATGCTAATCATAAAAATAGCTTTTACAAATATACATTTGTATACAGTGTCTCCCTTACCGTTCATAAATATCCTTCACATTTTAAGACTTTTAAGACAAAAAAAACAAAAACAAAACAAAACCCCAACATAATTAGCCAAGGGAAAAACACATTTACAATTTAAACCATAAAAACCTGACAGTTATACAGCTTAGAACATAGAAGAAATGGAATTTCTAAAATTGAACAATATTGTCCATTTTATGTATTTGGGTTTTTATAGAAATTGAACCAGAGATGTTGCTATCTGGGACGACACCTCCTTTCATATTTCCAGGGGTTGTCACCGTTTCTCTTTGCCTTTGTGACATCTCTCGTGACTTTAGATCACTTTATCTGTAGAAACTGAGAGAAGAGAAAAAGCATTTTAAAATACGGAGATGTGTGTTTCATGGTCGATAGCATGCACACGTGTAAGTTAGGTTTGAAGGCGTCACAGGAGAAGGAAAAAGGGGAGTTAGGTCTTTAGGGCAGACACATCTGAGGACTTCCGGCTCTGAGGTCCTCCACTGCGAGCTACCCTAGCATTATTCACATTTATAGCGTGCTGGGTTTTTACAGCCCGCTCATCCACAGCTTAGGCTGTATGGGTTCTGGGTTTCTTGGAAGGGTCCCAGGCCCAGGGCCCATTCGGAGGAGTCTAAGTGAGGGGTGCAGACTGTGTGCTCAGTGGCTGGCTCCTGGGAGTAGCCAGAGAAATAGGTAGCTTGACCTTCTGTTATAGACCTTCTGTTATAGTACTTCTGTTCTATTAAATATAGTACATGACACAGAGATTATGAAAAACATCGACTGTGGGAGTTGGGGCGGGGACGATGTCTGCAGCTCCAGACCTCACGCTTGGCCAAGATCTCAGGTGGAAAGGACCTCAGTGAAGCCTGGATGGTGCTTTGACTTCCCTCATGGGTGTGCCCCCCGTTCACGCACAAGAGTATATATATATATATATATATATATATATATATATATATATATATATATATATATATATATATATATATATATATATCAGTAATTTTAGTTAGCTGCGGTGTTGTCTCCCTTAGGGAGCACCTGTCTTTTAATTCTAGGGAGATTTCGAATTGCGTCTAAAATGTTTACAAGAATAGACAACAGAATACTAACATTTTTGTGTTAAGAATAAAATCTGTGAACATTTGGTGCTGTAAATACTTGTGTTACTTCAGAGAATTTCGCCTATTAGTGCGTCAGTCTTGTGATTTCAGTTTAGAATGTGCAATTAAAAATGGACTGAGGCCAGCTGAGTGGCTCAGTTGGTTAAGAGCTCGCTCAAGAGTGCGAGCTCTGAGCAACAGGGTCACCAGTTTGATTCCTGGCCCGAACTGAGCTGCTGCTGAGCTGCCAACAGGTGGCAGGATGGCTCAGCTAAAAAAAAAAATGATTGAGACATAGGATTTCAGTTTTATGATTTGAAATCTTATGTCCAAATCTTATGTTTGTGTATATTTGAAAGCTTAAGAAAACTTTAGGTCATCATATCAATACATTGAACTTGTTAGATTTTAAGAATTATTTCATTTTCAGAAAGATTTTGTTAAACCAGACAAATAAAAGTGCTTAAAAACACAATGAACCACTTACAAATGCCTTATACAATAGTTGATTAACCTGGGCCAATCCATTTTCAAAGTACTCTTACAAGCACTTTGTAAAGCTTGCTATACTTTTAAATAGAGTCCTAATAATGAATACCTAACAATTTTGATTTTAAAACTTTCAAAAGTCAAACAACTAAAAATAAACAAAATATACACCCTGAATAGGCTTTTCTCCAGTCACAAGCATTAAAAAAACTATATCTGTGGGCAACAAACTTTCATAGGTAAGGCCTAAGTACATCTGGCTATTTTGATTCTCTCTCTACTATTTGCTTCTCTCCTCCCTTTCTCCCTCCTCACCTCTCTGCTATGCTATCTACTGACCACACACACATGTATTTTTAAAAACAAAAATGTTATGTAAATATGTTCTCCATGCATTTCCAGGCTGAGTTCCCGTACACGGGAAGGGTCGATCAGTCTGCAAAGCACAAAGTTTTGGACTCCTGGTAAAAAGCAGGTGTGTTATTTTTTGGATGGTGTAAAGGAAGTTTTGTACATTTCCTGTATGCACAGACCCCAAATTATCCATTATCCATTATCCATGTGCAAATGAATACCTTAACGCATACAACTAAATTTTGAATGAGGCTGACATGTCAACGTAAGGCACTGTGACTTTTGGGGTTTGATTGATGGCACTCGTGTGCAGGAAGGAAGGAAGGCTCTTCATATGACGGCAACTGCATTCCTTCCTCCAAGCCCCCGTCGAATGCTTTCTTACTACAGATGGAAGATGCTTAAAGTACAGCAGCAGCTGTGTATGTCAAGTTTCCTAATCATTGTGTTTCTTCAGGCTAAGTCCTGGCAGACGACACTAATTTAGTATATTCTTACAGCACCCTGATCATCTCAAAAGAGGTAATGCAAGGCTGTTTAGCAACTACCCATTTTCTTAAGAAGAAAAAAACAGCCTGCAGGTTTTTGGGTGCCTATTTCATTCCCTGTAGTATAACTTCCCCTCCCCCATTCCTTTGCTCGATTGTAAAGGATTGCATGAAATAATTATCCTGGGAAGGAAAAAGGTAGGTTTGAAAAGACTTCATCTGAGTTTTATCCCCTCGCCATAAGCTTCCAAGTATTTGCCTGTCATGAGTACAGAACGAAAGCGTCATTAACTGCATTGTGAAGTAGGTTTTACTCACCATGTGGATACAAGTTGTGGTTATAATTCTCCTTATCTAAAAGCCAGCAAAATACATTCACCGAGCTGTGCATAGGGTTTTTAGTTTGAGACAAGGCTTGCTGTTTGCTTCTAAGGCCTGGGCGAAAGAGGAATGCTATGACATTCTTGCTGGCTCTTTCTCAAGAACCACAGTCCCTGCAGGAGCCCATGGGTTTAGTATAATGCGAAGCTAATTGCACATTCCTTCTCTTGAAGAGTGGGTAATTTATTTACTGGCTGTATGGCAGCGTGGATGCCTTTAAAACAAATTTTCCTGATGATGAATGCTTTTTCAACTCTCACTCCCAACCCAGTTTCTGAACAACAACAAAGAGTCACTCAGATGAGTCTGGGTTGTACTGAACCAAGCAATTTACTTCTATTTGACAAAGATGAAAAGCGTGGTATAATCTTCAGGGTAAGCACATTTAATAGGAAAACCTCATGAATTAATATATTTGAAGTAAAACAGGTACAGCAGTATGTAAAATAAATATACGTTTTTTTTACGGCTGTACCGAAAATCATACTTTTTAAGAAGTCTTGTGACTTCCTTATCAGGAATGCTTCTGTGATCTTTCTTTTCTCATAAGATTTATAACTAATTCAATATAATAATTGAGATTTATAACTAATAAGTTATTAGAGAAATATAGATAATCTACACTTTTAGGTAGCATCGATAAAAGCAAAAAAAAAGTGAAAGAAAACATGTGGATAATACAGGTTGTATAACATTTTACAGAAGAGCAGTCTGATGAGCAGGAATTATCTACTTTTGTGGTCACCCCTGTTGCCCATAAACAAATAGGCAGGTATTTCTCCAGCAACATGGGTTCATTCAGGAACAACACAGAATTGCAATTAGGGGCACACAGTTTAATGGTGAGCCACGGGCAAGTCCCAAGAAGTAAAGGAAGGAAACACTTTTGAGGAGAAGAGGAAGTCGGGAGGGCTTTGGTAACAGAGTTCTCCAGGTTGGGCTCCGCCATCAACGTGGGTGGTGAGAGTGCCCCCTACAGCCCTCCCAACTCCAATCTAAATGACGCTTCTCTAAATGACACTTCTGTTTATTCATTTTAACACCACTGATCATGTTTACTGAGTAATTGTTCAGCCGTTCGCTTTTCATAAACAATGTGAATTCATTTGGATTTGTCAAATCCCTCATTACAACTGAGATGCAATTCAACTTTCTAAGTCACGTAAACAGGTTCCCAGAAGCTGCTGTGTGCATTATAAGCTATATTATCAGTCAAAGCTTGCCTACTATTAATAAGCTATTGGGGCCAAAATTGCACTATACTTTTAGGCTAAAAGACTCACACCAACCAAACCATAATGGAATGAAAACCAAGGTGGCTAGAAACTCACTGGGATGGTTACCCAGGGAGGCAACTGCTTGGCTGCTTAATAGTCTCCATTCTTGAGTTGATGGCCATTTAGGGTATGAGGTGGGGAGGGGACAGGAAACGCAGGAGAAAACAAAAGCGAAGTAACCTGCCAGAAACTTGGAAACAAGACCATCAGGTTGTCTTCTGAGATTTTTAACTCTAAAAGCAAGACTTACATGATCAGGGCAGAGAATGAGCAATGGCCAAAGGCTTCTGGGTCTTTGAGGGTCTTTGAGAACATAATGGAAGTGGATTACATCAGCCAATGAAAGAAATGTGTCCATCTGAAAGAGCACAGAAAAACAGGAGAGTCCTGGAGGGCAAGGTGACCTAGGGTTGTTGGGTGATCTTGTGTAACCTCCCAACCAAAGCAGCACTGCCTTTTCGGGGAATCCTTGCTGACGGCTCTGCAGCTTTGGCTGGATTATTTCAAGGGATACACAACTCTTGACCCCACAAGGCCTGGTGCCCTGTTTGTAGATAATCGAGGTTACGTGGAAATTTGATACCTCCAGTTTAAATCTGCTCAGTGGCTGAATGGGGAAGGTCCTGTCTATGCGACATGGACTCAGGTCAGAGCTCCTAAGGAGACGGGAAGAGGACGGCAGAGATCGTCCAGGGGGACGTAGATTGGTATTAGAACATCGAAGCAGGCATTCGAAGAATACGACTTTCTTATTTTGATTTACTTTCTGGGACCCCATTTGGCCCTAGGAATAAAGCAGGATCCAGTTATTAGAATAAAGCTAGAGCAACAGTCATAAGCTTAGAGCCAGAGAAACAGCAAACTGTCTCAGCGTCCAAGGCGTCTGAGTCACTTAGCTAAGGCTCCTTAAACCGGCTGCATGTAGAGACCGGGTTTGGGCTCTTCTCTGAATCCGGGCTAAGACGGTGGGCAGGGGCCACGACGATCATAACTCGTATTTGTACAGTGTGTGGGCTCTTATGCAACACTTTATACGTATGTCACCATTTGATTTTCATTACAAACCCATGAGGTAGGTTGTTGGGCAAGAATCATGTTCATAGTATTCCTTAATCCTGGATCAGAGAACGAGCATCTTGCCTAAACCCAGCCCGGGCTGCCTTATCTGAGACCACTGAGCCATTTCCTTAGTCTTCTTTTCAGCCTACATGTGGGAATGGGGATCGCAGGGAGGCAGGCTGGCATGTGACAACACTTGGCGCCCCGACGACGATAAGTGAGAGAAAAGAATTATTGCGAACGTACTAGGATTTGCTCATAATTTATCACCTGCCTTTCTCTGACTTGCCTGCTTTCTTTTCTTTTCTTTTTTCCCCCCTAAGTTCTATCTTGAACTAATTCAAAACCATTTTAATTAAGAACATGTTTTAGGCATCTGTCTAAAGAAGACCTTTTAGGGCCGGCCGAGTGGCGCGATGGTTAAGAACTGGCTTGGGATGCCAGAGGGCCCCGGTTCGGATCCCACATATGAGGGCCAGTGACACTGCCCTCCACAGCTAAGATGCTGAACAACAGCTCAACCTGGAGCTGGGCTGCCATGAGTCGCCGGCGACGGCGTGGGCTGCAGTCCCTGTGGCAGTGGATTGCCATGGGCTACCGTGTGTAGCCAGCAGCCAGCGTGAGCGGCCAGCAGCCGCAGTGAGCGGCCGTCCAGAAGCCGGCGACTGATCTGCCTCGCCAGAGAAGAGCGCAATGATGGTGCCAACTTGGG
Organism: Hipposideros armiger; assembly: GCF_001890085.2. Classification (NCBI taxonomy): domain Eukaryota; kingdom Metazoa; phylum Chordata; class Mammalia; order Chiroptera; family Hipposideridae; genus Hipposideros; species Hipposideros armiger. Next base: position 623,371 of record NW_017731513.1, on the reverse strand, counting down.
CCAGTGAAGCAACATTCTCCACAACTAAATTGAAGAACAAAACAACAGCAAGTTGTCTGTTCCCCTTCCCCAATTCCCCAGCGCTGTTCCCATCCCCCCAATTCCCCAATAAAAATCTTTAAAAAAAAAAAAAAGAAGACCTTTTATGTTGTAAAAATACATTCGATCAAGGAAAAAAACTTTAATAAAATTATCTAATGTGGGTTACATCACTTTATTTAAAGTGTGTAAAAATTTAATTAATTTAATGCTGAAAAAATTTAATCTTATATTGCTTAATTATATGATTACCAGAACTTGGATGTTCCAGTACACATACTTTTCTTTTATTGTCTCCCAAAATGTTCCCTGATACCTTCTGAAGATAATTATGATTGTGTTCAAGTGTTTTGGGCTCACTGACAATCATATTTAACTAATTGAATGATAAATTATAGTAATTTTGTTTGGTGCATAACTTGTGTTTGATCAGGCATCGATTTTTGATTTGTCATGCTAATTATACAGTGTCTAACCACCTTTAGTTACTCCCAATGCTGGAAATGATAATGATAATTTTTGGATAATACTCCAACTTGCTTAATTCCAGCTCTTGAAGCCAAATGCTGAATAACACTAAGATTATTATGAACTTTGAAATTTCACACATTTTACTACTTTCTATAGTTCTTTGGGTAATTATTTTTTGTACTGCAAAAGAAATGTTTAAAAAAATAATTTCACATCTAACAGAAAAATGTGATTTAGGATTGATTGATTTAGAGGTTTAATTTAAAAAGTGCTTGGAGATTGTACAGTTAGCCCACGATCATTCCGGATATCTGGGAAAGGCTGTCACGGTTATTTAATAATTGTCATTTAATTGAATTCAATTTACTGTATACACCAGTAAATTTACTGTATACACCAGTCAAAAAATTAGAATATAATAAAATAGCTTCAACTTTAAAATTGAGTAAAATTAATCCAAGAGAGCAAGTGAAATAGTCTAACGGGGCTTTGGTAGGTGAGGGTTGGGGTGACGATAGGGGGGGTGCTTATGACACTATTTTGGAGATTTGATTTTCTTGCTAACAATATAGGCAAGTGATTAGCCTCTGGACCACAAAGAAGAATTGCAAATATTTACCTGTGTATGTGCTCATAGCCTTAATACATTTTAAATAAACTTTATTAACTTATTTTTAGGGCGTGATGGACAATGCTATTTTGTAACTGGATTTCTATCTCATCATTCCCCTGACAGCTCTATGAATGCCTCCAGACCTAACACTAATAATTGCTAACAGTTACTGGTATAATCATCTCATTGGCCAAACTCATTTGGACTATGAAAAGGAATAACCAATTTTATCGCTTTATATACCATAAAAAAAATGCCATCCCTCACATAGGGAAAAAAAAAATCAATGATATGGCTGAACTTTTTCAACCTAAGTTACTTCCCAATATAGTTACTCAATTTTGTTTACAGAAATACTTCAAGGAAAAACGTCCTTGCTTAGCATCCGTACAGGAATTTTCTCCTGAATATATCTGGCTTCTTTATATAGTTTTGTCACTTTTTTTTTTTCTAAACAGTCAAACATTTAGGCTTGATTTATCTGGTTAAAAATGAACCCATACTGAGGGTTTACTATGTTCCAAGCACTCTATTAAGTACCATAAATGTGTTATCTCATTTATTAATCACACCGACCTCAATAGTGTCACTATTATCCCCATTTACAGATGAGGACCCTGAGGCACAGAAAGGTCAGTTGCTCAGGTTGCATCGCTCTTCACACGTGGTGGACGCCAACCCAGAGCTCTGTCTGTACGTCTTACTCCTTAACTCTGGCCTCTGTCTACTCGCTTCTACGCCGTGTAAAGCAATTTAGACCGCGTCGGAGCTCTCAGCCTCACCTGTGCCTGAACAGCGTTACATCTTAGCAGCTGATGCTCCACTGACTGTACGTCTGTACAGTCAGTCTTCTGTGTGTCAGTATTTCCCATCCCTTTTGGACGTGTCTATGATGTCCTGGGAATGCTGAGACTTCACATCTGTCCAAAGGCCGTCAGAATGGCCTCTGAGGAGGATATTCTAGAAGCAACACAGGAGGCTTTGGGCCCCAGGTTGGCAGCTTCTTCATGGACAATTACCTGTTCTGTGGCAAATGGAAATATTTACATCTGTGCTGTTTTCAAGTGTTGTTTTTGTTGTACCATAAACTTTCTCTGTGACAAATGAGGAGACCTGAGAAGCCAAGGCCCCATTTTGAAGGACGGCGTTTGGCATTTCCTTAAAACATGTCCTAGAAAGTGGCAAGGTGTGGGTTTCCCAGCTACCAGCAGTGGGCAGTGACCCAGAGGGCAGCTGCCTCCTGAGAGCATCTGGGCATGAAAACGTTCCTTTATTCTTATTAACTGTGAGGTCTCCAATGCTGTAAAAGTCGGGGCACTTTCCCAGTGTGACCTAACAAGCCAATCTGCATGCAGAGTTTCTGGCAACTTAAACAGGACGTAGTTTAAGGCGGGTGGCCGCAGGGGGGTGGCACGCATCAGAATGTCATCGGGACTTCCTCATCAAGTGGGAAGTGCAGGACGGAGCTGTGTTCCCACAGGGGAGCACACTGCTAGAGGGCCCGGGTCTGTCCGGGGAAGATGCACTGACTCGCATCGGGACGGAGGGAGGAAACCACCCTTCTCAATGTTCTTCCAGTTCTTTCTGTCTGTGCTAGTCAGATATTGTCTTTTTTCTTTTTTATATAAACGAGAGAGAAAAGCAGAAACAGGTTTCTTTTTTGTTTGTTTTTTGGTCATACAAAAATACTAAGCTAAGTTAAAAAAGTTTTCATTATATTTAGTTTAACTCTACTGCCTACTTATGAAAAAGGATGTTTTTTCATTTATTGGCATAAACTAAAGTTTAGTTTAAAGATACATTGAAGCAAAAAAAGAAAAGTCCATTTATCAATTTAAGTTAAAAGCACTACCAGTGGTGTACAGATACAGCAAAAACCATAAGGGCACAACATATTTGAAAATGAATGAAGCTTATAAACACTAATATGTGAAAATATTACGATACCAGGGTTCTGGAATTCTACAGACCCTGTTGAGTCTTGGTTCTGCCTTTTATGGGAAGCTTGACCTTGGGGAAACTACTTAGCCTTTCTAAAATCAGTTAATTGTAAAATACCTCCTCCCCAAAGTTATTTAGACAACAAATGAAGTGATGTCTATAAAAAAGCTTCCTGGAAGGTAACGAAGATGGAAGAAGTATTCTTTTCTTTTCCCCTGTTTAGTTTTTGTCTTAGAATGAAATAGAAATCTTCTGTGTTTCTCCCACTACGTGTGTGTGAGTGTACTATATCCTGCTTTCTCAGCCATCTGCCTTTTTAAAGATAAGCCACTTCCCTGCATATTTGAGACAGCGCAGGCCAAAGAGGTCCCACAGCTTGTCCAGTTCGCCCACTTTAAATGGCAGGGGAGGTGTTCCTTTCAGAAGACCAGCAGACACCCAGCTAGCGAAGCCTGCTGTTAGGAAATGTTGCTGACTGTTATTAAAACGTATTCCTAAAAATGTGGCGAGTGAGAAAATATCAAACATGCCTACGGTATCCAGGAAACTTATCTGGTTCCAGCTGATAAGAATTCTTATCAGGTTCCCAAAGGCCCAAACTGTCTCATCTCAGGCTACCTTGAAGCTTGTGACTTTTCCATATTCGGAGCCATTCTAAAGACAGCAAAGGTGATTGAGGGATGATGGTTAAGTGTGGCTGATGGGGGCCTGATGTGCACCTGTGACAGGTTTAATGAGAGGGGAAAGGCAGACCCAGGTCCAGACTGCTTGGGGACAAAGGCCCCACAGAGCAGTTGGGTGAAATGAAAGAAGCCCCTGTGCAGTTCAGATGCTGCCTGGATAAAAAACTCTGTGCCATCCCATGAAAATGCATTCAAAAAAAATTTTTTTAAAGGAACTAACTTCTAGAATATGGGGCAAGAATTGGGAAATGTCAGCACATTTATTCTCCTTTCCACTGGGGTCCTGTTAAGCTATGAATAAAATTGAAAAAAAGAAGTCACTTTTCCCTTTCTTTCCATTTCTGATTTAATGAAATGCTTTTGTGCCTTTTCCCATTTCGTTGTTACAGATTATGAGACCCAGTGCAGTGTGAGCTGGTGTCACGTTTGTTCCATCGGAAATACTGCTGTTAGCGACATTTGGAGCGCAAGCACAGATTTCTTGCACTGATATTTATCAAGCGAATGTAGCCTTTTATCTATTCATTTATTTTTATTCTGAAGCGTTCTTAAAGTTCTTCATGCTCAATATTTTTAAAAGTAGCTAGGAAGAAAAAAAGATGAATCAAGTCCTATGCGTAAAACACACTTGGCAATGGATCAACTATATTTCAAGCACTAAAAAAATATGAAACTTGAAGTAAAATTGCTAGAAGTTCGGCAGGTAAATGCTGTGGCGCTAAGTTCAATGACCTCTGGAAAACGCATTGGGAGGTCAGTATCGATAATTAACTAACGCTTCCATGAGAAGTTTCTTAATCTATTGAGTCAATCCAATGATGGAAAATTGACTTGTGTAATTTGAATACACTTAAACACTTTAGATGAATGAACTGTCTGATATATTTAAGAAATAGCTTCTCATCTTTCCATCCAGAATACTACTTGTGCTTAACACTTTAGATATAGAATTAAGAAAACAACTGTAAAGGTTCCAGTGTTTTTGTAGATTCAGTTGTAGAGAGAATAGGAAGGATGACTAGCATGGAGATCTGGAAGGATAAAATGGTAATTTAAAATCAAATGGGGGCCGGCCGAGTGGCACGTTGGTTAAGAGTTGGCTTGGGACGCCAGAGGGCCCCGGTTCGGATCCCACATATGAGGGCCAATGACACTGCCCTCTACAGCTAAAATGCTGAACAACTGCTCAACCTGGAGCTGGGCTGCCATGAGTCACTGGTGACGGTGGAGGCTGCAGTGGGGCAGCCGTAAGCTACTGTGAGTGGCCAGCAGCCAGCGTGAGCAGCTGTCCAAGGGCTGGCAACCGATCTGCCTCAGCCAGGAAGAGTGCAATGATAATACCAACATGGGCCAGTGAAGCGACGTCCTCCACAACTAGACTGAAGAACAAAAGGACAGCAACTTGTCTGTTCCCCTTTCCTGATTCCCCTGTGCTGTTCCCTCTCCCAATTCCCCAATAAAATCTTAAAAAAAAAATCAAATGGTAATCTTGGTGTTCATAGAACGTTAGTGACAAAAAATTCAAGGACTACAGCGTTACTGTGTTAGGGATCTCACACCACTCAACAGGAGGAAGGGGTGACGTCTATGTGATTCTCTGGCTGTGATGATAGGTAGAAAAGTCTAAGACACTAATTGCCACCTGGTGACACTAATGGGGGAACATGGTCCCCTGAATTCTGTGTCCGGAGTTTTTACTGACCTACCATTGTCCATTCAAAGGCAGTAAGCAGTGAAAAGCTCCAGAGAATGTGATGGGTTATGCATACAACATGCGTCAGTGTATCCAGGCAGCGTCAGAAACCAGGAAGGGAACACAGACAAAGTGTGTTTACAATTTTATGATTCTAAACGATGTTTCCATGGTTACAGTGCCATTTTTAAAAAAAAAAAAAGCCCTTTCAAGCAATGCAATTTGTAGAGTGTTTCCGTTTCCCCATAAATCAGAGGTAATTCTGGTTAAAATGATCCTTTAAAAGTCAAATGAAGCAAGTCTACACCTACTAGGCAATCGGTGGATTATTTCTTTCTCAGGAGTGGTTGATGGAAAAATGGAAACCTTTACAAAAATATGTAATGAGTTTTACTAAGCACACCCACGTGTTCCCGTAGTACAGAATTATTATCTTGTAGAAATAAAATTCTTTCTTTTGGTTTTCTTATGCTTTACATTATTTGCTCACACTACCTTTTTTTTTTAAAAGATTTTTTATTGGGGAATTGGGGAGATGGGAACAGCGCTGGGGAATTAGGGGAAGGGGAACAGACAAGTTTCTGTCGTTTTGTTCTTCAGTCTAGTTGTGGAGGACGTCGCTTCACTGGCCCAAGTTGGCACCATCATTGCGCTCTTCCCGGGTGAGGCAGATCAGTCG
>NW_017731513.1:599965-617073 GCF_001890085.2 Hipposideros armiger | reverse complement strand
TGGCACCATCATTGTGCTCTTCCTGGGCGAGGCACATCTTAGCTGTAGAGGGCAGTGTCACTGGCCCTCATATGTGGGATCTGAACCGGGGCCCTCTGGCGTCCCAAGCCAGTTCTTAACCATCCCGCCACTCTGCCGGTCCGCTCACACTATCTTTACTTCTTAAAAGTACTGTGCAAATGTCAGCATTTTTTTTTTTTACCACATAGCGTTTTAATACTAGTTTTCTTAAGTCTAGAAATTTCTTAAATCATTAACTAGAGGTGGTTAACAAAAAAATCACCTACCCTGTAACGGACCCTCTATTTAAAATATGGCATATTATTTTCTTCAGTGAATTCCAAATAGACCTTTTCATTGGCAAGTTCAAATCTGAGTTAACAACGAAGGGTGTTTAACAATGAACAATCAAGTAACAATGAAATTGATTTCATAGTTTTATGAAATCTGTTCAGATTGAAGGCTGTTTTAGAATGTAAGTCACTAACTCAAATGGAAGCTTCTATCTGAGAACAAGCGCCTTCCACCCCCCATAGAGGCTCTTTCTTTCTTATTCACTACCTCCCACAGCTGCTTAGAATGGCGTCTGCGCATAATAATCATCTACTAAGTATTGGCTGGCTGGGTGAATAAAAACCGGCATGAGTGGAAAAACACATATCTAGATTAAATCGCTTCTGTTGCATTAAACCCTTTATGTCTCTAAGACCTTCTTTCCAACAGGTTTTGCTCTTTGGGATTTGGGGATAATGTGTAGGAAGGAAGAGATGAGTTTGCCTCTCAGAATCTTGGAAGAGTTTATGGATTTAATGTTGCTTGGCTGGGCAACGTCAGCACTACGGTTGGGTTTTGTTCATCTGCACAGAAAGAGGCGTTCTGAGCAAACCATATGTGTGGGTTGTTTGAAGAACTGTAGGGAGCATATAGTTATTGGTGTGTGGTATCTTACTCATCTTTAAGGGAACAATGGAACTTTCCTCCTAGGCAGCCACAATAGGACAGTTCTACCCCATGGAACTCCGTGTGTGTGTGTGTGTGTGTGTGTGTGTGTGTGTGTGTGTGTGTGTGTGTGTGTTTGTGTGTGTTGGTGTTTGATCAGTTGGATGGGAATCCCTCCCCACCAACGATCTAGTCTCAGGGTTTAGATCAGTCAGTGTGAGGGGACCAAGTTTCCAATGGTGAGAGTTAGGGGTGGGATGCCGTGAGATCCAAAAAGGAAAATACAAACAGCTAGAATTTGTTAAGTAGGCTTATGAATGGCAAAGTTGCTGATAAATCTTTCTCCCAAAATAGGATAATTCTTTCTCGATCAATTCATTTCTTCTTAGTATCCCCACAGAAATGAAAATATGTTTTTTTTCCCCCAATCTGAAAGCACTGTAGCTTTTCTCAGAGGTTTCGAATGGTTCTGCTTTCGTCTACAAGCCCCGGTACCTCAGCTCAACAGAGATTATCTTAGAATTGTGTCTTGAGGTACAGTTGCTAATAAAATATGCTTGAATTTGAGGACAATGACATTCACAAGGGATGTGTATAAACAGTGAAACCAAATCATTTAATTTTTTTCCTTTCAGAGTTATTAACATTTTCTGCGACTGGCATTTCCACTAAGTTTTGTTACTTGAGGGAAGAGATTAAGTTTGTCATTCACATAAGCTTACAGCAGAGATTTTTTATAAACATGAGCTTATTTAATCCTCTCAATAACTTGCTAAAAGTTCCTTTAGCAGATGTGGGAGCCAGCCTCAGAGACGGTGATTTGCCTGAGGCCTGTTAAAAGATGTGTCCATCCGAATCTAAAGCCCAAATGACCTTTCTTTGAGCTGAATGCTAAACTCACACCTGCACTTTGTAAGAGCAAATGAAAGTGCTTTTCTCCATTTAGAAAAGGCCAGAGACCATTTCCCCTTGTCCCTTAGGTGTCTTTTTGGAGTTCAAGCGAATCTGGGTCCTTCCTCTTACTTTTGACATAGAGATACACCCCAGGAGGGTTTAATCCCGTTCTGCAGTGTTTACAGTGTAGAGAGAGCGCCACACGCTCATGGGCCAAATAACCTCTAGATATATGATAATGATGAATTTTACTTGCCCTGTTATCCTGAAAAACAGTGAAGGTTAAGTCCCTTCCTCTCCTCTGCCCTCCCCCCTCTCCCCCCACCCCCCACCTTTTTATTCTGGGAAATTGCTTACGGCAAAGAGCCACCCTTTGTGGGTGACACAGACAAGACTCACAGCCAGACACAGGCCCTCCACATCTTCACGCTGGGTCTCATAACTGATCAGCTGAGCTGTTTTATCCCTGCTGATCAACGAGCATAAAATGCCTGTTAATCAAACTTTGCTTTAGCTGCCCCCTTTCTTCCAGGACGCCGCCCTTTGACTCAACATCAGCCTGAGCCAGTCCACAGCCCTCCAGAAGGGTCCTCCCGGAAAACAGGCTGGCCCCGGGATAAAACATGATCTGATACACTAGCCATGGGGCGCGTCCAGCCCCGCCCCCACATCCAGTTCCTTCTAGCCTGGTTTATGCCTCAGCATACAAAGAAAAACCCCTTTCGCCCAGCTCTAGAGACGCGCACAGATCCCTCGGTCAGAGCTCTCCGCTGTAGTCCCATTGTCCTTTGCAATAATCCTTTTCAGTAAAACATCTCCTTCCTAAGATCACATTTGTGTTTAACTTGGCGCACGTAAAAGCACAGCTGTGAGATCGCTTAGGAGCTGTCGGAGGCTGCCGTGAGGTTCGGCTGTTTGTTTTTAGGGGACATAACTCTTCTGCTTTGCCGCATAAAATGTGGGAGATTTTGTCCGAATGACCAAGGTGCCTTAACATTCTCCTCAGCTTGACTAACCTTCAGACAGGTGTCCCCCTGACGACTGGCCTCCCGTCGCCTGTTCCCTGGAGCACTGACTTTAAAGACCAACAAGTGCTGGCGAGGCTGTGGAGACAAGGGAGCCCTCACGCGCTGTAGTGGGAGTGCAGATGGGTGCAGCCACTATGGAGAACAGCAAGGAGGTTCCTCCAAAAATTAAAAATGGAACTACCGTATGACCCAGGAATGCCACTTCTGGATATCTATCCAAAGAAATCCAAAACACTAATTCAAAAAAATATATGCGCCCCTATGTTCACTACAGCGCTACTCACAATAGCCAAGACTTGGAAACAACCGAAATGCCCATCGGAAGATGGCTGGATAACGAAACTGTGGTACCTTTATATAATGGAGTATGAATCGGCCATAAAAAGAGTGAAATCTTACCATTTGCAACAACACCAATCGACCTAGAGAACATTACGTTAAGTGAAATAAGTCAGTCAGAGAAAGACAAATACCATACGATCTCACTTATGTGTGGAATCTAAAGAACAGAATAAATGAGCAAACAAAATGGAAATAGTCTCAGAGATACAGAGAGAAAACTGTTGGTTGCTATATAGATGGGAGGGGATGGGGTCGGGGGAGAAGGGGAATGAATTAGAAAGTACAAATGGGTAGTCACAATATAGTCACGAGGATGTGAAATACAGTATGGGGACTATAATCAGTAATGTTGTAAAGACTATGTAGGGTGCCAGATGGCTACTGGACTTATTGGGGGGATCACTTCATAGACTGTGTAGATGCCTGACCACTGCGCTGTACACCTGAAGCTGGTGTGTGTGTGTGTGTGTGTGTGTGTGTGTGTGTGTATGTGTGTTATACACTTTTTTACCCCATGGGATATGGAATACAACACAGGGCATATAGTCAGTGGTATAGTAACAGTTATATACAATGTCAGAGGGGTGCTTAGACAGGAAGGGGGTTACCACTTGGCGACGGGTGTAAATGCCTAATCATTATGTTGTTTTGAACGCCTGAAACTAACATACGGAGGGTGCCAAAAAAACGTATACACATTTTGAGAAAGGAAGAAAACGATTAAAATTGTAACACTCAATCTATACCGATAACAAAAGATGAAGGCAAGTCACGTGTATACATTTTTTAGCACCCCCGGTATGTACTATATATAAAATAACTTGCAACTGTAAATTCTCCCTTTGAGATGTAAACCTTCTTCCAGCCTCTTGACAGCTTCACAACTTAGGTACTGTTTTTCTCAAGGACCTGAGAGCCATTCTTCTGAAAGGCAACCATTGAAGGAGACAGGGTCCCTCCCTCCTAGTCTCTAGGAGAAGGTCGGAGCCCACTTTAGATAAGTGACAATTAGTGACTCTGGATCGCCTAATCACCTGGACCAGCCGCCCCTCTAACATCCCAGCACTTTTCCGCCAGCTCACCCCAGGGCTCAGACTCTCTGCTGCCTTTCATTTCAGTGGAGTTGAGTTCAAGACCTCTCCTATTGCAATAGTCTTGAATAAAGTCTTCCTTGCTTGTTTAACTCCATCCAGTCCAATTTTTCTTTGACATTGTAGTCATTTTGCTGCTACCTGACATGCATGTAAATCTGTGAATGTTTACTCAAAAATTGTATTTCTGTTCTCTATTGGTAGGAAAGGGCCTTTGTTGGCAGAACTGCTTTATTTCTCCAACAACTACCAACACTAGCTGTTTGAAATCTGACAGCATTAATACTTCAGATTGCTCTATTTTCCCCTAGCACATTATAGCATTTCTAGAAAACTGGCTATTTCCCTGTTTTTGTATATTTAAGGCTCATTTTTGAACTGCCTCTCATTTCGAAAAGACTTGGCACCTTTCTGTTCTCCTTTTTTGTTTCTCTCTGTATAGAAACTATGGGATGCTGAAAATATTTTATTTTGCTTGGATCTATACTCTAGATTTATATTTCTACTTTTTAACACCATTAGAGGCAGTTTGGAAATTGCATGTCAACCACAATACTTTTAACATCTCCACAGCCCTTAGCTCTAAAGCGTATTTCCTAAGGACCTCCAAGCTGCCGTTGGGATCACAGCCTCTGTCCAACATATCTGGGCATACTTTAGTTCTGAATTCTCTGAAGTTTATTTTCTTATGATCTTGTAACTTTCAGCTTTCTGTGTACTGTTTGGGATAAACACTACAGATCGGGGGTGAGAGAGAGGCTTATTTTCTGGTTTGTTTTATATGTCGGTGTTCTAGCTTTGCTAACTACATTCAGGCTACTTCAAATTTGCATTTTTATCACTCATGGGAGGTAATAACCAGCTCAGCAGAGTCGATACTGCTGTGTTGACTTTGACGTGTTGGTTTTAAGCCTCCTACTGTTCCTCCTCAGTGGCTCCCGGATGCAGGTGAATAGGTGATAATGAAAACCCTTTGCATCCCAGCTTTGGATAATAATCCTCCAAATTACACAGGGCATGCATATAGAAGCAATGTTTAGAACACAACCTGATTACAATACATAATAAAAGGGGCTTCAAAATGATGAGGGGGCTCATGGTTGGAGGTAATCTGAGGATGTTTTCCTCTCTTTCTTTAATAGATGTTCATTAACATTAACATGTGCTAAGCACTGCATGAAGGAAAAACACCAAATAAAATAAGCCCTGAGAAACTCACAAATCAGTGAGCCAGAGAGAAGGGGAGTCACTAATTACAGCAGAGTAAGTTAAATATAAAATACGGACAGAGCATGGCCTACACACAGAAGCAAACCCACAGTGTCCAGGACAGGTCGGGGGCCTTGCTCAGGGATGGATTCATGACAGGTGACAGTGGTCTTGAGACACGGGATGTGTCGACCAGTCAGACAAGATAATGAGTGGGGGAGGAACAGTACTCACACGCACGCGTGACACAGTGTGTCAAAGGCCACCGAGTGCTCCAGCATCCCTCCACGCACTCCCCTTGTCCATCCCCGTATGCCTGACCATATGCTGGACACTGTGCTTTGCAGGAGGGATCCCGGCCCAAGAGACCATCCAGCCTGCAAGGGCTTCTCAGTCTAGCTGAAGAGACAGACATTGGTGTTTCCAAGTGTACAATTCTGTAATACATCGTCTGTATGTTGCATTGTGTGTTCACCACCCAAAGTCTAGTCTCCTCTTGTCACCATATATTTGACCCCCTTTGCCCTCTTCATCCTCCTCCACCCCTCGCAAGGAGTTTTGAAGAGAGCAAAACAAGTGGAAGTCTGACAGCACAAGGTCAGGCGAGTATGGTGGGTGTGGCAACACATCCCATCCAAGCTCCAATCATTTTTTGATGGGTGATCAAACTTATGTATGGTCTCGCGTTATCACGATGAACACAACTCCTTTACAATTAACAATCTCTGGACGTTTCTGGATGATGGATTCATTCAAACTGTCCTATTGCCGACAGTACACATTCAAATTGATTGGTTCCTTGGTAGGAGCTCGAAAAACACGACACCTTTAAATTCCCACCACACCGAGAGCAGCATAACGTTCCTCTGATGAATGTCTGCTTTCGATGTCGTTTGAGGTGAGTCATCACATTGAGACCAAGATCGTTCGTGCACCACATTGTTGTAAACAATCCATTTCTCATCACCAGTTATCAGTTGCTTTAAAAAAAGATAATTTTCCTCACGTTTAAGAGCAAACTGCAGATATTTATACCCGCCATCAAATGAACTTGTTTGAGTTTATGTGGAACCCAAATATCGAGCTTGCTTACGAATTCCAGCTTCTTTAGGTGGTCGTGAATGCTTGAATGATGGATGTTCAATGCTTCTGCAATCTCTTGTGTCATATAACTTGGGTTTGACTCGATCAATGGCTTTATTTTGTCGTCATCAACCTCAGTGGGCCTCTCTGACCGAGGAGCATGATTGAGATAAAAATTACCAGCACGGAATTTTGTGAACCATCGTTGGCACTGACGTTCTTGTAGAGCATTGTCACCGTAAACTTTATGCAACTTTTCATAAGCTTGATGTGTGCTCTTCCCTTTATGGAAGTAAAACAATAAAACATGGCAAAAATGTGCAGTTTGGTTTTCCATCTTCAACTTGTAAAATCTCCAAAACTCAACCAAATCGCTCAATTATTTTTTAGAATGAAGCTAGAAGTGTAAACTGTCAAATGACATAGCAATAACATAGATGTGAATGACTCTAGTACTTCCAAAAATGGATTAGTGCTATCTGTCGCAAACATGTGCCATGACGTTTCTGACGACCCAATTTAAGAAACCACCAGACATTTCTAAATGGCAGGAGTATCATACCTGCCCCAACCATAGTTGAGGGTGTAGGCACTCTACAGCCTGCCAACATTTGATTCTACTAGTCAAGTTTGGCTGTTCTGAGAGATGTGCTGTGTTACCTTATTTTATTCTAATTTGTACTTTCCTGAGGACTGATGATTGTGAGTGAATTTTCATGTGCTCACTTGGTCTTTGGTGACGTGTCCACTTCCCCTCTTCCTCGTGGACTGTGAGCTCTATCTCAAGGGCTCTCAAACATCTCTGGACCTTTGCTGGGACCTCACTGCCAAAGGCTCTGATGTAATGGTTTGGGTGGATGGCCCTGTCTGTCCTTGGTGCTTAGGAAAAAGCACCTCGGCGATTCTGTGTGCGTCAGGCTGGAGGCTCTGTTGCCACAGTCAGGGTCCCCAGCTGTCAGGACCACCAGCAGGCCTTGTAAAAACACAGACTGCTGAGATCCACACCCAGAGTTTCTGATTTAGTCTGGGTTAGAGCCCGAGAATTTCTTTTTCTTCTGAGCATTTGCATTTCCAACAAGTTCCCACATGATACAATGCTGCTGGTTCTGGGACCACCCTGTGAGAACCACTGCTTCAGCCAAACCCACCAACCAGCCAACTTTTCGGCACACACAGAGTTCGCTCTTCCTGGCGTGTTCTGTTATCTCCCGGCAACGCCATCTGACGCTTTGGTTTTCCCACACATGCTTCTTCCTTCTTTAAGAACCAGCTCGAACGTCACAACCCTGGAGAAGTCTATTCCGCATCATATGCTTTGTCCTTCCACTTCCCACCCTGTTGTCATGATTCATGTGATAAGTGCACGTATCACACTGTTTTGTTAATATATCTGTTTATTTGTTCTGGGTGCAGCATCCAGTGAATGCTCCGTAATATCAGAAACCACCAGGCCGCATTCTTCGAATCTTTAGTGACTAACAATATTTGGCACATTACTGAGTTGCCACTGTTTTATTTGAATGTTTGGTGGTTGTGTTCACAAATGTGTGGCTGGATGACTATAGAAAACGTGACATAGATATGGCTTCTTACACATGCATTCTTTAAAATGCAATTGACCATCTGTTACTAAACTGGCGGCCACATCGCATGAGCCAGAGAGCAAACCCACAGCAAAAACTAATAGAAAAGCCATATATCTATCATCACAGGCTAGAGTTAGCATTTTTTTTTAAATATCATATGAAGGGGACTTGAAAAGGAATTCTTTTGAATTGAGTAACCAGCAAGCATAAAATTGGAGAAAAATTTAACAAGATGAAAGCGAAGCATGATTCTTCTCCGAATATGGCGTTTGTTTCCTGAAGGTTTCCTTATCAAATAAGAAGTGCTTCTTCAGAAATCTGAATCTCTACAGCCTTGAAAGACACAAAGTTCCATGCGAAGATTATGTGGCTGCATATGTTGTAAGGGTTTATTGAAAGGTTCGCTTGCAAAATGAGATGATGATGATAATTGCAAGACTGATAACAACGGTGGCAATTTCCTTGCTTACGCTGGGTCAGACTTTCTCAGCTCAGTTCACGGTTGTTTCATTTAGTCCTTCCAAGAGCCCTGTGAGGTGGGTATTTTTATTCCAGTTTCACAGATGACAACGCAGAGGCTGAAAGAAGTGAAATAATTTGTTCAAGGCCAGGGTCTAAGCCCATGTCTGTGGAGGGTTGGCAAATGAATGACAGGATGCTCAGGTTGAATTTGACTTTCAGATAAACAACACATAATATTTTGTTGTCACAAGTATGTTCCATGTAGTATTTGGGGCATGGTTATATTAGGACATTACTCATGGCTTATCTGAAATTCCGATTTAAGTGGGAGTCCTGTATTTTCATTTGCCAAATCTGGAAACCCTGCTCTATCTCAGTCCAGAACAATACGCCTTGGACCACACGGTCGCACTGCACCCTAATTCTCTCTTCCGTCCAGGCAATTCCCAGGCCACTTCCATGAAGTTTAGGTAAACTTGAAACATTTAGCAGGACCTCAAAGCCCTTTATGACATGGGCTCCACCGTCCAGTTCTGCACATTCAGGGGCCTAGCAAGTGCAAAGGCCCTGGGGCAGCATCTGAGTGGTGTGCCTGGAGGCCATTGTGGCTACCGCTGGGGGCGTGGGAGGGAGCTCAGAGCCAGGTCTGAGAGGGAGCAGAGAGGGTCTGAGAGGGAGCAGGGCTCTGGAGACCACTGCGAGGACACGTCATTACGTTCTGTGAGGCTGGCAGCTGGCGGAGAGTTTAAACAGGATGACACGGCCTGGCTTGGTTTTAACAGGACCGCCCTGGCTGCTGTTTGGAGACCGACATGTAGAGGGGCAACGGCAGATGCAGGGAAGAATTACAAATATTCTGGCAGTGGCTCTCTGGGTCGCTTTTCCTGATGGTGTAGTACATGGGCTTACGCTGTGTCACTCTGGGCTCTGGGGGACAATGTCCAGCTTGGAGCCAGAGGGGCACCACCGTTCTTCCAGCTGTCACGTGGACCCCAGTGTGGTTTCCCACTGAGGCCTGAAGGGACCCTGTCCCAGGTGCGCCTTGTGGGTGCTGCACCTCTGGGTGCGGAAGAGGCAGAGAGCAGAGCGGTCTCACGTGAACTGGGGCACAATAGCACCCTCCAGGGGAGAGCAGGTGGCCGGCAGGCAGGGGGGTACACAGTCAGACATGTTCCTGACATAATTGAGACACCTGCTGGGACCCCCAGAAATAGCTGGAAGAGCCTGGGGGTGGGGGTGGCAAGGTGCTACAGCTACGCAGGGGTTCATACAAAGCTGGGGGAGATTTGTTAGTATAATACGGCCTGGTTTCCGTCGCACCTGGACAGCCATGGTGGATTCCCTGAACATCTACGCTGCGCCAGGCCTGTGCTTCTTGGACACACCTCATCCCCTCCTCACTGCAGTCCCTGGTCAGGCATTTGCTGTTATCAACCCCCTTTCTTTCCTCACCACGTTCTCTCTCTTTCCCAGCCTCTTGCGTCTTGTCATCGCAATTGACAGTCACACACTTGGGGATTCTGACTCTCAGTGTGAGTCTAAGCACTGTAGGTTCTCAAACAAGGAAGTCGCACTATCTGATGTGCACCTGACATGACAAGGGTATTTACCCTTCTTTTGTGGAGCATGGAGTGCCTGGTGAAAGGGGGATGGGACGAGCTTTGGGTTATGATTGGGGGTGGGTGGGAGGTAGCATTAACAGGGACAGTGGAGGGGACCAAAGGTTATGCTTGTCTTTTTTTGTGTTAGCAACGGTGCATGATGATGTTGTTTACCAGAACAAGGATGACTGACAGGCAAGAAATGTGATGTGTGGAAACAAGTGAAGACTATTTCTGGCAAGTTACGTTCCAGTTGTTGGTTGGAGATCTATGAGGAGATGGACATTTAAATGCTCGAGTCTAGACTTGCAGGAGGAGATCAGGAGTAGGAACAGCGATTTAGGAATCTCTGGCCTATGATAACATTTGAAGCGCTGGCATTTGATGAAGTCACCTAGGGAGAGTGTGCAGAAAGTGGACAGAACCTACGACACATTCCTGAGTGGCTGCAGTATTTAAGATGGGCGTGTGGAGGGAACGGTTCTAGCAGAGCAAAGTGAGAATGACAGTCAGTAACCAATCCTCAGCCAGGCTCTGCTGAGAAGGAAATTAAAATAAGAACAGAGAGGTGACCGCTGGACTTGGCAAAGGGAGGCGTGCAGAGACCTGGGCGAGAGCAGTCACATGGGATGGTGACAACAAAAGTCTGATCGGAATGGGCTGAGGAAACCTATGTGGTTGAATTAAAGCCCTCCCTGAGGAGACAATGAGAAACTTGGCCCTCCATTCATTCTAGTCCCTGCTCAACAGATCCCTACAATCAAAACAATTCTAGAAACAGGTACTTCGATCCTTCAAACCAATGCAGACTTTCGTAGACATAGAAGTGATTATTAAAAGCTCATCTTGGAAAGTTTTAAGTGAAGGTGACATTATTTTGCAATTTAAACAGCACTAGAGTGTTAAAAACATCAAATGTGGGGTTCCATAAATATAACTATGAGAGTGGCGACCACAAGAAAACCATCACCACCACCACACAACTGGTGAGTGGCAAGACGTCTCACAACAAACTGGGATCTGATATTATCTGGGATAAGTCAAGTTAAACAGGATTATTCCACAGACGCTTGCGACTTGGCAAAACACATGCACACACACGCGCTCTTGTCATTATTAGTCAATCCCTTAAGACAGACTATTTAATTTCATGGTTGATAAAATATGAAAAAAAAGCCCCCTCGTCAGCATATCTTTACCAAGTCCCTGGTATGGTTCTACAGGAAAGGACGTCTGTAAACGAGCAGTATAATAATTACAATACTGAGAAAATAGACCCTGTGCAGAATGAAGTCTCAGCTAAGTCCCCAGTCATAAAAATGGGTCCTCCAGAAGCACAGGCACCGACGCGGTGAGCTGGCCGCACCTCAGAGGGTCGTCTTAGTGAGCAGGCTGCAGGAGGGACTGATGGCCATGCACCTCATATAGACAATTATCCTCAGCGATTGACACTGTGACAAGAGGGGCTTAGGGATCTTTCTGCAAATGGTCGTTGTTCCCAGGATATTATATCCATGTTCACGTATATTTGCACAAACGCAAGATTCCTTTCACGATGGAGCATTCGAGAAAAATCACCTTCCATTTGGGACTTGCAATATACTTAATCTCATATATAATATTTCTGTTCATGCATTTACTCCCTTCTCTGTCAAGTTAACAAAAAAACCATATTGAGCACTTATTATGTGCAAAGCACTGTACGGATGTTTTCTTAAATATATGCACGTAAGAAAGACATTAGCCCCAAAAAAGTCATCTTGCTTCTAGCATGAATGAGCTGCGGGCATGCTGGTGCTGTTCCCACAGGGTGTGGACACCAAACGCTTAGTTCCTACCAGCTCACGACCCCCATCTTCATCGAAGTCCTCCTCAATCCCATCGGCCACCTCTTCTCCGTCCGCATCGGGCCCTCCTTCTGTGGGCTCCTCTGTAGAGTGATCTGCGTTCTCTGACACACATTCATCTTGGGTCAGCTCTATACTCTCCGCCAACTGCTTCTTCTGAGCTTCTGGGGGGGAAAAAGCAAATGACTACCTTGGGTTGCTCATGCGCCATTTGGATAAACCATGAAAAAACACAGCCTATGAAAGGGTCAAACTCTGTGGACTATGAAGGGCGTGAGGAAGACACGGTTGAACTTAGTCGGTCATGTCAATCACATAATTTGTGCACTTACGTGTAAGCGTATTTATTTTTTAATGGAATTGGAAAAAATAGGGAATCCAGATGACACTAGTATGTAAAGAAATAAAGACTTACATAAACAGGTTGCTCTTTCTGGCCATAGATAGTTCTTTTTATAATAAGGATGTTCTCTTTGAGGAAAAAATACAGCAAAAAGATGGGGTGGGGGATGCAAAAATCAGATAAAACACAGAATTTGTTCACTCAAAGGAGGATGAAGAAAGCTCATTGACAAATTCCAACCTAAGTGAAATGGACAAAAACTGACAAAAAAAAGCACAAAAGCAGGTATGTTGTCTTTTAGACGTGTTTATGTAAACAGTCCTTTGAAATGTTACGATAAATTCTGTTGGCAGCTGTGGTTCGCTGCAATGGTTAAGAATAAGATTCTGGTGTGAGATGGCCTGGGTCCAATGTCAAGCTTCCTTCTTTACGAGCTTTGCGATGATGTGCAAAATGAAATGTTAGCCCTCCGTGAGCCTCAGTTCGCTCATCCATACAATTAGGATCACAACTGCTTAACTTTCAGGATTTGGCGTAGCACATCAAAGTGTCTAGTATAGTGATTTGCAAATAATAAGTGCTCAACAAAAGAAGCAGAGAAAGTCCTGTGCAGTATAAAGATGTTATTGTAAAACTTAACCAAGATTTTTTTTTCTAAATCTAGAAAATTACCACCCAATTTAAATAGGGAAATAGGGAGTCAAAGAAAAAAAAAGGTTTAATCTAGAGATGACCCAAGTATCTGGATTAAAAGAAAGGCAAATTAGGCAAAAGATATAGACCTCTAACACCATGAATTTAACTGTTACCGAGCACATTACACTAAATGAAATAAGTCTGACAGAGGAGGACAAGTACTGTATGATCTCATTTATATGTGGAATCTAAAAAAAAAAACATACTCGTAAAAACAGGGAGTAGAATGGCATTTTCCAGGGGATGGTTGGAGGAGCTAGGACAGATGTTTGAGGGTACGAACTTGCAACAAGTAATACATAAGCCCTAGAGATCTAATGCATGGTACAGTGAGTACAGACAACAATAAGATTGTATTATAATCATCAAACTGGCTAAGAGACTAGATCTTAACGCTTTCAACCACTAAAAAGAAAAGATCAAGGTGTAACATGATACCGGTGCTAACTAACTCTACAATGGAAGTCATAGTACAATGTATAGATGTATGCAATTATCATGCTGCACGCCTTACATTTACACATTATATGTCCAATATGTTTCAATAACAAACAAACACAATTCCCCAAACAAACAGAATTGCTAGGTTCTATTCATTTCATCTTCCTTTCACATGTCATTGCCCTCCACAATCCTAGACCTTGACCCTAGGCTGGCCGACCTACATACCTGTGACCGCCACCTGCAGAGACAAAGCTGTGATGGGCAGCCTAACTGGAGCACTGTAAACGTGGGGATGCCCTGACGTGAGTCACACCTCACGCTCTCCCTTACTGCCTCTACCACCAATTGCTGAACCTTCGGACCACACAATGGGTTTGGCTGCTTTGGTTTTGACTTTCCACTCTTTCTCCTAATACTTTTTCTTTTTTATTATTATTATTATTTATTGGGGAACAGCCATGGTCATTGGTTGCACATCGCTTTCATGCTACAAAGGCACAGTTGACTTTTTTAGGGAGGGTACAGCTCATAGTCACCCATGCGGGGATCGAACTGGCAACCTTGGCGTTATCAGCACCACACTCTAACCAACTGAGCTAACTGGTCACCCCTTCTAAGGCTGTTTTTTGTACATATCACCTGACTCCTTCCCTTCTAGCCACTCTGGGTCACAGCGGTGCTTATTCAACTGCTCTGGCTCTCAAAGCCTGGTGTTGGTGTTTCAAGAAAGAGAGAGGAATGGCAGTTTGGGATTGGACAATTAGTATTCTGTACCATTGACCCTGGGAAACAATGGGTGTGACCTGCGTGGGTCCACTTATACATGGATTTCTGTTTTCAATAAATACGTACAATACTGTAAATGTATTTTCTGTTAACATTTTCTTTTCTCTAGTTTGGGTTATTGTAAGAATACAGTATATAATACATATAACATACAAAATATATATTAATTGATTGTTTCTGTTATTGGTAAGACTTCCAGTTAACAGTAGGCTATTAAAGTTTTTTTGGGGGAGTCAAAAGTTATATGTGGATTTTTGACTGCGTGTGTGTGTGTGGGGGGGAGGGGAGGGTCAGTGCTTTTAACCCCCACATTGTTCAAGGGTCAACTGTACCTTGAAAACTTTCCCAAATCTTACCACTTTTTCTAAAGCCAAACTTTCTCAATTTTAGGTCATTGTGTTTATTCTTTTGTTATAAGACATAAATGGACTTTTGCTTAAAATTGATACTATCCTGAAAACCCATTTGGTCTGGCATATCCATTTCTTCTCTAATGATTACAGAAATATTTTTTTTTTCCTCTGAGAACTGTCCCTTTTTGATGTTGAAAGTTATATTCTTTTTTTTTTTTTTCTCTAGAAACAGTGGATTTTCAGAGAATCCATGTAGGGACCAGTCCTGAAAGAGTCATAGTCCTCATTGGACTTTGAGTAGGAATCTGTTTCGGTTATCTTTGGGAGGCCAGCTGACTGTCCCGAGCTTCCTAGCTGAATGTGGTCTTCCTTCCTTTGATCAGCTGAAGCCCGGATCAAATACTGTCTTATACTTAGTCCCACTGTTGTCGTCCCTTTTCTCATCAGTGTTTAAGTTCCCTTGAAACTTGAGCAATTGTCTTCAAAGGTCATATTGTCACACTCAAAGGGGATAACAGATGTCAGTCTTTTGTGAGGTGGAATGTACAAGTCAATTTTCAAGAAGAAGTATTTTGATGTGCTCTGTACCCCTTACTGTATGCCTTATCCAGAGAAGAGATAATATATGGTGTTAGAGAGGACATAGGATTTGAGATCCATACTTCTGCTAATGACGAGTCCTATTACCTGTGATTTTCTTCTCTAAAAGATGAACATTAAAAAAAAATCTTTCAGAGACTTTCTGTCTGCTCAAATGAGGAAAAAGAGGTAAATGTTTCTTAAATTATAGAGGCCACACAAACATGTTATCATGAAAGGCTCAAAATAGTTCTTGAGTTGAATCTAGAGTGATCACTTGTCTGGAGAAATTCTCCATGTCAAAATAATTCATAACTATTAATCATTAAGAATCATATAATCTAAAAACAATGTTGGCTTTGACATGCGACATCGTGTTTCAAGTCACTCTGGTTTTTGTTACACAGCCTACACGCGATTCCTCTTAGGGCCTTTTTCAAAAGCAGTGCTGTGTTAGTAGAGTTCATTGCAAAAAACCCTATAACTTCTGCTCATGCATCCATTCAGTAACTTAAAAGCTCAATGCATGGAACACATTATCTGGCTTGAGAAAAAAGGCTTTAATTACAATGGTAATCGATTCATGCAAGTTTAACAGAAACACAAGCAGCCTGCACTTTAGCCATTTGGAATTATCACAGATTTTTGTCACCGCCTCAATGGAAAGTTCTAGAATCACGAAACAATGGAAGGTTCCATGAATTAAGTCACACTTGTTTATTAAACTGCTGGTTCACAGTTTAACAAGCAGTTTTGATCTGGTAATTATCTTGTTGAAATAGAGATAAAGCAACTTGTTCTGTTTTTATGAGTAATTATCTCATTTTACTTCTACTAGAAATGTGTAATATTTTTTAGATTCTTCTTAATTTTCTAAAAGTCTCTTTGTCTGCATAATTCTTTTCCTCCCATCACTTTTACTTTTCATTGCAAGTGTGAGTGTGCATGTGTCGTGTATGTGTGTGTGTGTGTGTGTGTGTGTGTGTGTGTGAGTGTGCACATGCACACACTTTTATGTCTCCACTGCTAAAGCTTCTTTGGGGCAGAAACACTTTTATTTATCTTTGCATCCCAGGTGAATAATTCAGGGTCTTCCATGCCAATTAGATATTTGCTGACTATACTCACGAATTGTCATGGAACTAAAATAGGAAAATGCCTGTCTGGGTGGCAGATTGTCTCTATAGTGAGAGTGGTTGTTGATTCGGGCACCATGGTAACAAAGATAGGAACCCAAAGAGAACTTAGAGGTACCTCCTTCCACATTTTACACGACAGCCCCCCCACCACACACACCTGAGCCAAAGTCAAGTGTGGGGTCTGAGAGTTTCCTAGAAGGAAAGCATCCTGTCTACCGGGACAAGTCTCCAGGAGACTAAAACGTGAAGTCTCCCTGCGCTTATGGGAGGGGGCTGCCTGTGAACCGCACATCGTGTGGCGTCTCTGTGGGCTTAAGTCAGAGTGATGGGTGACCCTAGATTTCTTTTGTGAGCAAACT
The DNA here is from genome assembly GCF_001890085.2 of Hipposideros armiger. Classification (NCBI taxonomy): domain Eukaryota; kingdom Metazoa; phylum Chordata; class Mammalia; order Chiroptera; family Hipposideridae; genus Hipposideros; species Hipposideros armiger. The sequence goes on along the minus strand of NW_017731513.1, from coordinate 600,292 downwards.
GAGCGAGTTGTAGAAAAAAAGAATGCATTAGGAACCAAAACGCCAGCAGCTCATGCCTAAAAGATCTCTCTAATATTATGTAAATTATGGATTTCAACAGAATAAAAGGTTTATTATGGCTGCAAGTTAGGAAGTGCTTACAAAATGCTGACCGGGCAATATTCACTAACTTTAGGCCTTGAAACACCCTGCAGGGGGGGGCTTGTTTACCATTTTATAGGTGGAGAAACTGAGGCACACGTCCACCCAATAAGGTGTCCACGGTCACTCGGCTAGTAAGTATGAGAGATGGAATTCCCACGTCAGGTTTTCTGACTCCATAGCCTG
>NW_017731513.1:587465-597465 GCF_001890085.2 Hipposideros armiger | reverse complement strand
ACTTCCATTAGGGCTGATTAGCCAACACCAATGACAGAACCCTACTGGGCCACCTCCCCACTCATATCCCTCAGTCCTTTCCCGCTAGCTTACTTTAGCTTTTAAAAATTCTCCTGCCTTCTGTGTTAGTGGAGATGATATCAACTTCCACCCACTGCAATGTCTTGAATAAATTCTTCCTTGCCACGTATTCATGGGCCCAGTGTAATTTTCCTTTCTTCACTATCTGAGGCGTAGCCACAGGAGGCTCTCCCCAAGCACTTGGGAGAGTTTTGATCCAGTTGCTCAATCTCTTTTTCCTCCAAATTTAGCTTCTTTAAAACACGTAATTTTTGCAGTCCTACATGTCTACGAGACTTGTAGTGAAAAACAGCATTCTTCTCTTCCTACCGGCTCATCATTTTTAGCTCCTTAAGTCTTCCCGCTCACGCAGTTGATTCTTTTAAACAAATGCCTCATATTTCTAAACGACGCGCTTATATCGCCAGTTCTTGGCCAGTTTTATGCTGTATCTGTTGGCATCGTACTTAGGAAGCTGAGGCTCACACGGTCCCCACTCACTTTCCCTCCTATTCCCCACCGCTGTTTTCTTTTATATTTTCCAGGAGAATTTCTCCAATTTCTCTTCCAATCCTGTATATTGTTATTTTTTTGTGTCGTCACATGCTATTTTCTAAAAGCTCTTGTATCTGCCCTCGGTTTTAGTTTCATGGGCTTATTTCATGAATGCAATATCACTTCTTTCTTTTGGAGGGTATTCATCGGTGGCGTTAGGTTTTTGTTTTTTGGGTTTTTTAAAAAGTTTTATTCTTCCTGCATAATCTCTGTTTCCTTCAATTTTGTTTTCTTTCCTTTTTTTGGACAGTCATTGTGTAAATTTACCCTTCTCTCCCTGTTTTCAACTGCTCTCCAATTACCAGCCCTGAGATCTGCCATTTTAGCATTGCTAGAGGAAAGTTCTCCAGCCTTCTGCTGGGTCAGGAGCAGTTGGGAGGACAGTACAGGAGTCTGTTTCCTCAACAGACTTTCAGCCACGTGCACCCTCTTTCCTAGAGGACGACGTGGCCTTCGATTCTGAGTCCTTTCAGAGTTCTGTGGCGAAAACTGCAGGTTTCCAGGATGTGCTAAGTTAGGTACACTTCTCCATCCGCTGTCCAGCTCCTAAGAATTTTTGTTCCTGTTCTCTTTAAGACTAGGGGCTTCACTTTTAAATCCATCATTATTTCACACAGTTTCAGGAGGGAGCTGAACTCAATTCATGTGTTCACCCAACATTTTACCAGAAGCATCAGCAATTTGACCCAAAGTAGAAACGATAGTAAGGTTTTCAGAGCGGAAACTGTCATGTTACAGATGGCAGCTGGAGGAACGTATTCCACTGCGAGTACCACAGACTGTGGCTGACAAACGTCAGGATGGCCAGGGGACAGATGACCATGGTTCAAGATGCAAACCCCAATTACAGGAGAGGCACACAAAGGCATACGGATATTTATCTGGGGAAAAAGAGGCTTCCCAGATACCATGTCCAAAATTGGACGGCAGTCAACTGAACATCTGTGGGCCAATTATATCGACTCCCCGTTCAAAGGTTTGGGGAAGGTGAGAATATTAGAGTGCCTTTTAAATATTTAATTGGCTGTTACATTCACAAGGGACTAGATGTTAAGCTTGGTCTCAGGGACATAAAAAGGATAACTGAACCAGGTGAAAGCAAAATACTCATACATTTGACTCAGCATGAGGAGAACCTATGTCCTTGGAGTCTGAGACACAAGTGTGACAGGAACCAAGTAAATCACGTCCGCGTGTTCATGGCAGCACAAAGGTGGCAGCACACTGAGTCGTGCCTGCCATGGGTACAGTGAGTAGCAACACTGAAATGCCAGTTTTTCAAAAGATGTAGTATATTGGGACATTTATGTGTAATATTCCAACTCTTGGACATTAATGTACTTTTAAAAAATTCTGTATCTTTTACCAAACATATGGGCAGGATGAATTTATCCTATGGGACTGTGGTTTGTGACCTCTGGAATGCTAACATTATCATTATCTATTCTCATTGGAATTGCCTAAGTGAGACTGGCTGGTCATGTATTAGACGTACCCCTGAGAACAAAGTGGAATGAAATAATGTCTAATTGCCTTTTCATAGAAGAGATTCCATGCCTGAAATTTGATTTTTTAAAAAATATGGTTGCCCATGGAGTTACTGTGTCTATGGTATGACACCTGGTCTTTAGTTTTTGCTTTTCTTTCCTTTTACCCTTTTGGGTCATTTCATAGCACTGTGTAAACCACATATAAGTTGTGCTGTCCGCATGTGGCAGTTTGTATGGGGTTCTCTTAAAAGACTCGTCGAGGAAGGAGGTACAATTATAGGCTAAAGTGATGTGAAGTTGGTCTGTTGTTTTCAATAACCTACATAGTCACTCTACCCCAAAGCTGTGTTATTTGAAATAGTCAAAGAAAAACAATAATATAAGCATGGTGGATGCATATTAATCATAATTTAAAAGTTGGGAATATGTTTGAGGCCACGATCCATTCCTCTGGTTTACAGTGCGGGGAGTTTGAGCCTGAGAAAACTGAAAAACGTGCTCAGTTGAGCCTGGGACAGTGCATGGTGGGGGAGGGTTAGGAAGAAAGAAAAGACATGACCTTGTCCTTGGGAAGTGTCCCGTCTCAAAGGAAGAGACAGGTGACCACACAAACATCTATTCGAAGCAATCTAAGGTACAGAGAATCCAAAATGTAATCACACGTCATTACAATTACTGCTGACCCAACAAGACAGAGAAAAACGGTGATAGTGTTAAAGGAACTCAGGACAAGCTGTGTGCCGGGTGGTGGCCCTCCCCACCTTTTGTTTGTCATCCACCATCTCCTCCCTGCCACTACTTTTATGGTGGACCCTTGCATTATCAAGTGACTACGAGTAAATTGGGCATGAGATGACTATAACAGTGATAATGAAGAGTCCATGTTAGCTACCAAATAATTAGCTTGCAACCAAATAAGCATTAATATGAGTGCCCCTTAAATTTAATAAGGAGCTTCTGAGCATTGTTAAGAACTTTGTTATATTTCTATAATGTAGCGTTGACTCTTTCCATATGAACCTGATTTCTTCTCATAAAGAAAACACAGAAAATGAGCACCTTGCCTCCGTAAATCTAAATACCGTTCAGGAGGCAATGACTAAGAGAATGAAATTACAAATTAAACACTTCCATTTTCTTCCTAAAACATGTGAAAGTAAGAAAGACATAAATATCTAAGGACTACGCCTATGGTTCAAAAAATAACTCTCATGTCTCGGAAGGTTTACAAGCGTACAAAAATAAGGTGACAGCCTTTCACGCAAAGAAAACGCGAGCCCTGAATTTCTGTGTTACGTTTACAGGTGGTCTTCCCGGAAGAGATGGCGGAAGGTATTGTGGATCGCAGGAAACTGGGAGGTATAATACGATGGTGTAAGTGTCACATTTTTCTCTTTGAGGTGATTTCTATTTAAATGAGCCCTCCACAATCCTTTAAATTGAAGTGCAAATTGGTTATCAAAGTCCTTTGGTGTAAGGGTTGTTTTACATAATAATGAATTTCACAGAAGCTTCTCAAAGGAGAAATATTGGCCTAGGCAACAACACAGGATATTTCAGCCACAGTAACACTTTCAAGTGCCGCAGACAGCCCATGAAAAACTTTCTAAAGTCTGAATTTCTCTAGGGAGAAGTGTAGGCAGCATGTCTTTTCTCGGCAGAAAATACATTGAAAGCAGGAATTTTCAATAAGAATGATGGTTTCCTCTATCGTTTCTCATCAACTGCAAACACGCCGCGGAGAACCTGCCAGGGGCTGGGTCTCCGGCTGGAGGAGGGGAGCAGCAAACGCTACGTGCCCGTGTGTCCCCGGCACCGACCCCTGAGCGCCCTGGCCACTGAGCTTCCCACGACAGCACCTCCTTAGGCCGCCTTCCCACGTCCCACAGTGCCTAGGAGCCATCGCTCGTCTCATAAACGAGAAAGCTGAGGCTAAGGCCGTGGTGGGTGACATGGGAACCAGAGTTTATGTCTGTCACCCACCGTGCTACGCGGCCACCTCTCAGCTGGCTTCCTTCATCCTCAAGCTCCGTATGCCTCACCACACAAGGGAAGCTCGAATGGTCCCCCAGTCACAGTCACCAGGGGCCCACATCCCAACCAGGCCTCCTCCGTGACGAGCTGCCCGGGCAGCCAGGCCCACCGCGGGGACGTCCTGGCCAGGCCCTGGGTCACTCACAGGCCTGGGCTCCAGACCTCATTTCTCACTACAGCTACGTGGCCGTGGAAAAATCCGTTTGCCTCCTTGAATCTTTGTTTTCTCATCTGGGAAGTGAGGAGGTTGGGTTTGAGGCATGGCTCTCGAAACGATTATTTATAAAGTGAAACTTCTAGCAAGCAAAGTCTTATGTTGAATCGCCAAGCAGCGCAGTGGCATCTGGGCCCGCAGGGCACAGTTGTCAAACTGAACACCAGCTCATCTCTAAGGCCATCCCAGCTCTCACAGTGTGCGATTTAAAACTAAACACCTGCCGCCACAGAAAATGGGCGTTAGCATCGCCTCAGAGTGGCACCAGGGTCAGGGCTGATAACTCAGGGGGGAGAGGACATTATATTGTAGAGGATGCAGTCAGGGACGTGGCCGGGAGTGACCAGGGACGCTGCTGGTGGTGAGATTCGGAACCTGGGCTCCTAAGTTCTTTCCACAGGGGCTGGGCTTTGTAATCATGGTTTCGAAATCTGTTAAATTTTGCAGCGGTTAAGTGAATGAAATGTGAATATTATTTTAGCCTGATAGTGTTGTTACTCCATTAATTCATTTTTCTGAAGGGTGATTTGATATTGCGATAGACACTTTCTAGTACGATCCAACTATTACTTATAATTAGCATCAACATACTTTTTTCCCCCCTTTTGTTAAAATATGAGTTTTAGAGCAATTGCTTCCTGTTCTCTAAGTCAAAGATCAGACCCGGTTGCAACGCTAGGCCTACAGACAGGCTTTCCTGGCAGGTCGGTAGCAAACTCTATTAAACTCAGCCCATGCCCCCCCAGCTCTGCCTGTCCGTGTGACTGACAGCATCTCAGGTTGAATTCTGACCTGTCTGTGGCCGCGGAGCCTTTTCACTTACCTGCCTCCGCCTTCTGCTGCTTCTCAATCTTCTCCAGACGCCCTAGCAAGGAGTCAATTTTAGTTTTGATCTGGGTTAATTCTTTCTTGATCGTCTGTAATTCATCTGATTTCACTGGAAAGGGGAAAAAAGGAACAGAAAGCAACAGAAAGTCAAAGGCACCACGACTTGCTTAGAACACCCCTCACAGACACCCCGAGTTTTCTCAGGACAGCGTCAAACCACACCAGATGCTTTTCTGACCCTTGTTACTTCCAGTGATCCTGACATCCCGGATGACTTGGCCAGTACCAGCCATTCTCCGTGATGTGAACATCTGATGCCGTATCTTTTCACTGAAGGTTATGAAAAGGGATAGAGGGGCCTAGAAATATTTTATAAATGACTAAATGAGACTAAACTCAGTTTTGGCAAATGAGAGAGTAAGTCTGCACCGTGATGGACTCAGATGGAGGCAGGATTAAATCATGATAGTTGGGTTAACACTACTTTCAGGACGATCTTGTAATAACACATATTTTAAGTCCGTGATGTTTCCAATCCAGTTCTTTGGTGACTGACTGAAACCAGGATATAACGTTTGTCCTCTAAAGAAATGTCTCTAGGTGCTAGAGAACTTTCTCCAATTTACAGAGCTCTGGGGTTCGCCTGGTTTTACGCATGCATCTTTTTAAGCTCTTGGGCTGAAGGGAAAAGAAAATCTCTCAAGTTCCCATGGATATTTTCTACAGTAATGGTTCCCAGTGCAGGTTTTCACTGCTGAGCATGGCTTTAAAGATTAAAAAAAAAAAAAAAGGCACTGACATAAGATTGACAACTTTTCATTTTGTGAAGTAAGGGTATTTAAAACACCAACATCCTACGATCAACTACAATAATTATAAAGATAAGGACAATCTCATATTTACAAGACAATGCTTTACATGAAATACGTTTACGAAAAATTCACCGTCTGGTTCTTATTTGGATGAAAGCCATCAGAAACGTTGTCACAGACCCACAATGACAGAACCTGGAGGTGTCACCGTGGAACAGATACACCTGCCTATGTCCTTTCATTAGATGGGTTTTGGGGTGCTGTGCCTCAGTGAGAGCTATGCCAAGGTTTGGGACACAGATGTGACACCAGCAATTACTCTTCTCTGTCCCTTTTCCTTTTAAGTTTATAATAATCTCAGCTTGGACACTCCCTGGAAATTTTGGAATTGAAGAAATTGAAGATTTATCTTGATTCTTTAGTTTTCAGGAAATTTATTATAAATAATAAAAGCTACATGCAATCTATACTTGCTTGAAACAGAGCTACTTGTCAACGAAGATCTATGATATACTGTATATGATAAATTATGCATCAATATACACTAATTGCTCAGAGGAAGAAGAGATTTTTCTCCCCAATAGAAAAATGAGAAAACATTTTCCACTACAAAATCAAAAATTTTTCATAAAACATAGATTTTTTTTTTTTACTTATAATGCGATGTAGTTTGCAAAACAAAAACTGTAAGAATAGGAGATCCTATGGAGTGTTCCTATTACGAACCCCACTGTCAACAGAGCACAGTTTAAAGTAGAGAATCACTCCGGATGTCAATTATTTCAGACATAAAAGTGCCATTGTTGAATTGCAGCTAAATTTGCAAAACATCGTCTGTCACAACTGCAAATTGATTCTGCTTTGAAGTATGATTTCCGTTCCTTTTGATGAAAGCATGTCATGGAGTTTTACTTAAACCTATCAAATTTAATAGAAAATATCGTATAACATGAGCTTTCAGTGAAGGAGAAATGAGACTGTGGCTGGGAAGTCACAGAACAGATTTCTTGAGAAGTGAAACCACCCCTCCATCCAGGGACACAACTGACTTATTTAAATTTATTTCTCTCCTTCAAGAACATAAACATAATAAACCGCCGATGCCTCACTGTATAGAAACTACATTACAAACCAACCAGAAATTGGGACTCACCGAATAGGAACATCTAAGTGTCCTGGGGGGCAATGTTGCCTATATTTCTAGACTCATGCCTAGCACTGTAGGAACTTTCAAGGTCAAAGCTAGGTCATTCTAAGATAGGGGTCTCATTAATTAATATCCTCCAGGCTCAGAGACATCCAGGATGTGAGCAGCCGGGTTCTGTCCCTCTGCCCTGCACCATCAGGACACGGTGGAGCTGTCTGCAGCCCTGAGCAGGTCGCCGGCCCCTTTCTTGGAGCAGCTTGTAGCGAGTGCCCAGATGGACTGGGATGGCTCTGTGCTCTCGGGCCTGGCATCCAGGTGGAACTCCTGGGAACAGCGAGCCACCTCTATGTCTGACAAGCTCCCCTCTCTCTCCTCTGCCTTTCTGCTACTTTGTTGGCCCCTGCGAATGTCTCTCCTGCTTGGCGGATTACAGTAACCCCTGTCTATCTTTACTGACTACATCACGTATATTTTTACAACGACAGATTTCTAAACTTAGAGCTTACAAATTCCTAGCAACTTTGTTTTCTGATATGTTCCCCAAAACAAAAGTTAGTTCTGGATTAAGATGAACCTTAGGTCCCAAGCATCTCTGTCTGTTTTTCTTTCACCAGGCTTCTGAGTTTTGTCTGCCCGGCCTTTTACACAGTGTCCTTGAAGTAGTATTTATCAGCCATGAGCTTTCCTCCAGAAACTTCCAGAATGTCCTCAGGTCTATGCAAAAAGACCAGAAAAACACGTGCTCGCACAAATCCACTCTTTAAACTGGTATTCAGGGTCTGCCCCAACGTATAGTTCTAGGTGTATATCCTATTTCTTTTTAAAGCAAACGCTTCACTTGAACTGAACAAGTTAGCACTGATCAAATAGTTGATCAAACAGTTAACACTGATAGGCCCTGGTTCACACCTATGTCCCTTGGGGGTCACTTGTCACCGCTAAGATTCAGGCTCGTCATCTGTAACTTCCATCCTCTACCTTAGAGGCCTCTAGGAACTCACTGAGACACGCATGCAAGGCAGTTGCACCACGGCCATAACACCCTGAGGCCCGATCACTGGCAGGATCAGGAGATACTCTATTGCTGCTAGATGATTTTTCTTACTTACATGTCTGCCCCAGTGGAGACTTCCTCTCTCCCCTGAATATGTCTATCAACACCCCACATGCCCTTTGGGGGGCTCCCTTGAAGTCTTGCCTCATGTGTGAACTATTCCTTAGCCCACCAGGCCAGGTATGTCTCACCTGTCGCCCATCTAAGGCCATCTCACACTTCCTGCTAGACACACACTGCTTGTGGATTGCTCCTTGTGTGTCTGCTCCTCATATTCAACTGTAAGCTCCTGGCGAGTGGCGATCTGATCAGGCGCTGACTTTCGGGGGCCATGCTTTCGAATGTTGTCTGTGTTTGAACAAGCGCCTTCTCCTCTTACTGACGGAGGAGGCTTCTGTTACCTGAGGCCCTGGGTTTCGAGGTCTGCCCTCCTTAATTAAGAATGATATTAACACGGTTAAGAATTGATCCTAACTCAGGTGAGTACCTAATGGAAAACGTTCTATCTTCTCATCCTAAAGCAGATCCATGAAAAATGATTCAGATTCCCGATTAACACGTTATTCTGATCTCTGATAATACAACATTTTAAAAGGAAGGAATATTAGACAGTTGTCTGAAGCAAGACATATTAATGGATTTACCCCATCGTAGGTTCTCTACAAGGACACCATGAATGGAGAGAGGGCATCCAATTCCTAATTTTCCCTCCCTGCCTTCTCCCTCTCTCTCTCTCCCTCTCTCTGCATTCTTAATAGAGCTGTGCTCAGTGTCTTAAACGTAGTAAGACATTAGCAAATGCCAGGAAATTTGTAGGGATGTGTGTACTAGGTATGGTCAGTGTCTGCCCGTTTCCGCCAGACGGACAACACAGCTCATTGAAAGCCGTGTGTGCCGGCACCACAGTGGAGCGGACTGTCTAACGCGGAGACAGATAAGCAAACAGGAGGAAAAGAAAATTAATGTGGAAATACGCCTCGAGCAGAAGCACTTTGATGAAAGAATAAGGAAAGAACACATGCCTCTGGCAACCTCCCTTTTGCAGTTTTTTTTCCCCAATTCTGCCTCAATTCTTCAAACTCTACACTCCTCTTTAAAGACACATCACACAGACTTAATGCCTTTGTTTACATAGTGCATTAGATAGGGAGAGTGCAGCGCGTCTGTTTCCCTAAGAATAATACCGAATACTTTTAATCAACTTGCTGTTATACAATTGTTATGGAAAAGTCCCCTGGGAGCTTGGGAACATTAGATCTAATTACTGAAGACTGTGAGGTTTGCAACTTGCAATTATGAGCCTTAGAATCTGAGAAACCACTTCAGTTCCCTGTGGGCCCCCAGCCACCTCCCTGGCCTCCTGTGCTGCTGTGTTCCCGATGCTCTGGGGCCCTGGTCACAGAGCTCGTCACCCCTGCTGTGTGTCTGTTTTCGGGGACCAGCACCTGTGCTTGTGCTGTTTTTGCTGCTCATCTCCTCCACCTGGTGCGCGCCCTTTAACCCTTAGATACTCAGCTCACATGCTGCCGATTTGATGACAGGCCGAGTGGGCATTCCTTTCAGGGTCTCTCTCCTTGGCAAGAGCAGGAACTACTCTCGGTTTTGAACTTAAATGTCTCACTTCTTTACCCAACAATCATTGTGGAGACCCAGGAGGTGGACATACATTAGTAAGCGAGAGAGACACAGTCCCTGAATTCATAGAACGCCCACTGAGGGGTGGAAGACGACAATCAACAAATATATACTATATTATATATGGCCAAGAAAAGTATACCCATTTTAAGAAAGGAAAAAGCTGTATTA
>NW_017731513.1:567846-585100 GCF_001890085.2 Hipposideros armiger | reverse complement strand
GAAAAATGATGCAGACAAAAGGTTAGGGGAGGCCTGGCCAGGGAGTGAGACCTGTCATTTTGTAGAGGGTGGGGCCAGGGAAAGTTTCACTGATAAGGTGACTTTTGAGCCAAGTCTCAGTAAGGGAGGGAGCAAGTGACGGGAACGTGTGTGGACAGTGGGATGGGAGAGGGTGGGAGGTAAAGGCGCGATACACACAAAGGCCAGAGACACGAGTGTGCTTGGGGTGCCCCAGGGACAGCAGGGGTGCCCGTGTGGCTGGAGCCGGATGAGTAGGTGGGAGGGGAGTGCAGGTCGCCAGAGAGAAGAGGCGGAGGGATACGGGGTGACTGTACAGGGTCCTGTGGCCAAAGTAGGTACTGTGGCTTTTCCTTTGGGGGACACAGAGGCTAAGGGCCACATGTATAGGGCATCATTCTGACTGTGTGTTGTGAATAGACTGGAGGGGGCAAGGCTGGAGTCAGTGAGATTACCACGAAGGCCGTGGAGGCAACTCAGGGACAGGTGGATAGTGGTAGACTGGATGGGACCCAGGTGGGCGCAGGTGGGTGGTAAGAGGTAGATGGGGCCTGGGTATATTTTAAAGATTGAGGGGCAAGTCTTCCAGAGGCTCAGGTTGAAGGGAAACTCAGCAGTTTTTAGACTTGTTAACTGTGAGATGCCAAATACAGGTGATGAGTAGGCCGTTGGGTCTGAGTCTGGAGTTTACGGGAGCGATCAAAGATAGGACAATAAATTTGGAAGTAACTAGAGATGGTTTTTTAAGTTAATATATAGGGTGAGTTTGTCCTAATAGTTGAGGATACACACATCACAGGTGTTTTAGTCAGATTATTTTCAAAGGAAAAAATGTCATGTACCCTTTCTTGTATATAAATTCTACAAAAACAAAAACAAAAAAACCAACAAAAAAATGCAAAAAAAATTAAAGACAAAAAAGACACTGACATAATAAAAATCTATGGCTGTCCAGCTGAATATAATATTTCATTTGTTTCTGAGTGGTTATCGGGCTTGACTTTAGAATTATTCTTCAAGACCAGCAAAATGATAAATGGAAAACAAAAACCCCCAAAACTAACGAAGTTCCTAAGATAAATTACTTCAGCTTGTTTTTAGACAAGAGGAGAAAGTAGAATCAGGTTACATCATACAGATAATCTTAAATATTTCTCCTAAACTGTCACTGTAGCATTTTAGTTAGAAAAAAAAAAGTCGTATTAAATCATTTCAGACTGTCTCTCTCTAAATAGTTCATCAGTTTGGTGACACATGTTTATCATATTCTGATACAGTTAACAAACTCAGGTGCGTACTTCTTGCTGTGACATGAGCTAGAATCCAAAAAGGGCCTGAGACATAGAGGGTGATACCATCCGCCTCTATTGAAAAACGTGTGCCTCTCTGATTTACGTGGTGAAAAAAATATTGGGTTGTCGGAAAAGTCACGACGTGTTTTTGCAATGAGAAACAGAAAAAACATGTCATGACTTTTCCGACAACCCAATATTTTGATTTATTTTAATCACCTGCCGATCAAGTCTATTTAGAGACACATAAAGACTCCTCAGTTAACTGTCCCCATGTGTGATTCTTAACAGAGGGTAACATTGTCCCGTAAGGGACATTTTCAATGTCTGGAGACAACTTTGATTGTCATGACTCGGAGAGGGTGGTGTTCCTGGCATCTCGTGGGCATCGGGCCTGCTAAGAGTCCTACAAGGTACAGGTTAGCCCCCAACGCCACACCAAAGAGTCATCTGGTAAAAAATGTCATGGTTCCAAGCCTTAGAAACTGTGGTCTAAATAACCACATACCATCTCTCACTGAAACCCTGCTTCCTGTGAGCTATTTAGAAAACTTAAAAAAGTTTGTAACCATGTAGACTTTGACAATAATCCACATTAACTTATGTTACTCTTTTTATGTATTTCCTCCAGCCTTTGATAAGTTATTTACATCCAAAACAAAGGATAATATAATTTGCATAGGCCATAATTTATCAATCACTTCTACATACACTACGTCATCAGTAAGAAACCCGAGAATCTGACAATTTACATGACATTCTCAGAGCCCTACAATGACTTCACATAATGACTTTATGTGATGTAGGAGTCTGAACAGGTAGATTTCAGGTTCGAATGTAGGTGGGTCATCTTAGTATAAACTCAAGATATTTTATAACTAGCTTTCTCTTAGTGATAGCATTTCTAAAGATGCAGTTCATAGTTAACAGTGAAATGTGTGAAAAACACAAAGATGCAAAGAGCAAAAACAATATTGGTGACACATAGTCTGTAAATATTTAAGAGTACACTTTGTGTAAATGTAACTTGGAGAATAAATTTGTGAACTGAAATGGAGAGATTAGATGTGCATACAAATAACTACAACACGAGGCAGATGGCCTTACGTCCCATAAAGGGAGGACAGATGAACAACAGGAAGATGAACGATTGGTTCGCTTTAGAGGACAGATGATGACCTTGTAGCAGAGATGAGTGAAACTGGTTTCATCGGACTGGCACGACCTGAGCGGGACCTTGAGGGACACTGTCCAGTGAAGCCAGGATGAGCGTCGGGGGGTGGGGAATTGGGAATGGAGGTACCACACCTTGTATATCTTGGGAAGTACATGAAAGAGTGTGGATTCTTCCCTGGAAAATGGTAGTAATTTTGAGCTTTGAGAGAGGGATTGACAAAACACTTGGTTTAGAATACTCCTGGGCCAGCCGAGTGGCTCAGTTGATTAAGAGCTCGCTCAAGATTTTGAGCTCTGAGCAACAGCGGTTCGATGCCTGACCCAAGCTGAGCTGCCGCTGAGCTGCCAACAGGTGGCAGGATGGGTCAGCTAAAAAAAAAAAAAAGCTTACAATAATCCTGCAGCTGGTGTGGATTTAATGGGGTTGGGGGAGAAGAGCATAGAATCAAGACAACGAGTTAAGAGGCTGTTGGAGTGGCTGAGACTCTGCTTATTAGGACCTGATCTCGGAAAACAGCAAAGAGAAAGAAGCACAGGTAAGAAATGTAACTAAGGTGTGTCAGCAGGACGTACGGCTCACGTGCTTTTTATAATCCCACAGTGGAAAGATTTGACCCTTTCTGAAGCCATCAGCGGAGCACAGAGGAAAATGTAGAACTGAGAAAACCATTTTCAATGATAGATTTTGTTGGACATTTTGTTACTTGCCTTTCTCCTGTCTGTTTTAAAATCTGGTTATATGAATGAGCCACATTAAAGCCTAGAGAGAAGGCCCAGCAGAGATGCTCACAAATGCATGGATTTATTATAGATACATTGTAACTGTTTGGGTTGGGCTGCTGGGTATCTAATGCCAGGTTGGGATTTTTGCAGGGTTTACTAATCTCTTTATATAAATTTCCCACAACAACCTATTGGATCTACAGTATTATCATTTCCATTTTCCAGACAGAAAATAGGGGCGTATAGCGGGTTAAAGGATCTCTCTACGGCCACGGTGACAGTATGCTGTGGAACATGGATGCGCCCCGGGCCAGCTGATGGCAGAGCCTGGGCTCTTCTCCACCTACATTCTGTCTTCCGGACGCAGAAGCCTCTGCTTCCTTCTTCCCAAATCCACCCGCCCTTCTCAAGTCAATTGAGTACCCTCGGCGAAGCCTTCTCCGATCCCTCTGGCCAATAGGAGTTTCCTTAGAACCTGAGAACGGGATAATGGATGGTTGGGGATGTTTAGTGATCCCTTCACTGACATTAGCGTTGTTTCTCTGACTGATGCTTTCACTCCATATTTAAATCACAGGTGGTTTTTTTTTTTGGAAAAACCCAACATAACACCACTTCCTTAGTGTTGGGGTAGGTTCTCAACCACTATGTCATCAATTCAATTGAACTGTCTTTACTTTCCTGTTTGGTGTCACCTATTCTGTCATCGAAGGGCATTGACAGGACCCCCAAAGGCATCGAAACGTACTAAGGTTTCCCTTGTTAAACATTAGAATTTAAATTCATTATTAAAAGGCATTGATTGAATTGATTATTTCTTCTAGAGGGCACTGATTTCTTTTCCACTAAGAAATGATAGCTAGCGCTCGCAGATATCATGTTTTCTCCTCTGTAAAATGTCTGCTAGCAGCATCATGTCCTGTTTACCTTATGACGTCAAGAAGTGGACATCATAAGCTGATGATAGTCTTAGTTCAAGTTGATTTGAAAAGGGACAGAAATGGCGAGTGGCAATTTAAATTTAAAAAGAGTAATCCCTTTTGGAACTTATCACGCTTTAACGTTGGCAAATGATCCCATTTGTATATTTTTTCCTTACATGGTTTTTCTCCTTAGTAGAATTTAGTCATATTAAACATTCCAAAAGAAAAACGGAAAATTGTCCAAGCTGTAACACGGGCCAGGGTGTTTCTAGTTGTTACAAAGACTAAGGCGTGCCACAGGCATTTCGGGTGTGGGAGTTAGGGGGGGCCAAATGCTCTCACAGCTCACAACACTCTTACACAACATGGAATTGCTGTGGCCAAGGGCTCAGCATGGCTCCCATGGAGAAGCTTTGTTTAAAAGCAACTGCAGGGCAAAGAGTCCACAGATGCTTAAGCTATTTCTATTTCAAATACAGTTAATATTACCATGGTAGAAAAAGTCTTCTATAAGCCGAGCAGGCCATTCAATGTTCAATTTTCCACAGCCAAATTCAAGAGCTTTCTTAGCTTTTAGCAATAATATGAGAGGACACAGGACTCTGTTTAGAGATTCCTGCAGAAACTCATTTTCTTTTATTACTAATGCGCAAAAAGGGAATTCCTATTTATCTACTCACACAACAGATAGATAAATGGGTACGTGCACAGGGGACTGCAAATTCTATCTACTTTGCTATATAGGTTATATTAGCTGAGTCTAATTCTCAGCCACATTCTGAGCACACCAGCCTTTTGTCAGTTACTGCAAGCCTCCGCGTCTTCCTGCTTCTCCAACCACTGTCTGCACATTCTTGAGTAAAAGCAAAGTATTTTCAGTGATTCCACTTGTGTCTGATGGTGCTAAAAGGTAAAGGGCAGTGTTCCAGTAAACGGAGCATACGGCGTTGAGAATGAAGTGGCCTGGGTTGCAGTCTCGGCTCTACCATTTACTGGCTACACGACTTGGCGTTTGCTCATCAATAAAATGGGATGCCGGTATTTGCCTTACTTCCCTTAAAGGGTTGGGATGCGGAGTAGCGACAGAGCCGCGATAATGGCCTGGCAGCTGCACTGACTGGATCGTGTCTCCCTCCTCCTTTCCGCTCTTGTTTCCAGCCACACTTCTCTCCCTCGCTTGGCACACCTCACTGGCTTCCTTGTTGTTCCCTGACTATTCCAATTAAACACGTCTGCGGTGGTCACGCCCTCTGCCCTGCTAGTTTCAGAGCTCACCCTCTCACCCCTGCATTTCCTCCAGCTCGGCTCAAATGTCACGTCCTCTGAGAAGTGGTCATAGGATGACGACCCTGAGAAACAGAGCGCTCCCACTTTCTCTGTCGCTTTTTTCTACCTTATTCTTTGACACAGGGACAATCTACCATGTAACATCTCACATTTTAATTTATTTGCTCACTGTCTGTCTCTCCTCGGCTAGAATGCAATCTCAAAGCATGCAGGAAACATTGCTCTCCTTTTCCTTAGGAATAATATTCTAATAACAAATTTGGGATTTTCCTGAAGCCATCTTATGTAAAAATTTAAAAGGGAGTTTAGTTGGAAAGTTTGTGTCTCTACTTTTTCCTAATGTAACATTACATGAATATTATTTTATTTTTTATGACATTAAGTATGATTTCAGACATAACTCCCATAATGATTTAGAATAGTATGTCAAGTTACGCTTTTACCATCCCTACTATATACTTTGCCTATCTTAATTATCCTAATGCATTTTCAAATATTCCAACATGCACTAATTTTGCATAATGTGTCTCTGAAAAGACCGTAAATGTATTCTCTTCAGGAGTGGAACTGTTTACTCACGGAAAGCAAGATGTGCATTTCAGGACTGTCACATGTCACAAGCTAAGTGGGCCGAGAGCTCATTATTTGCACAGATGAAACAGTTTTCAAATTGGTCCTGGGTTTTTGCCCATCATGTTGGTGTCTCTCTCCCCCTTACAGGGTTTTGTTGTGGAAAACAGGTGTCCTTTCTCATCCACGTTGTATTTCTCTAGTCCTTTGTACGTGGCAGACACTCCAGAATTATTTGATCAATTTACTGACCGTAGGCATTCATGCAATGAGATACGTCCCCACCCTTCTTTAAAAGGGAATAAAGTCAAGGCGGTTACTTACATTTAGAGCCTGATGACGAAGACCCACTGACGGTTGGTCTTGATCCCCCTTTCATGGAAAACACTCCTTTTCCCCGGCGAGTCGTGGTGACAGTCACTCTGGGGCGTTTCAGGGGTATTACCGCGCGGGGAGGTGGTGGCACACGCCCGTGGTAATCAAATAACCTTCACAAGACACAAACACCGCGAGAGTTTGCTTATGCCCCAAGCGCCATCAAATGTGTGAAATGATTAACAGAACAGCCTTGTAGAAAATTCCAAGAAAGGTTTTTGTTTGTTTGTTTGTTTGTTACTGTTGCTGTTGTCTCATATTCAGAAATGGGCATTTATTGGAAGGTTCCTTTTTCGAAAGAAATGAAAATCTAGTCTATGCGGACATTAGGCTGTGACTTGCCCATGTGAATGTGTTTGTAAGGTCTGATAGGACCAGGAACTCTGCCTCCAGGGTGCCACGCGACCCTCTGAAGTCACGCTGACCTTCATCCTCACAGTCCCTGCTTTGCTCACTTGAACAAATTGCTTCTTTTTAGGAACAGAAACCTTCCTCTTACATATCAGGCTGATTAGCACACTAGTCTGAGGAGAGGAAAAGATCACGCAGAATTGGGAACAGAGCAAAAATTGTTGTCTGATCAGAAAACAGCTCATAGGGAAAAACAGAAATTAGAAGGGAGACTAGGTTAGAGAAATAGCCGTGAGAGACAGATCAGCATGGTGCCACGTGTCTCTCTCAGGACTTTCTAAGGAAGGAAAGGCTCCTCTGACTACAGAAAAAAAGGGGATCGAGTTTGACTGAAATGGTGCTAGCATGAGGACAAAACTCTGCTGTGTGAAATACTGGTGGACAGTATCCATCAGGGTATCTTTTTATGATTCTGACCATCTGCTAGCTGTGCAAATTGAGACTAGAGGTATTTGTATAGTCAGCTACTGAAAATTTCTCTCACAAAGAGGAATATCAATGAAACCCTTAGAAGCTTTTGCTAAAAAGTGAAAAATGATATGCACCACAATCAATGCATTCCCATCAAACAATGAAAAAAAAACAAGAGTATAAGACTATTTACTCATTTATATAAATATGCAATTCACTGACTCAAAAGCTTCATTTTATACTGTGTACACATAGATGACAAATTTTTGTGTGAGTTAGCACATTTCAGAAGCATAAAAATTCAGAGAAAAAATATGAGGGTATACATACTCATTTATTTTTAAAACTATTTGCCAGTGAACCAGATGTGTTATAATGTTATCCATTATAAAGAAAATAGCGTTATTGACTTAGAAGGATGACGGTTACATATTTTACTGTGACACCATTACACAGTACACAGATTACGTTCTCATAATTGCTTTAAAACGGTCAATAAAAATAACCTAATACCAAAGTCAGAAATGAGAAAACCAGGACAGAAAGAAAATTTAAAAAGCCGTTTATAACAGGCTATTTCATAAAATTACATCTTATTTACACATACAGATAAAAGTGGGTCAACTCCTTTGTGGAAAACAAGATATGAAATATAATAAGAATTAAGATAGGCTGGTTTCCAAATATTCATCTGTTCATTTGGGGGAAAAACGTAGTATATTAACCACATTTAAAGCAGAACTTAGTACAGGAATCTCTCCAGCATCAGAAAGCCAAAGTGTTCAAAAACATTTTGGAAACGGGCTGGGGAAAGTCTAAGAGCTGTCTGGAAAGGGAAAGAAACAAAATGAGACCGTTCAAGGGAGGTGCCGTCCTCTGCGAATAAGCCAAGTCCATTAGCTGAAGAACGCGCAAAGAACAGGTCGAGGATGTCACCACATACCCTTATTTCACAGGCGGTCGGCAGGGCAAGGCTGGCGAGGGTTCTGAATACCACGGGCACGACCAGGGGCTACAAGATCCAAAATGTCAACCAAACCTGCCGCTCATGTCCATCACAAAACCAGGTCTACGTTACTTCCTTATAGGCTGAATTCAGAGCACCTTAAGTCAGTGAACCAAAACGCGAAGGCACGTTTCCTGAGCTACGACACCCAAAGCGACTGCAGGAGAAGGAAATATGGCCATTGGCTCATCTCTTCCAGGGCAGACGGTGCCGCTTGAGATGAAAGGCAAGGCCTTTGGGAGGGACCGTTCCCTAGGCTGTGAAGGTGCCAGCTAGCACCTTCCATAGGCTAATCTGTAAATTGGGTTAAGAAATGTCCTGAAGTGCACTAAAATACAGAATGAGGTAAGAATGCAATCACGAAAATGCAGGCCAAATAAAGAACGCTACCATATTCATTCTACTTCAGTTACAAGGCAATGTCCATCCATGTCTCTATGGCTTCTCCCTGCCCCCGCCCAGCCAAGGATTGCAAAGCATCCGGTGTTGGCCAGGCCTGATAGGATGTTGAGAAAAGACAGCTGCATCTGTGACATACTTTTAGTAGGTGACATACATTTTAGTAACACTCAGTATGTGTTGTGTGCTTTACTGGCAATTCCTACAGAGGGTAGCACCTGTTCTCCGGGTATTTTGGTGATTTGGGGGGTGGAAGCTGTGTGTGTGTGACTCCTTTCTCACCAAGGAATCAGGAAAGGTTCTACCAATTCTTTGTGCCATTCTGATGGGAAGATAACGCAGCACCGGAACTTAATTTTAATTTAAAATAAAGAAAACAAAATGTTTCTGTCAAAAAATAATTTACAAAACAAAACTAAAGAAAGGTATGGGCACTGCTCACAATGAGGGCATCATTTTTAATTTTACAAAAATTAGTGGCATTGGGGAGTTTCTTCATTTTCACTGGGCACACCTGAGTTGACCAGAAATCAGAGGAAGGAAGACTGGGTATTGTCCTAACGCATAAAAACATAACAAGGTAAGGATGGGAAGCGGCAGTTTTTCTAGGATTACAAAATGAGACGTGGGGTTTCTTCTAAATGCAAGGGGGAGTAGTGGAAAGGCAGCTTGTGAAGGAGACCCCAGCATTCGCTTTCTCATCAGAAGTCTATATATCACAACCCAAGGAAATCTTGCCTTTGCAAAGTGTCAGGCTGGGAATGCTGTTGAGACAAAGGAAACGGTCCATTTAGGATTACAGGCGCACAACAGATTGCAATCCAAAGGAATTAAACGGAATCCACATCTCAAAGGCCACTTAAAAACTTAATATTTCTTCCTGTCTCTTATCTTTTTGTCCCTCCCACTCTTATAATTATGTACCCTCTCCTTAATGGTTCTTCATTTTCCCTAATATTGCTTAGTCAGAACACTGTTTCCCCTGTATTTATGGGTCAGATAGCTAATGATTTGTAATGAGGCCAAACACATAATTCTTCTTTCCCCAATGTTTATTTTCAAGTGAAAACTCTAAAAGACCCAAGAATACTGTATTTCCCCTAGTATTTACCAATCAAGTAGACAATGGTTTATAATGAAGCCAAACATAATTCTCCCTTTCTGTAAGGTCTATTTTAAAAAAAGAACTCTAAATACCTTTTCCCAAACAGTAAATAAAATAAATGTAGTCAGGTTCTAATAAAAGCAACCCATTGAGGAAATTTGAGGATTTAAGCTGTTTTGTTTAAGAAACATTTCATGTTTGGAATTTTGTTTGCTTTAATAATACCTGAGACATGTAATTTTATTAAATAGCAAGAGCTAAAAGCTGGTAAATAATTTTAATATTAACTTACTTGATAAAAATAGACATAACTTGTCTCTAAGAAGAATATTAGCTATGAAAAAATAGCTGCTTTTTGGACAAAGGCAATTTAATGGCATATTGATGTATAAAATGAATATAATTTTGAATGCTTTTTTTTAAAGCTTGGTATTATTAAACTTTAACAATAATAAAGCAACATTTTTAGGAAAAATATATGAAAAAACCCCAAAAAACTACAATTCCCAGTCTCATACTCTGAAACAACTACTAACATTCTCTAATCTTTTTTCCATAGGTATCCATATTTTTCATATAATTGAAAATATAAGTATAGCTATGTATTCTGGCTAATTCTCTTTGGTGTATATTAAAACCATTCTTACGCCTGTTCATTGGTCGTCTTTTTTTTTTTTTTTAAGCTGAGCCATCCTGCCACCTATTGGCAGCTCATCGGCTGCTCAGCTCAGGCCAGGAATCGAACCGCTTGTTGCTCAGACCTCAAACTCTTGAGCGAGCTCTTAACCAACTGAGCCACTCGGCCGGCCCTCACTGGTCTTCTTAATGTTTAATGGCTGTGGTGCATTTTCTCAGGTAGATGCACCACCTTCTAATAAATCATTGTCTGACAAACTTTCGACTCAACACCCATTTTTTACTGTCAACTCACGTGATTTTAAAATTCAAGAAACGCTTTTGAAAATGTAATATTTGCATAGTATTTTGTCACTGAACACTACATTTTCTTTTTAGATAAATGGTGATTTCAAGAATTGGCAATTACCTCTTTCAATTTTTCCTCAGTAAAAGAGTTCTTCATTTTCCTTACGGATAAATCAACACTTATGGTCACTCTGTGGTTTAATGCTAACAAAAATATGTCGTCTGGACTAGGGGCTAAGTCACCGGGCTGCCCAAAGCCAAGCCTTGAGAACAGATCCATAGCCATGTTCTCACTGGGGCTGGTCAGCGGGTGTGTGAAAACCAATAGCCAGAGGAACAGAGAAGTTCTTCCCCGGTGTCTTGATTCAACCTTGAACTCTCCTCTTCAGTTTGTTTAACTTCTGACAGACATCTACTCTACGAAACCAAATTAAGGTGCCTAATTATTTATTAAAAATTATTTGAAATCCACATGAATGACTCTGTTAGCCTCCTACTCTGTTTTCTATGCTGTTTGAACTACTCAAAAATGCATAAAAATCTGTCTATGATTCCCACCTTGACTTCAGATAAGCTTTGGTGACAACTGAATCAAGACATAATTTTTAAAGGCATACTTCACTTGAGACCAGTAAATGAATAATTTTCTTTTTTTTGGTCATTAAACTGTTCCAAGATTTTCAGTGAGGTTTCCCCACTCCCTGGATCTTGTGCAAATACTTCTTGAACATACTTTTATGGGCAAACTGATTGAAATCCTAAATGAACTTTTCTTTTTTTGCAATATGTTAGCTTTAATATAATCTTTCTATTTTGTACAACTTTGCTGTCTGCTATAGTTTGTACACAGCTTTGAGTGATTAAAAAAACCCCGTACATTTGAATAGCAACAAAATGATTCTTGAATTCTTATAATTCTGCAATGTGGGTATTGTGACGCCATTTTGATCCTGAAGGAAACCTGTAAAAAAGGGGGGAGGTGACTTCCCCAAATTTCACCAGTCAACGCATGCACACTCAGGCCTGAAACTCCCGTCTTCCGCCTCCAAATGAGGCCCTTTGTCAACTGTGCCAGGTTATTTCCAAACGTTTCCAGCGGACTGCCACGCCACCAGATGGTAATTTAAATTTGCATAATGAAACAGACGTTGCCTCTTGCTAATACGGTTTCCCACGATTCACGAATACATACTGTGCTCTATAGTCCATGACCTGAGACAACCGCAACATGACGTCGAGTTTTTGCAGCCATGTCCCCTAGCAGCTTCTCTCCTGTTAATTTACAGGAGGTCGAAGCGTTCCAGCATGGAACAATGCTCATTTGAGTCATTTTCTAGGGACGTGTCTTCTATGTGACCAAGTGCTTAGGGCATTTCTGCTTTTCCGTTAGAAGTTTACTTGTTCCTGGAGGTGATTAACTGGTACTGTGGAAAACTGTTGGCGTAAAACTGCTAATACCTCAGAAATTGAAAATACTCCCTGGGGGGATTCGATATAATTCTAGGCACACGTCTCCTTTTACTTTACTGGGGAGATAAATATTTATGTTTTGTTTTAATAACATGTAATATCCTTCATTCGGAGCCATACTTACTTGACCTTTAAGAAAAGCATGCCACTGAATGCTGTAAATTAATTACTGGGCAATGCTTTGTGGAACATAAAAAGATAAAAGTTTGGAATAACCGCACAAGTCTGTTATTTAGTGATATGCATCGTGATCCCGGAAATTATGGATAGACATAAAATTAGTCTTTGGAAAAGTTCCTGCAGGGCTAATGTATCTAAACAACCACAATACGATGGAAGAAGTTTTCTTAATGTTTAAAAGTATCTAAGGGTTGAAACCCCGCAATTACACACAAAAGACTCCCCACATGGAACAGAGATCGGATGACAACACAATGTGCACGTGCGTCGGTTCCTAAGCTATTATCTGTCAGCGTCAGTCCCACCTTGAGCAGCAGCTGGGTCAGGACCCTGCAAACCACACTTCTGAGGGGCCAGCCGGCTTCCTGCTAGGCTCAGCCATAAGGGGCCTCGGGGGCCACTGCTTCACTGCAGCTGGAAGGGAGGGCTGGGTCCTTCCTGCCGGCTTCCTGCTTTGGGTTTGGCTTCCTGTTCCTGTCACCATCACGCCAGCCTTGTTGCTTCGCCCTGGCAGCAGTGAGTCTTTTTACTAGCAGCAGCTAAATCCAGTTTGAGGCATTTTGCAACCCAGCCTCTGCCTTTCCCTCGCAGAGGTCTGGGTTCCAGCCCCACAGATGCCCCCCGGGCTCAGACACCAGCTGATCAGAGGCTCCCACTCAGTTCCAGCTCTGCAAGTCCCTTTTCTGCCTTAACATTTGATAATCCCAGCTGCACCCTCTGTTTCCCCAGCTGCAGAGCGGGTGGCCGCAGAGGGGGTGGCTTGCAGCTGCTGGCTGCCCTGGGTCATAGTTTTCAGTTCCTTACTACCCAGTTAGACGATTTCCACATGCAATTGTTCCTGTGACATAGAACTGTGTGATTTCTGTTTTCCTGACCCAAAACGAATGGGGGTGAGGTTAAAGGAAATAGCTGAACGCTCTCTCTGTCTCTCTGCAGGTCACTTGCATCTGGAGTGCTCTGGGAGCAGGAGAAGGAAAACAGTAAAAAGAGAATAACCCAGAGGCATTACAATGGACTGTTACAGAAGGGCAGCTGACCATCCTGCTTACTTTTCAGTCACAGGGACACTGCCACATGAAGAGAAGGCACCCGCTCACTGTCACTGTCAGAGGTCACTTTCACTGGTCTGAGTAGCTAACACCGATTAAGCACTAGAAACATACCAGGCCTAACCCAGCCTGGATGAGACAACAGCGTTTGCAGTATTAAATAACTTGCCCAAGTTTGCACCACTAGTAAAAAAAAAAGAAAAAAAATTAATCATGAATACAAGCAGAGTGTCCCTGAGGAGGAAACACTGCGGAAAAACTGCCAGCACAGCTCAGCTGTTGCCCTGGTCTGGCCCCTCCACTCATGGGACCCCACGCTCACAGGGCACTCCCAAGTACACCCACTAGTGGCGGGTGCTTAGGTTTCTCTCAGCCAAAGGCAGAAAAAGGGGTAACAAACGAAGGACAGCATGGGCTGCTCAGACAGTCTGGTAGCAACACAACCATACTCATCTGCTCACTTGCATGCCAAGCAGACTCTACAGAAGACAAGCAAATGATCTGGAAATTGTTCAGAGTTAGCTTTTTTTGTGTAGTGGAGACTCATCTGAAAACTTCCGGCTCTGTAATTATTTGGCTGATTAAGGCTCTTGCTGCTTGGTGAGTAAGATCTATCAATCATCTATCTATCTATCTATCTATCTATAATCTGATGATATCTAATATCATTAATGATTTGATCGAACTATAATTTATACACAGTAAAAAAAACCTGTAGATCTTAGCTTCCCTTTACAGGTGATAAAACTAAAAGCTGATTACTTGCCCAGAAGTTGGGTCTCTTGCCATCTAGACCAAACTCCATTTTAGCTAGAAATTCTTTAGACATGGAAGAGAGGCACATGTTAGAGATTACTATAATGCTAAAACAGTTTCATACTGACAGACTAAGAAACAACATATATTCATTGAACATTCATAGCAATTAAAACAGTGTTCTGCAACTTGATAAAGAAGCTGTATTAGAAAATGTCTTTAGCATTGTCAAAAACTAAAATTTTCAAATAGTTTGACGACTGTCTAAATATTACCTTTTCTGAAGAGTAAATGGGGTTACTTTAATGCTGCCAGAACGTCATGTCAGTTTTAGGATACGGGATTACAAGCTAGTTAATATTTAAAATAAAACAATATATTTTGTAGAAATGATGGAAGATGGAAATGATTTGAAAAAAATTATCCTCCAAAATTTGTATTTGGAATAACCAGTGGAGTGACTCATTAACTCAGTAGGTGACGACAGCAGTGAAGGGATGGGTGTGGGTCACCCCGGGGACATTTAGGAAGGCTGCTTCCTATTATTATATTTAACCTTGGAGCCTGAGATCCCTGCCCTGTTGTGCATGAATATTCACGCAGTCGGTACTGAATCTAAATAAGTAGGGTACGATTGTTGCTTTGTCACTAATTAACTGTGTGATCTCAGGAAACCCCAAATCTCTCTGAATGTAAGGAGATGAATTGATAACAACACAATTGAGTGTCCACTGTGAGACGTATGAACGTGCCGAGGATGCACCAATGAGCGTAACTGAGCACCATCCCTGCCTTCTGGGAGGAAGGAAGGCGGATGCGAATCAAAAAACGGTCACTGCAGAAGGAGACACCACAGAAGGATCAGAACGAAGTGCTGAAGGAACACTGCGTGCTGAGAGAAGGGAGCAGAGGGGCCTGATTTAGTCTGAGAGCTGTGCTCGCGCTGGGATCTGCAGGATGAAGTCTGGTTAACGAGACGGGGCAGGGAGGGGTGAGGAGATGGGGAAGGTCCTGAGGCAGGAGGGGACCTGTCTTCTCGTGGGACCGAGGAAGGACCGGTGTGGTTGGAGCAGAGAACCAGACCCTGAAGAGGGATCACGGCGTTTCTTCCCTATTTAAATGTCTGCAAACTCTTGTCCCAAGTTTGCCTTTTTACACTCTGGGTTTTGTTTGTTTGTTTGTTTGTTTGACTGGAACATATAATGAAAAGCTTAAAAGATACAGTCCAATGATCTATGTCCAGTTGGTCCTCGCTTTGCATATGTCTGAATTTCAGCCGCCACTGTTTAGTTAAATAATACCAGTTCACCACCAGCAGAAATCGAATTTCAGTTGTGACAATCACTGTGAGTCATTTCATAAAGTCTGAAGTTGGCTGCTAGGTTTTCAGTTCACAAATCACTACGCAAATAACAGACATGCCTCACGGTGAGTCATCCGTCGCCATTTCTCTCAAAGCCCCTCAGTGACTGGTTGCTGTGCATCTGTCACTCAGGTGACACAAGACTGCAATGTGCACTTGCAGTGTCCCTTGTCTCTTCATGATAAACCATGTGGCATTTTACAAAAACGGGTAACCGAAAGAGGGAACCAAGATGAACGTGCACCAAGGAGTGGAAGAGTGAAAGCGCTGCAAGTGAAATTAAAGTGAAATGTAATGGAGTTATGGGAGACACAGCTGACTGTGGGACTGCTGACAGTTGAGACTCCAGAGGTGGCAGGAGGAATCTAGTAAAAGCAAGCACAGTGACACAGGTGAGGAAAGTAATGGTGATGTGATGAAAAGTGCTGGAGGTGTTCCAGAAGGAAGACCTGGCAAAGAGCTACGCACTGAAGAACTCTGGGACATACTTCTCAACAGCGACAAACTGGCCAAGTTGATCCAATCTCGGATCCAACCTCGGGGTCGGACAATGCACCGAACGTACAGAGAAGCTGCTTCTGTACCTTAAGTTACACCAGAAAAAAAGCGAGCTCTGCTCAAAATTCTTCTGATAAGTCTTTTTTACAAAGAAATAAAACACATTAATTCTCAATATTTTTACTGCTTGACATTACAGTGTACTAAATAACTATGAGTTTTACTGTAGTTCCCTTATGTTTATTGACAGTAAGAGAGTTTTTGATGTTTTGATGAACATTTTCAAAGGTCATGGAAAATCCCATTCTCCCCTCCCCGCCGATTACATCACTTTGCATGGTTTCCTTTTATGGTTGGGACCACACTACTAGGCAAATCAAGAACCGCCCGTAATTTTTACAGAATCTAACCAATCTGGCATTTTTAACATGTCATACGAAAGCAGATGCTTTTTAGAAGGTTAGAGTCATTTTCTGAATTTATAAAACTCTGTCTTGAAGAATTCTAAGTCAACAACAGACCTGAAAAATCATATTGGTTAATGAAACCTCTAAATCTTATCCAAACATCAGAAACTAAATCTGAGGCATAAGCACCTACATAGTTCAAAAAGCCCAAGAAGTCCTATACTTCAGTCAGTATAACGAAAACAGGAAACTCTTTCTAGATCGTGTTTTTGGAGACTTAGCATTTTCTTTCATTTTTACTATAAGACAGTATTTTAAACATGTCCATCAAGAATGCCTGTGAATAAAATGTACAAAACGGTTAAGAGATCACTTAAATCCAAAGGAATCAAAGATGAAAAGTTGACATACCGATTGTAGAAGTCGTCTCTGTAGCAATCATAATCAAAGACGTACCCACTAGTGGGGGGAAAACAAAAAAATTAGTTGACATTTGTTTCCACCACATTGATTTTGGTATTAACATATGATGTGATAGCAAGAAATTTAGGTTACTTTAAAAGTATTTATTTTCCCATGTAATTAGGAATCCAAAGATTTACAAGATAACGTTGCTTTGGATACAAGGCTGTGTCAAACAGCTGCTAGATGCCTGATGAGGAGGAGATTGACAATGGTTTGCGTGGTTTGGACTGGAAGAGGAGAGCAGGTAGCAGATTACATTTTTTAATACCTGAAGCCCATTTTTTTCTAGACAAGATATAATATTGTTATTCCTGCTTCCTAAGGCATGTACCATGAGGCTACACAATGAACAAAAGGTATAGCAATAGCATAAATGGAAAGGCTTACTGACCCATTCACTGTAAGAATGGTACACAGAAATATGGTGTCCTCAGAAATTCAGCTTT
>NW_017731513.1:563803-565176 GCF_001890085.2 Hipposideros armiger | reverse complement strand
ACTAAAAACAAAATGACAATACATTAGATGTTTAGGGCATTGTCTATCTAGTAGATGTCAAAGTTTTTGTCATTTGGGGTAACGATTAGTGGCTAGGGATAGGTACTTGACTTTGCAGAAAAGTGAAACAATAGTTTTGAATATTTAACACAAATAAATACTTTGTATTTTCATTTTTAAACCTGGTATGTGCTTATGACTTTTATCCTACTTTTCAATGTACCTTTATGCTATTTGCTCAGATTTCCTCAAAATTTAATGAGATATCAGAATTGGTAAAGTAATTGCTTGGAGGCACATCCACATTCTCTTTATTACTGAAGATCAAATGAGACCGAGTAACTTGCCTGGAATTTCATTTAAACTTTTTCATTTATAGCAAAGAAATCACAACTCATTGGGTTTTGCAATATATGAGATCAATTTCATCTCATCCCTTTGAATTCATAAAACCGGCTTCATATGACTAGACTAACACACAAAAGTATTTCTTGTTATTTTCTATCACAAAACTTCATTAAAATGTAATCTGAAGAATATTAATAAACTTCTTAGCACCAGGAGGGAGAATTTTAATGGTTTCTTAACAGACAACCTGCCAATAATGCTTACTACTGAGGCCTTCCAAATTACTGTATCTGGCTCCCTAAATTAAACTGAATAATCAATTATTGAGCACTTATTGTACGCACAGTCCCGGGAGTCGTGGATAATATCGGC
This sequence comes from Hipposideros armiger, assembly GCF_001890085.2. Classification (NCBI taxonomy): domain Eukaryota; kingdom Metazoa; phylum Chordata; class Mammalia; order Chiroptera; family Hipposideridae; genus Hipposideros; species Hipposideros armiger. The sequence continues at coordinate 564,456 of NW_017731513.1, read as the reverse complement.
AGAACATAGCTTTCGACCCTCAAGGAATGTCAGTCTAAGCAAAAGGGACCGGCAAATGCGCGTACAACCACAATTCAAAGCAGAATTTGATCAATGCCAGAATAAGAACGAAAACTGCTATGAGAGCTTATGGGTGAGAGAAATAGGTTGGCTGGTGGGGCACTGGCATCAAACTTGGTTTCATGAAAGAGATGGCAGGTGCACGATCCTTGTGAAAGAAGAGGGATTTGACAAGGACGCGTTCTTGCACCAGGCAGCCTGAGGAGGTCAAGGGTTAGTGGTAGAAAAGCGTGGAACAAGGATGGAGGACTGCGCTTCCCTGTGCTTACTCTTTTCCTTTGGCACAGCTGTTCTTCAGCCCACCTCAGGGGTCAGAGCATGGGCTAACTGGCCGCATGTCCAGGGCGCACCTCTCCGTGTGTCGGAAGCATCCTGAGAGGCATCGACAGATCCTGGTTCTAACTCGTCAAAATTAAGTGTAGGCTTCCAACCATCAGCGCGTGTACATACAGTAGAACAGGTTTATAAACTTCCTTAAAATACTATGTGTACAAAACTCTGTCCATTTTCACTGTAGGGAATACATATAAATCTGTAAATTTACTTTGGAGTTGTGTTTCTGTGTGTGTGTGTGTGTGTGTGTGTGTGTGTGT
>NW_017731513.1:555614-560253 GCF_001890085.2 Hipposideros armiger | reverse complement strand
CATCACAGGCTGATAATGTCATAAAATACAAAACTGCACACTTAGATGTCACAGCACCATCACAATGCTACGACGTTTCTACGTGCTGACGCTTCCATTTGCATCTCACTAGTCACAGACAGTTCATTGACTGGCACCGTTTTACTGAAGCCGCTATGGGAAGCACTTTGGTGTCTTACTTGGCACCTAGCAATATGACTCGCACAGCAGTTTGCATTGAATAAATCTCATACAGAGATAATTGATACAGAGAAATAAAGATCCTGGAAATGAGGTCTTGATTAGAAAGAAATGGCAGCATAACATCCACTTCCTGTTTTTCACCCCTGGTTTGTACTTTGAAGGTTTAAACGTTAAGCAAATAACAACGTTCTCAAAAATAACGGGAACTGCAGAACTTTTTTCAACATGGTAGATATTTAAGTCTAAATAATTGGGTGCCACCCTCTTCACGTGCCATTGTCAAACATGAATGTCTGAATACCTTACTAAACTCCCCAGCAATGATAACTCGGTGTTGTGATCTTGGGAATGTAGAATGAAGCCACATTGTCACACTTTCTGTGGAACGGCTGGTTTAGAACAGATGACGTTGTTATCACATAATACTTTGCACTCACTCACGGTGCCCTTCAAACAATCCATGGATGCACTTCCCGGAATCGGGGAGCTGTTCCCTGCACAAAGGGCAGCAGTGCTATCGAATTCTTTCTCCAGAGCTTCAGCCCTTCACCTGGAGACTGAAGAAAATTAGGGATAAATGCTTTGAATCACTGTGCAGCCCCTGACCTGGGACGTGGTGGTCTTACACGAAATTTGGAGGACAGCCTGCCTTAGGCCCTACTGAGATTACTCTGGATAACCAGAGGCCCAGGATAAAGGAACCCATTTTTAAGATCACCTCCCTGGAGAGCCTCACTTTTTGAAAGGCTTTCAGAAGTTTGAGCACCCAATTGGGTAAAACACACACTCCATTGAAAGGCCGCCTCCCTGGCATGATAATGTAGCCAATATCTGGGATAAACGTCTCCTCAAGCATTCTATCTTTGCTGTGTTTTTCACTGAGGCCAAAGGGCAGCTAGAACCACGGGTTTCCTATCATTGAGTCGAAACCGTTATGTCATTCTGAAGTTTAACGAGGCGTACATGGTCTAGTGGTAAGTTCTGAAGGTGATCCTACAAAAATTTCAACAAAGAAACAATAAGGTTGCTAAACACATGAAACATTTGTGGGTGATTTTTTTTTTTAATTTTAGCATCTACCTTAGTACGCCAAAATATAGCTGCTCAAAGCGTTTTTTCTCCCTGATAGGCTCTTGAAGCATAAGTCATTGCCTGGCTTTTGCTAATATTTAGCAGCTATCAGTTATACTGGGATAACTGATTTTTTTTTCTGCAGAGTTAAGTAGGAAATCTTTTGAATCAAAAAGTACTCTGTACTCGGAAAAGATCCCATTTTGAGATAGATAAAATAAAGATCAGTCATTCTTGGCTGAATGAAGAGTTTAATTGGGAAGTGAGGCTTTATAACTTTTGCTAACACTTTTATGTGCCAGCCTGGGATTCACAGTGCTTCTAAAAGCAACAAATAACTTTTTATGTACATATTATTTTCCTGAATAATTAAAGCTATATTTAGATGTTCATGATGATTCAAATAAATATAATACAAACTCTGAAAAGAGGGCATAAAGTGTTAGTATGCATGAAATTGGCAGCTTTTTCAGCAAAAGCCCCAGGCTGAACTCCATCATGGCTGCTGATATGCCGTGTGTCTTTATGGAGACATCTGTCTCCATTTTCCAGTATTAAGCGATTCACTTGTATAATATCTTTTTTCTCTATATGAGAACCAGTAAAGATTCATTGAAGAACAGAAAATAAAGGCTCGTCAATACTTTGAACCCTTCTCAGAAGCGTGTGCTGTTGGCCCTGCCGGGAAATTATTTAGATAGTCAAGTATGATTCAGTGGGAAACTCAGGGGGTTTAGGTATGTTTTATGAAGATAGAAAAAGGGAACAGGATTTATTCTCTTCAAGCAAGCTGAGTTTTCCTTCCTTTGAGGTGGGATGATTTCAAACGAATGAAATCAAAGCCCTTTCTTTATTTTGCATACTTATTTCTACCAAGTGACTGTTCTCTGGTCAGATTTTAAAAGTGTCTGAGGCCAAGATCTTCTTTCAAATGGAATCAATGGCACTATCTTCATATAGTATTTCTCCACACGACAGTGATATGCTCTGAGCTGCCATTTCTATTTTCCCCATATAGACATTCACTACGTGTCTCTTTCATCAGTCAGACTGTATGCTTACCCTTTCCAAGGCGACCTGACACTTGACAAAACTTGTTTCTTGAAAGAGCGCTTGTAGAAATGAGGCAACCCTGGTAGTTGTCTGAGTTGATACACTCGTCAAAGCTGCGATAGCTTGAAATCTGATTCCATAACGTCACTTACGATTAGCTCTTCTCAGAAGTCAGGGTTTAGATGCGCCAAGTGCAGTTATCTGTTTTCTCATGTAAGGGTATTCGATGCCTACACGCTCATTTAGCTTATTTCGAATTGTGTGATAGGAAGGGACCATAAATCCTCCAGATTTTCAAGGACTTCTCACGAGACTTGCCTTTTTAAAATAAGGAAGTGGTGAGGGCTGCTATGGGTAAGTGATGACCCGGTACAATTAGATTACTTGGCCAGTATTATTCATGTTAAGATTTTGACATCATTTCATCTCGAATACCCACGTAGCCTGTCTGACACCAGGTTTTTTATTGGGCTGAATAGATTTAATGATTGAATAGGTGCTATATGTATATCTCAACTGATAGGCTGAATTTTGAACACCTTAATTTATGATAATGAAGCTGTCATCTAGATTTGTGGGCCGGCTGCTATGGTTATGTAATGATACCAGTTCTCAAAGTAAACCTGATATGGACTGTGACATTTGGCTCAACGTGACACTTTGCTATACGAGCAAATTGGGTAGTAGCGGAAACGCTGATCACCTTCTTTTGAAATATCATCAGTGATAAAGTCCTGCGCCACTGCGTTCTTTATAAGCAGAACTTAGATAAATCTCTTTTATGATCCCATGTATTTTCTTCCTTCCACATAGCACTCTCTTCCTGCCTGCTGTAATCTACAATTACTTGCCTTTCCCAGAGGAGCCCCTTTCACTGAAGAAAGAAAAGTTGTTTCAGTCACATTCAGCCCCTCTGCTTCCTGAGACATTTGTAAATGGGAAGGACTGAGGAAGACTGTTTTTGATGACTTGACTGTATTTCATGATTGAAGAGCGATGTGTTCCTGTTTCTGGAAAACGCATCCTGGAACCCATGCGTTCAAGGCACCACTGTCGAAGTATGTACATACATGATTGATTACCCAATTTATCGGTGATACGGTCTGTGCCATCAAGGGCAGTTTAAATGATTTGGATGAGTACAGAAGAGTGTCATTGACAGGTCTGGCCGTAAGCGATGGCTTCAGCTTTCATGTTTTAACAGCATTTCGCTGAGTGGCAGGTTGATGAATTAAAATGGCAATTGTAGTGTCAGGCCTGAGAGGAGGGCTGGTTTCGATTACAGAAATGCCCGTGGCAGCCTGGTGCCCTCTCCAGAGAAGGCGCCCGCAGGGCTTGGAAAACACAAAACAAGCACATCTGCGAAAGCAGTCATTAACTTCGTGGTAGCACTGTCTGAGTCTAAAAAATAAAAGAATAGACTTCTAGAAGGGGGAAAACTGGCTCTATTTCCTTATCCTTATTTCCCTAGAGCAGTGGGTCTCAACCTTCCTAATTCCATGACCCCTTAATACAGTTCCTCATGTTGTGGTGACCCCCAACCATAAAATTATTTTCGTTGCTACTCTATAACTGTAATTTTGCTACTGTNACCAATTAAAGTCCAGAGCAGAAACCATATTGTCTGTGACTTACTAGATATTGGTGTAAGACATATTTAGGTATTTTTGTCAATATTCACTTCTAAGATGTCAGTACCATAAAGCTAATGAAATGAACTGTAGAGTCTTTTAAAAAAGAAGGTTAATAATTCCACTGGACTTTCACTTTTGAGACACCCTTAGAAATATTCAGTTTAGTGTATTTCAGGGACGTTTCAGAAGAACTTTAACCAACTGGAATGCATACAAATGAGGGGAATTAGAGGGGCAAGAAGCCTGAAAACAATGAAAATGGCTGAATTAGATAAGGATGTTTGGTCTAGAGAAGACAGGCTTTGAGGAGGAAGGCTGCTAATTGCAGAAATATTGGAAAGGCTGTCTCGAGGAAGAGGCATTGAATTTATTCATTGTGGCTCCAGGAGCAGAACAAGTATTAAAGAGTCGTAATTACAAGGAAGAATGTTCCTGCTAAATGTAACAATGAAATAGGAAAAGGAGTTTCAAATGCCTGAGGCTGCTCGTAGTTTGGGAAAGAGAAGAGAGTCAGAAGAGGGATGGTAGCATGACCAAGCGTTGTATGATCTACTGACACGTACATGCACCTCCAGAGGATTCCTAAACCCTCTGTTAGGGATTTTGTAGAGGCCAGAATTAACGCCTTACATAGTTCCGGGATATCTTCCAAGTTGAAATTCCATGATCTTATTCAAGTCAAACTACATTGTCAAAAC
>NW_017731513.1:496251-554569 GCF_001890085.2 Hipposideros armiger | reverse complement strand
ATGAAGTGTCGTTTTACCTCCAATACTGCTGCTTTCAACACAGCAGCTGATTTCTACACAGTAGCTGCTCTCTACACATGTGTGACTGGTCCGCATAAGTACATTATGGTACCAACCCTGTCACATACACCTGTATTTGTACGGGGTGTATGTGATGGGGTTGGCGCGATGATGTCATCACACTGGGTACTTGTATGTGGGCGTATCTGCATGTGGGCGGACCCGCCTGGAGACGGATAGAGGAGCGGTGTTCCGGTTCCTAAGACCATTGAAAATATGTGTTTTCCGGTGGTCTTAGGCGACCCTTGTGAAAGGGTCGTTCGACCCCCAAAGGGGTTGTGACCCACAGGTTGAGAGCCGCTGCCCTAGAGACTTGGAGCAATGGAAACCACCTCATCAAACGGTAGGCATTCAACTGGTCTTCCGTGGTTCCCTGGGTCAGAGGGGTGCGTTTAAAGCTCGGGGAAAGCCTCGTGTTAACCGTCCTTCAGTTCTGACATTGCACCTGGATTTTAGCTCATCAAACTGTCACCAGGATCCCACAGAGTTCAGTGGAGAAACCTCTAAGACATTACTGCATTCCTCAGTGAAATATGACATTCTTAAAGAAAATGATATTTTCACCAGGCATTTCCTTTCCATCCTTTGCTTTTCTTTTACAGATCTTATTATTATTATTTTTTTTTTCGGCAAATGAAAACTGTATATACTTAGTGTGTAACCTGGGGTGTTTTGATATGGTGGTATCTTGTCACATGACTACCATGATCAAGCTCATTAACCCATCACCTAACATAGTTAACCTTTCTTTCTTTCTTTTTTTTTCTTTTTTGTGGTGAGCACACTTAAAATCTACTGTTTCTAAGCAGCAAATTTCAAGTACACAATACAACATTATTAGCTACAGTCACCAGGCTTAGATTCCCAGGGCACACTCATCCTGAGTAACTTCCTCACCACCCTGGCACCCACCATCCCATTCTGTTTCTGAGTTCAGCTATTCCAGCTTCCATTTGTAAGTGACCTCATGCAGGATTTGTCTTTCTGTGTCTGGCATCTGGTTTACTTCACGCAGCATAAATGTCCTTCACATTGATCCATGTCATGACAGACGGCAGGGGTTCCTTCTTTATAAAGGCTGAATCATATTACAGGTAGGTAGATTACATCTCACGTATCACATTTTTCTCTATCCATTCATCCATCTATGGACACTTAGGCTGATAGTATAATAACGCCCTCTGCGTAGAACAGTTCCAGCACAGCTCAGGCATCGGGGGTCCGGGCTTGGCTGAGCAAACATGAGCTCACTCACAGAGCCCGTGCCTCAACAGAGATAAAAATAATAATCAGGATTTTTATCCTTGATGTGGTTTTGACTGTCTCTCGCCAAGCCTGAGAACCAATATAATCTGAGCTGTATCAACATAATTTTCAAATTTAGCCTGAGTTATTTAAACGATTCTAATCCAGTGAAAAACTCTGAAACTTTTTTGACCGTGCTCATCATAAAGCCATCCATGCAAAAATTCATCAACTGAAAAACTGCTGTGAATCAAAGTGCCAGTTCCAAAATATAAGCGATTCGTATGAAAATGCTTCTTTTAAAAAGGCCAACTTCACGCTGAAGGGGTAAGAAGAAATAAGTCACATGGAAAATTTCATTTAGTGCCTTGAGTATGTTTTTCAAGTGGCTCAGGCTCTGCAGGGTCACCAGCCACTTGTACTTGAAGGGAGCGCATACACGGCCTCACGTGATCTTTCACATCGGGACTCTCAGGCGTCCAAAGAACAGGGCCTTCCTTTGGGAAAAGGAAGGTCCTCTGTGCTTTTCATGAAAAAGCTGTGGAAAGCTTTTTCCCGGCAATGCTGCTTTGACACCAAGGTTTCTATCTTTCAATCTGAACTGAAATGACCACTCGGTTCTTGTGCACTTTTCTCAATGCAAACTTGATGCCTGTTTTCTGCCAGCTACTTCCCAAACCAGACTCCGTCTGATGTCACATAAAAGGAAGCATTTGCCAGAAGAGGTTTTTTAATTGCTTTAACATGTAATATTTGGAGGAGGAGGAGATTATCAGCCATTTAGAAGTCATGTAGCACTCAGGCCTAAGCTTCCTGCTGAAAATCAGGTTGTTGACCCGATACATTTTACTGTTTGGTGACTGAGAAGGGGAAAAAAAAAATTTAGGTTTTAAATCTATCATTTAAATATATTTTATGTATAATAAAACATATTTTATATTATAGATTTGTAATCAATTATACATGTAACCCATATTACACATAAATAATACATTTATGTGCGATATCTTTATAATAATAATTTAACATAGAAAACATTGTTATGAATATTTAATAAAATTACTTATTAAATATTTAAAAGATACCATTTAATAATTTAACATTTCAAATTTAGTGTGATCCCAGGTTCAGGGCTGGGACGACATCAGAATGAGTTTCATAGCCCTGAACACAGACGGTGCACGTCCTGGGCACCCTGCAGACACCAGGTCACATCTTCTGGTCTCTACCTCTGGCCTGGTTGCACAAGAGAGAGCCCCAAGGCAGTTCTAGGTCAACGAGTCCGCCTCCACCACATGCGCCCCAACAGGGGACTACGGGAAGTTACGTGGCAGCGATTTTCTGAGGATGTCTGGAAGGGCAGCCTGCGCATGTGTAAGGAACATGCGTAAGGAAAGGATGGGGAGGTTGCAAAATATGGTTTTCAGAACTGGTATCAGATTTGCTAGAGGGCCGTGGAAAACACTGCATCTACTGACCTGCCCTGGGTGAAAGAATCAGACTGTGGGATGAGCCTTCGTGCCTCCCGCGAGGCTACAGTTTATTAATTTTTCCTAATGATGTTATTTTATCCATCACTGACTGGTGCATATGAAAGGAAGCTCCTCTGATATCAATCTAGAGTTGGAGGTCTGATAACTGAGATTTCCCGTAATTTTCTTTCACAAGTCCTCCATCTTTCCCCATAAGCAAACATTTCCTGGTATAACTTTCTTTGACCACTTTTTTTCATTGGTGTATTCAAACGGAGTTCATGCTGTGACATTTAAAAATGTTATTTCATAATTCCTGCAGCGCATTAATCAAAGGAGAAATGTTGCTCCCATATTTACATTAAGGCGAGGTGCGCATTAAAATGTATCAACACTTCTTTTCATTAAAAAAATTTACATGACAATTATTAGTGTTCATCATTGAAATATGAAACAGAATGGCTAGTCATCTTGTTTGATAGTTTATTCCATTCACAATTTTTATTGTTTTCCGTCCACCATAAAAGCTTCTCTTGGCTTCCACATATAACTCAAAGCACAGCCTGTAAAAGTGGACTCTTACTGTCTAATTTTTTTTTAGAGCATTATACACGAACATACTTCCAAGAACTGGAACAATAGCTAACATTTATGAGCAATTCCTATGTGCCAAGAACAGTGCTAAATGCTTGATCTAAATTACCTTCTTTAATTTCCATTTCACTATTAAGGACCTGAAGCTTGGAAATTTAAGATACTGCCTACACTAATACAGCTAGTTTGTAAGTGTCAGAGCCCATGAGGGTGAAAGCAGTTTCTAAAAGCACATAGGAACAAGTGCTTTAAGACGCTGGCTGGCAATGGGCTGAAGTATGTGATATTTAGCATTGATTTATTCATTAATATAATATTTTATTCAACATAGAATTAAAATTCACGTACAGGAGGCTTGCAGGGTCCTAGAAAAACTCAATGCATCAATCACATGTCCACTGATATCACAGACCACACACTATGCATTTAATCCCTCTGGCAAGTGACTGAATTTGAATAACGGCTCTTACAGTAGATTACCCATTGCTTGGTAGGCTCATGTATGTCCCTCATGGTCACTCTCACCCTGGTCTCTTACCGAACAGGGTCAGGAGAGAGATTCTTACATCCTTTTGGGCAATTTCCCTTAAAATCATTTTCGTGGAGGGGAATGGAGGCATTTAGCTGTGGCATCAAATATCCAGTCAGCAGAACCATTTGGGGTGCGTGTTTCACCCCGTTTTACTTTTAAATCTATCTAAGGAGTAGCAATATCTTCTTCCCGCCAGGCCAGTCTTCCCATGGTGGGTATTTGCTGAGTTATAAATCATTCTTCTTCGGAAAGATTTCTCCACAACTCTCCGCTACTGAGCTCTCAACTGCTAAGTTTAAAGCAGAGATTACTTAAGGTTTGCCCTGGTAAAACAGACGTATGCAGTAAAAAATGACTCCTTCCTCAGAGTAGGCAGAGGACAGAAAGAGCCTCGGAGAAGCTGCACTAAGTGAGGCATGAAGAGAAATCATTTCAGCCGTCTCGACTTGAGGGCAGGATGCTCACGCTGCATTCCAAATAGAAGGTTCTTCAGGCTCAAAGGCTTTTAACAATAGCAGCTGATGATCAATGAGGGAAAGAAGCAAGCTTTCACGATTTCTGTGGACCAGAGCAACACAACCTTTCATTTCTCATGATGTCCTGCAATAAATGCACCTACTCCATTTTTCCTGCCCAGCATCCCAAACAATTGTTTTGATTCCTGTGATCCAGGTGGCTTTCTGAAATGCTTTTAGGAGGACTAGAAGGGGAGAGGGAAGCGTGACACTCAATGAGTGACAGAAATATTCAAAGGCCACGCACAAAGTAATAAAAAAGAAATTGGTGTGATGGTTTAAAAATGTAACCCCAGGGCCGGCCGAGTGGTGCGTTGGTTAAGAGCTGGCTTGGGACGCCAGAGGGCCCCGGTTCGGATCCCACATATGAGGGCCAGTGACACTGCCCTCTACAGCTAAGATGCTGAACAACAGCTCAACCTGGAGCTGGGCTGCCGTGAGTCGCCGGCGACGGCGTAGGCTGCAGCCCCTGCTGCAGTGGGTTGCCATGGGCTACCGTGAGTAGCCAGCAGCCAGCGTGAGCGGCCAGCAGCCGCAGTGAGCGGCCGTCCAGAAGCCGGCGACTGATCTGCCTCACCCGGGAAGAGCGCAATGATGGTGCCAACTTGGGCCAGTGAAGCGACGTCCTCCACAACTAGATTGAAGAACAAAACGACAGCAACTTGTCTGTTCCCCTTCCCCCAATTCCCCAGCACTGTTCCCAACCCCCCAATTCCCCAATAAAAATCTTTAAAAAAAAATGTAACCCCATCCCATTTCTGGCCATTAAGCATGGGGATAGTGACTGCCTAGGTGTGATTTTTTTTTTTTGTCATCCAATACAGCATGACTTTCTCTAATCTAGACATCACATCTTCTAACAATATCTTCTACTTTACAACATCAACTGTAATGCTGAGAGTGCAAAAGCCCCTTAACCAGCTGTTTTAACGTATCAATCAAAAGATTGTTTGATAGATCAGTTAAAAATGTTGGCTATTGTTAATTAGTTCTAAATGCCTGAAAATAGTATGTGTGTATTCTTGTCTATAGTATATTAGTAGCACAGAACGACACCACCCGAGGAGGCCATGGGTCCTCTTACTTAATCTGCATCAGCTTTGTGTTCAGAGAAGCAGTCAGTGGCGTGGAGAAATAAATGTGAAATGAGAAAAAAAGGGGAAATGACAGACATACATTTTGGGGACAGAATTAGAGAAAAAGGGGAAAGCAACACTAAATAGAGTAGACTGAAAGGAAACAGTATAAAAATGAGGAGACAGATTAGGAAATAGTGAGGCTGTGATTCAGAGGAAGTTTTAAAACCAATCTGAGCATATGTTTACGTGATGAGAATATAAATAAATACTGCCTAGCCTGTTTGGCGTTAATATTGAGGATACAGGATTTCATACACATTCTTTAGCTGAATCTCTGAGGTCACCGAACAGCTTAGGGTGCGTTTTACCTAAGTCTTTATCAAACGTAGGTAGCAATGTTGCTGAAGAAATGATGCATTTAATAATATGTTATGACTTTGAACATGGGATTAAATGGCTGAAAATACCATCTCAGAAGACCTTGTTAATTAGAATTCAAAATCGATTAAAGAGTTGAGATTTAAAATATTTAGACATCTACTCACCCAACAGACAGGAAAGGCTCCTTTGACTCAAGTCTATGAAAAAACATGAAAACAAAATTATTTTAGTTACATGTTATATACTTAAAAATGCTTTTGTATACATCTGACAGAATTATTATACTCGTTTGAATGAAAATAGACAATTTAGCACCAGTTAAAATCTATAAATAATACATTAAGCCCTAATTTGGACTAATTCAAATTCTGGCTGGATTAATGGAGAGGCTAAAAAAAGGGAGACAGACTTGGTGTGTGTGGATGCAGCATTTAAACAATGCATTAGGATAATAATATTGCTAGCCTAATTCTGATTTGCACTGTCTACTTATTTTATGCTTTCTACAGTAATTTGTGGAAGTTTCTATATATCTCTTTGTGGCTGTTGTAGTAGTAAAACGGTATCATGTGCTGGTTAAATATTAACTGAATAATTTATTTCCAGTGAATCTTCTGGAAGGAAGAAAGCAGCAGCATGTCCTCCGTGGTCATTTCCTGGGGCGGGGGAGTCAGGCGGCAGGCCAGGATCTCCTCTGAGAGCCAGGTGGGCTTGTACCTCCTCCCATGGAAAGGCAGATTTCTAATGCCGCAGCCACTGCTTCGTTGTGGCATTTCAAGCAAGCCACTCAAACAACGTGCAGGGGCTCACTTCTCTCATGATAAAATAGGCTAGCATTGCATCCAGCTAACTTTCTCATTTCATCACTTAACGGTATATTGTTTGCCAAAGGGAAGTCAATCAGCAACGGACCCCCTTCCAAACATCCCTTAATTCATAATTAAGGAGACCAGTTTGGTGGGTGTATCTTGGCCACGTTATTTTCATATAACTTTCCTAGTACATGGTTATGGATCACATGCAGGCAAATATCAAAGACATATTAACCTAAATCGTGGTGCTTCAGGTTTTTAAGAAGCCTCCTTGCTTTAAAGCACTTTATTTCCATGTATGTCACCATCTTTCTGGACAATTTCAACAGCCATGGGGTTGAAATGATGCCCATTTCATCATCATAAACGCCAGCTTTCCGTGTCGTTTTTCACCATCTCTCTCACAAACCACTTTATTTCAGGAAACTTGACTACTGATGGCCAAACCAATCTGCTTTACGCTTTGCTCTGGCGTCCCTAAGCGTTCCGTTTCTATACCAGAATACTGTTTTTTTCCCCTTTTTTCCCTGTGCAGGTTCTATTCATCTTTTGAGATTCTCTGACACCTTCAGAAAGCTAACCTTGACACCTTCATCTTAGGGGGACAGCCCTGTCTCTGCTTCTATTTCGTATCTCCATCACTGTGACATATCCTCAGGACAATGGTCCTTGGTTAAAAGGTGAACTTGGAGTCCCATTAAGACTGGTAGGAAGATGAACATCACCTCTCTGCTTAGACAAGGAGCTCCCCATGGGTTTGTGTTAAGCTTCCGAATGGGCCCAGGTGGGACCTTGCTGGTGCTTTGTGAGCCGAGCAGAAAGGGAAGGGAAGGTAATTGTCCGTGAGTCACTTGAAGCCACTCAGCACAAGCTCTCAGTACCAGGACTCCCAAGCATTTTCAGCATAGGAAATCTTGGTGGGGAGCCACCACCATCTGACATCATGTCTCATCCTCAAAATGGTGACATGCTGCAGACAAAAGTGACAACTGGCCCACACTGAACAATGCTCGCTTTGTGCCCAGCTGCACAGTCACATGCAGTCGGCTTCCCTCGCCTGGAGAGCATTCAGAGAGTCCTACATTTTTCTCATTAATTATATAGCAAACGCCGCAGCCAACTCGGGGGGCTGCTTGAAGAACGTGACACTGTGTATTCAGAACAACTTGCACAGTCCCTGGCACAGAGTGTGCCAGAGAGGGGCTGTTCCTCTGAGGGCCGGAATGGCTGGAACACATGAAAAGCTCACTTGTGTACTTTTAGTCCTGAAAGATGAAAAGGAGAAGCAAAAGAAGAAAACTGCCAGGAGAAACATCCATTTGGAGAAAACTGTTGATGAGTTTAAGCCTTAGAGACAGATGGCTTGTGGAAGTATGCCCAGAGAGAACTTTTCTAAGTTTTTATTTTTTTATAAAGTAATTGTTTTGTGAAGAAAATAATTGATTTTGTCTTTCCTAAGCTTTACTTTTAACAGGAAATAGGTAGTGAATTTAATAAGGCTTCATTCCGGACCCACTAGAATTAGGAATAGAATAAGAGAAACTAACCAGAGCCTTCAGAAAAATAGGCACAGTAGAGAAACAAAATAGAATGCAAAATTAAGATCAATTTGGGGCCAAAGGGTTCATAATACTTTGTATTTAATGACAAAAAAAACAATAACAAAAAACTAAGCTGCATTTACTGGAGGCCAGGCATTATTCAAAATGCTTTATGAATGGTGACTTATTTAAGCAGCACGATACCCTCTGAGATGAACCTAATTTTACAGACGAGGAGACTGACACCCAAAAGCGCTAAGTAACTCGTCCAAGGTCACGAGCTGAAACGTGCCTGAGCCAGGCTCTGAGTCTGGGCATTCGGGCCCCAGAGTTCACGTGCTCACACGTGGCGTCGTGAGCTGCGGCTCATCCGTCTGCATTGTGTGTTTTGTTTTGTTTCCCTGCGCCTCTCCTGCTGCTTTCTGGAGCCTCCTGGGAGACCCTGTCTGATGTCAGATGTCGTAGACACGCTGGGTGCACCCAGACTTCCGTCTCCAACATCACCCCGTTTATGACACCTGGCTCTCTCTGCCTGCCATACACCCCTGACTGTAGGTACCTTTAACTCAACATCCCCAGACTAAAATTCACTGTCTTGTTCGTTCGTTCTTCATCCCTCTCTCAGAGGCATCTTGCCACTCAGGTGACCAAACCAGACCGGAGAGTCTTTCCCCTGAACCCCTCTCCGGCAACGCTCCTGTGCAGTAGGCGCGCCCAGTGCTGTTGTTTCTATGGCCAGAGTCCTCTTCAATGCGCTTCTACCTCTCAGCTGTTATTATCCCCGTTCCCGTGGTCATCGGCCTGCGCTGGGGTGTTAGGGTGACCTCAGCACTCCCTCCCGCAGTGTCGCCTCGAAACAGCCACACTGACTCACAGACCCATCTTTCTCAGCCAAAGCTGTGATGGCGTAAGTCCCCGGCTACAAGCCTCTGAATGCTTCCGGCACGCTTTCTTATAAGGTGCCCCAGGTTGGGTAGGAGTGCTTCAGACCTGTTCTGGGGGCACCTGGAATGCGTCATCGTGCTATGCTAACTGCCAGTGTATCTTCCAGGCTCCCCATTAAGGCCGTGTGTTCCCTGAAGGTGGGTCATGCCAGCGTCACAGCGTGGGGGGACTCATAATTCTGTCAGATGCGCTCTCCCTTCCTCACGCCCCGGCACCCACTTTTCATTATTTGCCTACAGAGTACATCGAACCCCTCAAGCAGAACTAAAGGTCCACCCCCCTCGGGTGCCAGTGCACCCTCCCAGGCCTTGTCGCCTGCCGCGTCGGCCCACGCCACCTGGGCTCCCGTCACGCAGCACCCACAGCTCAGGGTCTGGGGGTCTCTCCCTCACATCCCTGTGCTTTGGCATACACTGTGTTTTCACAGAAATGACTTCAACTACCTTGGTTTTGTGAGGCCAGTGGGCTTTTATAACTCCAAAGGACTTATAAGTATCCTTCTCTGCGACAGTTACAGAATTTGGGCGTTAAATCCGCTGAACAACAGCATCGTTTACTGCCATCTGATCCACTCCTTTGAGCAATGACGACTCGAGCCTGACCTACATTCAACATGATGCACCAAAGGGTTTCAGGGTACAGATTCTAGACTCAGACGGCCAGGAGCGTCCCGACTCTGCCACCTCCTGGCTGTGTGGCCTCAGAAAAGGAAGGCACTCCACTTTGTGTCTCAACGATCCCATCTGCAAAATGGAGGTCATGACAGACCTAACTCTTAAGGCTGTTGTGAGAATTGGATACGTAAATCACTAAGTACATTAGATAACAAAATTAGTTAGGTAGACAAACATTTAACGGATGCTAGTATCACTGCTATTGTGTTTGATCTGTGAGTCCTCTGTTTCTTGTCCTGGTTCATGGCCAGCTAACAGACAGAGGGCGTGCAGGTTGGGCAATACGTTGGTGTAGAGGTGACACGTTAACGAGCCAAGCTGGGACATGCTGCTGAAGACGAGCTGGGAAAGACAGATGGAAACGTCGGCCTAGAGTTCAGGCACGTGGTCTGGGCTGGCAATACGGATCCGGGAGTCATGTCGTGAATGCAGAGTTAGTATGTGACATCAGGCGGGAGAAGAAGACCCCAGAGAGAGCCCGTCGGATGGGAAGACAAGGCTGAGGAGAGGCTCTCGGGATCAGGAACAGGCCTCCGGGGTGGAGACGAATGTTCCCAGAGGGCAGGAGAGATCTTCTGTCACTGTATGGGCCTGTGGCTGACACAGCACTCAGCAGGGAGCTGAAGGCCCCAGTATGGGCTGACTGAGCAACCTGCGCCTCCATCAGTGTCACCTGCCTTCCTTCTGTTCTGTAAGACACAAGGACCTGAAGAAGGTTCTCTCCAGAGCAGCTCACGTGTGCTTAGCCTGAGCTGGAAAGGGGGAGATTGGTGGAGGGCTCCTTTCTCAGATGGAGGTCAGAGTGTTTGTGTGCCAACGCCAGCGTTGAAGTCTAGTGATGTCAATCCACGCGTGAGTGACTTCATGCATTAGAGGGACGGAGGACCTTTATCACCGCATACTTGTCCTCTCAATAAGGGCTGGTCTTCACCTGCATTTCAAATAGTGTCTTGACGACACAGTGGGTGCTCACATTTTATGTAGAGCACTGTCCTGCCACTCTGTTCACAAACTCTGAGAGAAACTAATCATCATCACCGGAGCCAGAGTGATGCTAAGCCCTTGAACACATGTAATTTTGACCACGTCAGGTGAGAAAACCAAAGTCCAGAAATACCAAGTAATTGGCTCAAAGTCGCACAGCAAAGTGATGGAGTCTGAAGTCAGGCGCAGGCCTGACTAGGATGTCTACACTCTTAGCCTCTGCTCTGTGCTCTAGGAAAGGCTTGAGAACACAATGTAGCTACACTGGCAGGGCCTCTGGTCCACCTGGCCCTACCGGGGACATGGTGGGGTCGGGGCCACTGAGCGTTAATGCTTAGCTAGCCAATTGCTCGTTACAGGCGGAATAGCCTGACACGACGCTATTTTACAAAAAGCTTCATAGCCTTTTGAGGACACTAGGAACCTTATTTTGATATATAAAATTTTGCCTCCATTTCATCACTAACCATTGATAGTCTAAACATGCCCACGTGACATTTTCATCACTCCAAGGCCTTCTGATTTAAACAGACTTTCTTTTCCCCCCAAGATACGTGACGAAATGAGAGCAGAAGATGATTTTGATCCAAGATCAGCACTAGTACGGGATTCTTAGATGTCTTGCTGTACTGAACATTTTGCATATTAAAATAGAACACTTCTGCTAGTATTCTTAAAAATTCATCTGTTGATAAAAGATTAAAAAAGAAAAACAGATAAGAGCCTTCCGTGTGTAATCGGGACAGAATATGCAGAGGTAACGGCGGGTGAATTCTTTGACATCCAGTGAAAATCAGAATCTGCCTCAGTGTCTTGAAGAGAAGAAACAAAAGGGGAAGCAGATTAGGCTTATGATCTGCCCGGTAGGCCCTGGGTGCCCAGGGGCTCGTGCTGGGAGAGTAAAGGGCATTTTGGGAAGAAGACACTTCCTTGGGGTTCGGCGTGGGGAGAATCACTGGCCGTCACAGGTACCCTCTCCTCACCTCCACCTGCCCAAGGGACTCTGAGTGCTACTCTTTGAGAAGAGTGTCTGATGCTGTAGCCCACTGCCAAGAGCGGATGCCCACAGGGACCCTGGTACCAACCACACCCCTCCTGCATGGTACAGTGCTGTGACAGACACACAAGCCTCTGATGGTGGCCTGTCAGCCCCACTGAGCATGTGTGACAAAGCAGGGCTCTGGGAGAGACTGTCAGAGCAAACGCTTCCCTAAAAGCTTGTACGCTCCAAAGCTGAGAGGTCGCACAAGTTTTATTTTTTTGTGTCCGTTCTGACTAATTGATGGTGGCTTCTGGGAACAACATGTGGACAAGACATCTGAAACCTACTCAGGCCTCAGGGTGTAAGAGGGCTGTAATTAACCTATGTCTGCCACAGAAACGGGAAAGGGGAGGACAAGGACGGCGTCCAAATGTCTGTGTACCGACTCTGTGCTAACAGGAGGTACAGAAATTCACTCTGATTTACAAAAGGAATAAGGAAGTATAATGTCTACAGCAGAAGCTCCATCTTGGCACATACAGTCCACCTTCCAATGTGTACAAACTATGCTGTGTTCTTAACGCCTCGTATATGATAACAGCCGGTATGTTGAATCTGACACACTGTCCTAAGCAGTTTAGCACGTTTAATCCTCACAGCCTCCCGATGAACTTGGTACCAGTATCATCTCCATTTCATAGGAAACTGGGCAGAGACGGATGGAGTAACTTTTCCAAGATCTTTCAGCGAGAACGCCAGACAGCAGGGTGATCACTCAGGCGGCCTGATTATGGCCTTGCGTTCTTAACAGCCTAGTATATTTGAACCACCTCCCTATATGCTATTTGCTGGCCAGTAAAAGACCATCGGGTTCCCCTCAAAGCTGAGGAAAGCCTCCTTCACCCCTCTGGTGGGATGTGCCCACAAGGAGTCCATTTTTCTGGAGTAAAGAGCTGCTTTCCTCTAGTTCCCGTGATGCCCTTTTCACGGGTGTCGCCCCCAGTGGAAATCTCTGCGGAAGGCTCTCCTCGGGCCCTGGGGTAAGTCCCATTTCCAGTTACCACCCTCTGTGCACCTCATCCCAGGGACGGGTTAGTGACGGCTGTGGTATCAGCCAGCATCTCCGGGGCAGTTTTGACACTCACAGTCGTGACCTGTGCCACACAGGAAATGGAGGCTGCGGGGTCCATCTCCCGGGACAGGCTGTCATCTCTACCTCTCGGAAGGACTGAAACGCAGCAGGAGGCATGGGGGAGCCTCCTGGCAAGACAGGTCGGACCATCAGCAGCTTTTCCTGGGAGGCCTGCAACGCTTAATCTGACAGCGCTGGGGGCATGGTCCGGGGCAGGGGTGGCCAAAGCAGAGGACAGGGTCGCCCTTCCTCCACGATGATTCCAGAATTAACCTCATCACACATCACGTGGGAAGGGAGTGCACACGGCTCTGTGGATCGTTCCACTAAAACCAGAAAAATGATTTCTTGAACAGACACTTTCAAAAGCAATTATCCCCATGTTGGCAGATTTGTTCACCTCAGTTCCAAACCTATGCAGAGAGAAGAAGTCAACTGAAGAAACGCCAGGGCGTGGCTGCTCAGCTGTCCCTTCCCACTGTCCCACGTGGTTGCTGGCTGACAGCTGTTCCGTCCTGCAGAGAAAACGCACGTGCGAACAGCGCAGACGGAGGAGGCAGGTTGTCCGTCACTCGCCCAGCTTCAGGTCTCAGCCGGCCGTCCTGCCCTTTGCAGGATTCTGATGCATTTATCATGCTTCCCTCCATTTCTAACGAAGAGATCTCAGGTTAGTACACTCCTACGCAGCCTCCTGATGGCCAGTGATGGGAAGTTGTGCAGGGAGAATCACGCTAAGTGACATAACACACGTGTTCGCAGGGCAGCCCCGGGAGGTTGACACGAGCAGTTGACGTTGTCCTCGCTCAGTCCTCACCGTTCACGGGTGCCCCACACACGTACACCCAGTCAGTAGCCGACGTCTGATGCGGGCTTGGGGGCGACTCGTTTTTGCATAGTTCTGTTTAATGCGGCTGCCGCAGTCTTCCTAATGACATGCTTGTCAGGCAGGTGGGGTCTCCTGCCCCAGTTCCTGTCCTGGTAACCTCAGCCCCCCTCAGCCAGCTTCCTTCCCTCCTTGCAACGTTGAAAAGCTTAAATCCTGGCACTAAATGTCAGCATTTAATGACCTCAGCTGCCACGTGCTGACAGAACTGTGTGATGCCAATTGCCTGCCTGGACCAGTGGCTGTTCCCTCATCCCGGGCGTGATGAAAGCGCCGCCTGACTGGCCGGGCTGCGTGGGACAGTCCCTCCAATGCGGCAGCTACAGGCATCTCACAGGAGCACGAGCTTGTGGTTCCAGGTGCCCATCCCTGGCTGGGCTGCCCCCTGAGTTCACTGGGCAGGTGGGGCCATGACCCCAGCCCTGCCAGGTGCAGCCTCCTCTTAGTCTCCAATGTCCCCACCATGCTGAGGGCGTGCTGGCTGCTCTCTATGCCTACCTGAATTATTAGTAAACAGGGACTTTGAAGAACCCTTGACCTGATGAATGGCTCTTCCTGAAAACACTGCTGTCACTGAGTCTCCTACCACGTAGCCGAACGTCCTCATGACTTGTTTCCCATTGAGTCACCTCTGCTAGTTCCTGCCTTCAAATGTCACCCTGTTCTGGAGCTCAGGCCTTCGAATGCTTCCCTTTCTAGCTCTAACTACTCCCCTCATGTTTGTTCTTGTTCAGCCTCACGGCTGGGACCACCACGCACATGCTGATGGCTCACCAACGCGCACATCTGTCCAGCTCTGTCCCTGAGCTCGACTGTGTCGTCAGCTGTCTGCACCACGTCGTCCCTCAGCTGCCTAACACACGGCTCAACTCTGACACGTCCCCACGCGAAACTCCTCATCTCTACCATGGCCCACTCCAACCTCTGCCAAAAGTCATGCTCGTCTCATCTCCCTGCAAGTTCACGTGTTCAGGCGCTCCGTCCAAAAGCCTTGGCGATGACCTGTCGTGGACAGTGCGGCCACCAGCAGTGCCCCGTTCTAGCCCTCCATCCACAGGTGGAGTCCGGTGCCCCTCTCTTGCACCTGGACTGGCCTGGTCACTCGCTCTCATAATGTGACCTTGTGGGACTTCCCAGCGGCACGGGCAGCTTCTTCGTCCTTGAACTCAGTCACTATGTAAAACTCGGAGACCTCTGTGCTGCGACAAAGTCTGAGCTCGCCACATGGAGAGGCCACGTGGAGAAAGACGCTGGGTCCCGCAGCCGTTCCCGCCACCCTGCTCGGGTACCAGAAGTGGACTGCACAGGCCGTTGCGAACGCAGCGCATTGCGGGGCCGCGCCAGCCACCCAAGCCCAGGTGTGCACAGGACACACAGTGCCAGTACGCTTTATCCAACAGTAGATCATGCTCCCCTGGACTCCGTTCTTCCTCTCACCGTCCACACCCAGTCTGTCAGCGAGTTTGTTGGCTCTGCTTCCAAATCCATCGTGCCCGTCACATCCTCCTCCTTTGAGTCTGTGCTCCAGGATCTTCTCAGCCAGGTCTTCAGTGACCCCCCCTCCAGGTAGCCACTCTCTCCTCTTCCCACGCTCCCTGCCTCTCTCCTTACTTTCATTTATCTATCACACCTCCCGCCTTCTCACATACGGGTAGTTTAATTGGTTACTTTTGCGTATTATCACTTGCCTCGCACTCGAAGGCCAGGTCTAGGGTTCTTGTCCATCTCGTTAACCGGCGTGTCCTCAGAGCCCAGGACCATGCCCAGTAGGTGTTTCCTCACTGGTGGACGGCTCAGTTAGCGATTCTCTGTTTCCCTGTCCTTCACAAGACCCACACACGGTCTCTGGTACAGGCTGAGTTGGGTCAATCCCCGAGCTAGCTCTGCTAATAGAGGCTTCGAGATAAGTTATCCTCGCAGGCTGGAGGCCGCGTGGTCCGCTCAAAATTGCTGAGATCAGGAATTCTTCCCCAGGTCTCCTTCACCGCAACAGACTGTCAGGCTGACCCCATGCGACGTTCTCACTCTGGCCTTTATTTCTCTCTCTACCAATTTGTGTTGTCTCTAAAATTTGGCTTCTGTCTTGGCTCCTAGGAAGTTCTAATGTGTGCCGTCCCTGGTCCCTCGTGGAGGCCAGCTGGCCGGGTTGCCCAGCTGCCTGTTGAGCCATTTCCACTGAAATCCCAGGTCTAGGCTGTTGTTCTCGATCTGCGTGTGTGGCCTGGGGCTCACTGGCCAGCTCTCAGCATGGCAGCTTTTCCGGCCAGATTGCCCGTCTGTAGCCGCCTGTGCCCACCATGCCCCAGCGTTAGTTGAAAGTATAACATATGTGATTTTTCAGTTGAAATGGTTGCTGATATGACTCACTTCTTTCACAATGTCTTTGTGCGTTATATGTCTAGTGTTTTAACTTTCTTACACTCAATTTAGGTTATAGTTTCAAATATCAGCTATACAATATTTCTTTTCTCAACCCTCTAAACATGACAATTGCTAATCTGAGTTTAGGTAATAGAGTAAAAAAATATGAGAAAACGACAATCTTCAGCAAATCAATAAATTAGAAGTTACAATGCAACTGAACTCCTAGAATTCTCACGCTATCACAGCACTATCTTCGCCCTGTCATCACGGATGGTTTTAGTAGGAAAAGAGCTTCAGGTACCTATAACAGCGCTCAGCAGTCCAACCCAAAATGCTGTCTCATGCACGATTTCTGTGTTTTGTGGGTCATCCTCCACTTCCTTTTCGAACTCAGCTATCGGTCGGTGGATCATGTCTTAAAACGGCGCATTCTGACCCATTGCTGAGCTGACTCATGAGCACAGCTGTCCTGCGCTGGGCGTGTCACCGTGAAGAGTTGGGGACACAGAACCTGTCCGTCTTTCGGTCATGTCCATGTCCGTTCGCTAAGCCCACTGTCCTGAGCTTTAACAGAAACTACTCAGTGACTATTTGTCGTTCACGCACACTGTGCCCTTTTAAAGCAGCAGCCGCCGCCACATGACTGAATTACGGCTTTAAACACACTGGGGGACAGTTCCTGTCAGGCTGGCAACATTGCCTTGGTACCGGCTCACTAATCTGTAGTGGGAACAGCCACCACCTGCATCCCTGATGACTTATTTTATGGCGCCACTTAAGGGCTCATCAATTTTGACTTTTTCGTTCCTGAAGATGAAATGGCTTCGGCGGCTCTCCCCGGCCCCTGCTCCTTCTGTCCGACCCTGCAAGCTAAGCGCCTGAGCTGCTCTGCAGTGACGGGCGGGCCACTTCCGGCCGCTGGCCCTGGCCATGACTTCTTTTCCACAGAAGGCTGCTGGCCTGCACGGACCTGGGAGGCTAATGTTACTGGAGTTGCCCTTCTAGGAAATTAATGTTTTTAATAACCATGTGGCCAAAAGAATGCAGTTCTGAAGTGGGACGGCTGTGTCTGCTGAGCTGCTTTGCACAATACCAAACACAGAAGGTCCCCACTGCCAACCGCATGAGTGCTTACAGGGGATGGTGATCAGCTGGAAAAACCCGGCTTTCTAGTAGCTCTCTCATTTTCTTTTCTTTTTTGGTTACAAAATTCTCATTAAAGAAAATCTGGGGCTGGCCGAGTGGTGTGATGGTTAAGAACTGGTTTGGGACACCAGAGGGCCCCGGTTCGGATCCCACATATGGGGCCAGTGACACTGCCCTCTGCAGCTAAGATGCTGAACAACAGCTCAACCTGGAGCTGGGCTGCCCTGAGTCACCGGTGACAGCGTAGGCTGCAGCCCCTGCTGCAGTGGGTTGCCATGGGCTACCGTGTGTAGCCAGCAGCCAGCGTGAGCAGCCAGCAGCTGCCATGAGCAGCCGTCCAGAAGCCAACAACTGATCTGCCTCGCCCGGGAAGAGCACAATGATGGTGCCAACTTGGGCCAGTGAAGCAACATCCTCCACAACTAGACTGAAGAAAAAAATGACAGCAACTTGTCTGTTCCCCTTCCCCCAATTCCCCAGTGCTGTTCCCATCCCCCCAATTCTCCAATAAAAATCTTAAAAAAAAAAAGAAAATCTGCAGTAGATAGTAAAGCCAACCTCCTCTCCACCCCATTACCATCCTTATGCTCCCTGTTTAATGACAATGACAGTTAATACTTTGATCTCTATTTTCTTTTTCAGCACGTTTGTTTCACTTATTAAATAGTTTTGGTTGTATGTTTATGTGCTATATACTGTTTATATAATTATATGCTATTATATAGTATGTTGTTTATATAATTTTGCTTTTTTTTCACTATTCAAATCTAGAACATTTTCCCATGTCATAAAGAACACTGTGAATGTTCCATCTAATCGTGGGCATACCCATTATTGCACAATATTTTGGTCAGACCAGATTACTCAGTATTATAAATAAAACTGCCATGAACATCTTGAAAATAATTTCAAATTTGTTTTTTTACATTTAAAAAATATTTAGGATTATTTTCTTAGATATACTTTCAGAAATAGAATTACTTAGCCAAAAGAGATACATATGTTAAAATACTGGATGAAGTTTGAAGAAAAACAAGGAATAAACTTGATAATGAGGCACCTATGCTTCAAGTTAGTCTCTAGATTAGAAAGTAAATAGCAGAATCCCAGGATGTCAGAAATGGCACTACAGTAAGACATGGTTTAACTCGACTCCTGCATGTTGTATGAGAAAACTGGGCTTAAAAGAGGTTGGTATGTCCAATCATCTGGGTGGTCTGGGTAGATAGTAGCAGACCCACCCAGGGGTTGCAGGTTTCCTGGCTTCCAATCCAGCTCCTTCGAGAAGAGGACTCTGCCATCTTTCAGGACTGAGTGGTTCTGACACATAGGCAGAGATCTTCCCAGAGGGACGATAACTTCAAGCGAACATTAGAGAGCAAACGATGTAGTGCGTAGCTTCATTTGCAGTGTGACAACTATGGCTGACTCAAACGAGCCCCTGGTCCTTTTGTTCCACAGCCAAGGACCATCAAGGAACTCTGTGTCAGTGCTAGGATTTGGAAGGAGAATGCTTCAACTTGGAGTGTTCTGCTTTTTAGCCATCCCAACAAGGTTGAATGATCAATCATGTTATCATTCCACTAGAAAGAAAATTTGAAAGTTTAATACAGTTAATTAATTTCCAAAAGAACGAATTTTGGGGAGAAGCATTCATCATGCATGGCTGACATAATCTAGTAGGGTTTTGCTGCTGTTGCTCCCTCATCTGTCTAGACAGTGAAAAAGAAGCCATTTTTTTCCTGCCCTTTCAGTACTTTCAACTCAATCAGAAAAATTATTCTTGCAAAGACGCCAACCAGTTTATGTGATTTTTACCATAAATTTGTGGACTGGCTTCTAATGAATATTTTTAAAGCCAACCGAAGCTAATACACTTATAAACTTCACTTTTTTAACTGGGTAGATGTTACTCATAATCAAAACTTCAAAAAAATCTTTCTAGAACTAAACATATTCTCTTAGCTTATAATTTGTCATCAGTATTTTCACACTTGAACTGGCCAGGGGAAATACATTTCTATAAAGATAGCAGAACCAGTGCATTTTATGAAGTACTTATAATGCGGCTAAGAAAGTCATTCACATTGCAAAGGTGACACAAGATGGCAGAGGCAAAGAGCTGTCTGGCTTTTCATTAACCCATCACGCCCATCTATATGATAAATATTCACGCTATCTTTTCTCTTTTCACGTTCTGAATGGGCTCAGGCATTCTTCCACGTCATAACACGTTTCTTATTGCTATTTTTTTCTAGTTGTTAGAAGGTAAGCAGTGAGTCTAGTCAGACAGCATTCTGTGTGCATGATGGGAGCTCATGGGGCAAGCCTGCATTAGGGGCGGGATCAGTGATGTGGTACAAAGCCTCACCCTCTGTGGAAACAGCTTAATAAAAGAAACTGCCTCTCAGTCTTCTGCAAGCCAGTCCTTAAATACCACTCTCAATTGTGCTTTTAAAAGAAAATTAGCGGCAAAACCCTAAAAACTTAAAACTCAGTACTCCCTCTTGAAAACAAGGCAAGAGACTTCCTTCCCCTCCGTTTTCTTTGAGCATTTACTTTAGAAAATTTGTCATTGTAAGGACTTTCTTCTCTCTTTGAAGATACATAAATCCTTTGGAAGACTAGATAGGCCTTTATGACCCAGGCATGTTTTTTCTTAAGGACCTGGGTGTCATCTCTTTGAAAAGTGAACATCAAGGAGATGGCCTCCTGCCCCGCCCCCCGCACCCCATTTCCCAGTTTCTGTGGGAGGGTAGGGGCCTAAGTTTGGTGGACACCTGGCTGCAAGTTGCAAAACTACCACCTGTCCTAAAGATATGAGAAGTTCAATTTTCCTCTGGATAAAGCCAGCTGCCATCTTGTTAACACAGATGGTCACCCCAATTCCCAGGCGAATCTAGGATGAACTGCGAGTGACAAATGGTGCTGTCCTGTTACTTGAGGACTGGGTATTGTGCATCCTGAAAACACATACCGGATGGGACATATCTGCTTCCTATTTTCAAAGGGTGAGGTTTCCTTCTGGCTTGGTGATCGCCAAGCAGACTACCTGTGACATGTGTCACAGTCTGGATTAGTGCTTCCCCAATACCCAAGGTGCTTTCTTTCTCTGCTACCTTTGTGGAGAGGATGCCTGGGCTGGGAGAAGAGTGTGCTTTTAATTATATTGAAAGCAGTGTAAAGAGAGGGCGCCACTCCCACACGAAGGATTTTTAAGTCTTTACTCTAACTTGATTCATTTAAAAATAGGACTTCAGACACATTTTGGTTTCTTCACGCCCCTTTCCATGTAGTCTTGTGGAATGAGAAACATATCCTGGAGCTTTGAACCTAATGTGGAGATCGAGAAGACAGAAGGGATAGGTGCCCCTGGTGCATAAAGGACTAAAGTAACTCTTCAAAATAAAAAAGAACCAACTTATAAATATATCTTAGGTTGGATGCTCAAGGCCCTAAATTCTCTACCAAGGGCTGTCCTAAAATAACAGGTCAC
Source organism: Hipposideros armiger (assembly GCF_001890085.2). Lineage (NCBI taxonomy): Eukaryota > Metazoa > Chordata > Mammalia > Chiroptera > Hipposideridae > Hipposideros > Hipposideros armiger. The sequence goes on along the minus strand of NW_017731513.1, from coordinate 533,732 downwards.
TGGGTCTAAAGATAACTTTGTGAGGGTGAAAAGGGTAACTATTACATTGTTTTGTACACCTGAAACTAACAAAACAAAACAAAACAAAACAAAAAAAAGATAACGACCAGAAAACAAAACTAAAACAAACTAAAGCAGCGCTGACAGAGAAGACACTCCGTGTGAACCAGCAAGGGCATTGTCGTTTGGAATATAAAGTCCAGAGAGCCCCTCCCTTCCAGGCAGGAGCACCAGACAAGGACCCAGTCTGGTGAGAGGCCCACCATCCTGCTACACTCCGGTGGGGACCTGCACCATTACTCTCAGGGCTCTGACTTTAATACCCCACCATGCAAAGCACCGAGGACAGAAACACAGGGAGACACAAAGAGCAGGTGGCATCAAGGGCCACAACACTCGCTTCTGATGAGAGGCTTTGGTTCAACAGAAAACCCTGTTTTCACAAAGGAAAGAAAGCACCTATTTCACGACAGGCTGCGGCATCTAAACTCCAGTTACCGGCTCGAGGAAGAGTGGCATGCCTTCACGGGCGACTGCCAGCTGCGAGGATGTGGTGAAATTCCAGCCCCGTCCATCCCACGCTAGCTTGTCCATTCCTGTCCATTTCTGCCCGCCCCAGAGGAGGAGGACTAAGTCACCGGTGAAGAGGCCCCATGTGATTGGCCGTAAATATCCAAGCCTGGCCTCTTTCTTCCAGTCCTTGGGGCTGAGCAGACAAGCCACCCAGGGGTGAGCCCATTCCTGCTTTCTTCTCCTCCAGGCGTGAAGCTCTTTGGCTAATTTGAGCCCAGCTGCTCTGTAGATGCAGCCACCGTGGAATGCCACTTTTTTTGGAATGCCATTTGTGACAGGGTGGTAAATTGCCTTGGGAGAAGCAGAAAAGAAGATTGTGGCTTCTTCTACTGCAGTTTATCCTTAGCTTTTACTGAGAGACTTCATAACAAGAGTTCCATTGGTTTAAAAATATCGCGCGCGTGTGTGTGTGTGTTTGTGTGTGTGTGTGTGTGTGTGTGTGTGTGTGTGTGTATCACATGCCTGCTACTGAGGATGGTTCCTACTATGAGGGCAGATGATTTCATATGTGAGAGAGTTAGGGAAAGAAATTGTTTCCTATCACAGATTGGAGTACTCTGTTTTAATAGATGGTTACATAAACTATCACGCACCGTCTTTTTGCCTTGGCTGCCAGGACTCTCCCAGCTAAGTTAGACACTCACTTGTAATCCGCTACTATTCCCTCTGTTTTCTAACTATACTTTGCCTGATCTCACCTGCCCACCCCACCCCACCCCCGATTTCCATCTCATTCTTGGCTCTTATTATTTAACCTCTTTTTAAAAATTGGTGCATGGTTTTTCTTTCTTTGATTTTATCATAAATTACCTCCACTGAAACAAACAGAGCTAGTGTCTTTCAAAAAGCCTTAGGAATGGGTTCTCTGCAAGAAGGAATTGTCTGTAGCACCCCCCAGTCTCCTTTTACTGCCACCATGTTCTTTCCGTGTTCGAGAAGGTATTCGTGGATGTTTATGCATAAAAACATAACAGGGGATTGCAAAGAGGCCATTTTAACCTAGCAGAGAACTGCCTGCTCTTTTAATGGGTCTTGTGTCAGCGCTTCTTCAAACATTTTAAATTAAAAGGTTTATAAATTACATTTGCTTAGTGTGAAATGACTGACATAACTAAACATAATCTTTTCCAAAAAAAATTGTTCTTTAGGCAATTACAGGAAATGTTAAAGTGTTTAGCTGACTGTAAATTTTAGCAACATTATCATAGCTCAAGGCTCATTTAAAATAACTTCTTTAAATATTTTATTACAGACCTTTTCCTTTGAATAATCATAATAATAACTACAATTTGTGTGGAGTGTCTGTTACAGTTCTAGGTTCCTTAAATATATCATCTTTCAGGGAACTTTTATTCTTCCTTTCGGAGCCAGTCCTGTGTAACACTTTTTCCACCGAACATACTTATATAAAACATTTGCACAATTTCAAACCATCCACAAAGTGAGTGAGTGGGACCTTTTCTGGTTCAGCAGCAGTTCATGTTCGATTGGGAAGTGTAAATTAATGAGAGCTCACCCTCGGTTACCCGGATGTGTGGATATTCAGCTGTGAGTGTTACAAGTGGATGATTTTTGGTATTTTCTCTTGTGGATATTGGCAACCACACTTTTCCGTGCCAGTAACTTGGATGGAAAGATTGGCTGAGGGGCAGAAAGACTGCGATCGCCACACAGAAACAGCAACAACCTCCTCTTGAGCTGACCCTCACTCATAGGCGTGTCAACGCTGGGGCTTGTGTCCATTTCAGAGGGACGGGATGTAGTGCAGGGGCAGGACTGACCTTGACGCTGACCTTCTCACACAGAGCCCACGCCTGCATGGCTTTCTGAGGGGCCCACCTGATGGGGTAGGTAGAACGGAAGCCTTGACCGGTACGTGGGAAGAAAGTGAATGTGTATTATCCTTGAAATTATAAAAGGAGACAGAAAATACATAAAAGAATCAATAACTAATTGGTAAACATTTCTCGGCATACAGGGCAAGTCAATGCTGTGATGGCCGGGAGACTTTTCCTCCATATTGATTTTTGCTGTTTAGCATTAGCGGAAATTAGCTTCTGTTGCTTTCGTTTTTACTCAAGGTTCTAGGGGACATTTTGGGTCCTCTGAAGGTCCCCTGGTCCCATGTTGTGACAGAGTCACCATGAAGGATGATGATAGGACTCCTGCAGGTCAAGCAGTAAACAAATCCCCAGCGAGATTTTGCGGCAGAACCACGGTATCTGGTTCGGAAAGGTTTTTGATCTCTGAGGTCCCTGTCATGGCGCCCTCATTCATGGCTACCACCACTGATTGTGGTGACCTGAACATGCTGATACTACAGGTTATCCTGTGACATTCTTACGGTCTTCACGTTACCTGCAGTGACAATCTTGATTCCCACAGCCACCTATGTGCAGCGGGAAGGCTGCTACGAAAGGCATCTGTGGAACAGCCATAGACCATATTTGGGGACAATACACAGTAATACCCATGCAGTCAGCGGGGTGAGACGCTATGCTTTCCGGGCCTTCCTGAGCCATGTTCTCTGTGGCTGGGACGGCTGCCTCTAGGTGAATGGAAGCCTGGACTTGGTCAGCTCTGATCAAGTGTCAGCTTTACTCACATCAGAGAGGAAAGGTCTGTCTCCTCTACAAGCTGAAGCAAACCCATTGCACAATTTTCATTTAGCAATGATTTAGCACTGCTTGGAACTTGGCATGCCGGGAAACTCACTTCCTCGGGGAGAATAACTGTTTCGGAGCCCCACAGATGCTGTGTGATGTGCACAGCACATCTGAAGCAGCAATTTATTAAAACGTACTGCATTTTCTTGAGAGAATGCATTTGCTATCCACCATTAGGACTAGGTCCAATATTTATGGAATGCTCACAAATGACTAATTATGTTTTATACACAAAGAGCCTCTAATGGGAGACATTTTTATTACAAGTGCTATTTTAATGAATTGTCTGTCTTTATAAATTCATGTCCAAGATGGAAATCATTTACTTTTGCTTCCTTCCTCCAACCCCATGCCTGAGCGGGCTGCTACTTAGAGTCATGTGATCATTTCCCCAGTTGCCTAAGCTGGAAACCTCAGACGTATCTGGGATGCTCAGGGCTCCTTCACCCCATTTCCAGTCACTCTCCGTATGCAAATGGCTCCTTGGTACCTGCAGACTACAGATCCTATTGCTTTAATTTGATACGCAGGCATTTGGGATCCTGACAGCCGGGGCCACTGTCACGTCCCAGTCTCCGTCTTCACAAGTGGACGATCCTAGCTCCCACAATGACTTTCTTCTTGACCGGCGTGCCTGTGACATGCATGTGTTTCTGTGTCTGGCGTGCCCTTCTCTCCCCTCTGTCCGCTGAGTGGACGTCTGCTTGCTCAGAAGCCAGCTCAAGTGTCATCCAGGCTTGCCACCCTTGGCAGGATTAGCAGTGCCCTCGCTTCGTTTCTTCTAGAACTGGATGCACATTTCATTGATGTTCCCTATTTATATGTTCCCCCTAAGTCATGTACAAGACAGTAAATATTTTGCAGCTTCACTATGTTTTTAAAACATTTTTGTGTCCTCTCCGTATGCCATGTCAGTTTAGCGCATGATAAACGCTCAGTGCAGGCCGTTCAGCCGAGTCAGAATCTTATTACAAGAAGTAACAACGCAAGTGAGGCCTCAGTGGGCATTCCACGCAGACACCACTTTGCAATTGATGATGGAAAGTGGACCTAGGTGAGGAGGAAACCCTGGCAGCAGACCATCCCCACCTCCAGTTGAGTAAACAGACCCAGAGACACAGCAGGTTAGGGCATGAAGGTAAGTCAGAGGAACCCAATAACCAGACCAACCAATTACTTTTATTTTCTCATGCTCGCTGCTTGTCTGCAGCCGTGGCATTTTCTCTGTTATTTGCCAAGAAGAACTGCTAATGCAGAGCCCAGACTACAGCAAACGCACAGTAAATATGTCTTGTATGGATGAATGAATGAGTGAATGGAATTATTCCAGCTCTTCCCTGTTACAGATAAGGAAGTGCCCAAAGATGCAAACAGGGAGCAGAAAGCACCCTTCCGCAAGCTGCTGCCACAGCCACACTCCCTGCACCCAGCGAGCTGCTTTCCCCTCAGTCTTTGGTTTTACCTTGTCAAGAAAGTGATGCAACTATTATGTTAGATAAAGAGCTTGGAGCTCGAAGCCTGTGCCCTGTGAACACACAAATAGGAGGTAACGCTTGTTCTTATGCGACGCACAGTGTACGGTCTTTCCAGTGCCGCCTGAGGGTCACAGGCAGAAACAGGGCTGGTTATTGGTTTGGGGGGGGGGCGGGGAACCTCTGCCTTCATAATCGTGCTGTTTAGATGGTGGTGTTGTGTGCTGAGCAGATGAGTGACGACGGTGAAAACACAGCTGGCCTACACCTAGGTTGGGTGTCACGATTATCAAGCTTACATAAGAATGAGAAAGCATGCAGAAACGGCTTTCTCAGCAGCATGATCACTCATTTGTTCCCTTTGTTACCGTTTGGCAATTTCAGTGCATCCCAGACTTCATTTGTGTAAACAGATGAAAATAGGATAAGGAAGCTTTTCCCCACGGATGTGATTTGTATACAATATATCAGATTTAAATGAACTTCTGCTTCTAATTCTCTTGTATTCACAATTCAACGTAACTTAGTACTAGAGAAATAACAGTTAAAAAGGCGTTTGTTTCCTGTCACAAGCTTCTGTTTTCATAAGAAAATCAAAACACTCCAGGACCAGGGAAAACAGGAAAATTAGCATCAGTGCAGAGACAGTGGTAACTCTTTGATAAGAAAAGAGGCCATCAGCAGTTTCTTCTGTGAATAACTGAACTATGACTTTTCAGTTGTTTTGTATTAGCTGCAGCTCTGTGCATACATTTAAAAATGAGTCTGATCAGATAATTTGCATTTCTCAGTTGTATAAACGTTGCCTTTTCCCTGAAAGTACAGAGAGGACCATTTGCCTTTGGCTGGGGGCTTTATCTCTACCCTTCTGCATCAATACTGCCTTCTGACCAATTATTAACATTTGCTAAGCCCCGTAGGTTTCCAGCTTTATACAAATATTGTGATTAAAATGAAATAAATTCACACTGCCAAAATAATAGGAGCGGTTAAGACACGTTCCTATTATATCTTTAAAGATCTACGCCGGTCATTCGTTAGGCCGCGTTGGTGCATCAGGCGTGACAGGTCCTCAGAAACAATGACAGCGAGAAAGAGATAAGCTAGTTTTCGGAGCACACAGACAGGGACACAGCTCCCAGCTATCTTCTGAGCACTTTTCTTACGACACAATGTCAGAACATAATCAATTTTGATGTGTATAACTCACTTCTCCTTCATCCAAATGAGATCAGAAAAGAAGGGGGCCTTGCTGGATGTGGAGAGTGAGGGGTGGAGATAAGGATCTGGGAACAGACCTGATAAATTGGATGATAGGCGATCTCAGTCGGCTGCAGCAGTTGGCTAAGTCTAACAAAAGGGAATTTAGCCGAGAGATACCCAGTCAGCACTTCTGAAAACTGATGGCAAAAGTATATGAAGTGGGACATATGGCTTAACAGCAGAATGTGATTTTTTTTTTCCCCAAAAGTGGCTGTTTTTAAAAAACTAAAGTTCCCTTAGCAACTTAACTCTTATCTTCTCCAAATCGACTGAATTCTACCTAACCTAGTAGGAGCACATACAGAACAATAAAGATGTTACATGTGGTCTCCTCAATCTGCCTGGGACCGAGAGGGTGGGTGCAGGCAGTGGGGCACGAAAAAGGGGGAGGCCAGCATGTGAAATGGACCCAAGCCCAGCGAAATTAGGACACGTTAAAGGAAGTAGGGATGTCCCTGTCATGAGAAGAGGAAGACTGTATTGTTGTTTTAGAGGAATGGAGGTGAAATGAACATGTACTTTGTAAAAAAAAAAAAAAAAAAAGAGGCTGACTATTCCAGGCGGAAAGAATTCAGGGGTCCGACCTCAGGAAGCATGAGTTTGAGTGCTGGTGCCACCCTCTCCCTGCGGTGGGACCAGGGAGACCGCTCAGAAACCGCCTCTCAGCTTCTTGATCTGTAAGATGGGAGTAGTGCCACCTCCACGGCAGGAATGCTGGGAAAATCAAATTAAATTTAACACCAGGTGGAAAACACCTGCAGTCCATGGCATGTGGAGGTCAACAACACCGACCTTTCCACCACTTGTCAGGCAGCATCATGAGAGATTTTTATTAGATTTTGTGAGAGGACCATCTTGTAGAAGGGCTGTTGACGCGGAAACGAGGCTAGGCAGCCAGTGCTGTGCGATGTATGTGTATGTTGGCCACCAGTGTTTTCTTGTACTTTTTACCCCAATAAGGACTGCTCCTTATTTGACTCCTTATAGGTTAACACGTATTGCCGTTTAAAGTCGTAAGATGTTTTCACCACTGTGTATCATAACATAGTGCTTGTTTACTTACCTGTAAAGTGCAGAAAGGGGCCTCTTACTTCCAGGTTTTGGTCTGTAGGGTTTGGGTTCTCCAGCCATGTTGATATCTGAAAGCACGAAATAAAACAGCACGGATTACGGAAATATTAAACCCTCTCAGGGAAGTATACCAACATTTTATTTTTCTTCCTGCCATTGGCCTAGGCAAATGTCACATAGCATTCATCCATTCAACAAGGATTTCTGGAGCACCTACTCCAGGCCAGGCACCGTTTCTGATGCGTCATGTACCAAATAAATTCACACTGCCAAAATAGTAAGAGCGGTTAAGACACGTTCCTATTATATCTTTAAAGATCTACGACGGTCATTCGTTAGGCGGCGTTGGCGCATCAGGCGTGACAGGTCCTCAGAAACAATGAAAGCGAGAAAGAGATAGGCCAGATCCACGGCATTGTGGGATTTACCTTCTGCTGGGGGGAGATAGACTGTAGGCAGCAAACATAACAAATGAGAAAAATACGTAACATATTGAAAGGTGGCAAGTAGTATGAAGGGTGAAAATGTTGAACACGCGACGGGGAATCAGGAATGCCAACTAAAAACGAAGGGGGTGAAGCGAGAGAAGAAGGCACGTCCGTCCCCTACAGGCACAGGACTGCGACCCCGTCTCTCAGAGGAGGCAAAAAGATGCTTAAGTGTGTGACCTGGGAGTATATGCATAGAATCGACCGACCTCAAGCTTTAAAAAATACGCAAAACTGTTAAGATATTGGAACGTTGGGTGGCAAAGGTTTGGGAGATGATGTAAACAACTGGATTTAGTCAAGTTGAAATTTCCAAAGAGTATAGGAAGGAAAAGCTAAAGGAGGAGAACTTCAAGAAAAATGTGAAAGACGTGAAGGACATTATTCCTACAGAAAAGGAAGGGCCGACTTCCGTTTCTTGTAGAGTGGACTTAATACACCATATTAGGGATGGGCGAGCCACCCACCAGTGAAAACAACCAAAACGATCTCTTTTATAGACCGTATCTCTTTTTTTTAAAAAAGTACATTGAGCTAGCAAGAAATGTCCTTATAGACACTAAAGAGTGTTCAAGTGTGTCATTTTCCTTTGAGTGTACAGAAATTTATACTGAAATATGCAAATGTATAGATTCCACCTGCTATCGTGAAGGTCATCCAAAACCCAGTGGCAGTGGCCAGGAATGAGGGTGAAAGGGGTTGGGCGTCGTGAAGGGACAGGGGACAGTGGCAGGGAGCTGAATTCATCAGAGAACAGAAAGCCCCGCCAAAGCCTAGATGCACAGGCATTCCCCCTGCAATGAACTGTGTAAATACAAGATGTCATTGTGTCCTCAGAATGAGGACTTGAGTTCTCAGGTCTCAAGAGCTGCTGGTCTTGAAAGGAACAAACAAACTGAGGAACTGGCATCTTAACGGTAAAGTCTGTGGTCCGTGACCGAGACACCTCGGAGGCTTTCTTCCTGGATTGTCCTGGCAACGCGTCAGGGACCCACAGGTAAGGCCAGAGGAAGAGGGTCAGGGTTCCACTTTCTGCCACTGTCCTGAGAAAGGGGCTTCGGAGGAAAACATGAAGATAGAGAAAATAAAGTGTCATTTCTTCAATCCTTGAGTTTGCAAACAGATGCATACCAAATACTAATATTTAGCAATCTCATGTTATCCTCAAGAACAGATATGGGTTAAATCGCATATATTTACTTGGCCAATTCTTGTCCATGCACTCCTACAGGTGACAGCAACAGCATTCTGTTTTTCACGCCTCTGGCTCTTGGGAGGACATCTCCAATTCTACATCCAAACAGGTGTGACTCTGCTTTGCTCCCCTGTTTTACTTTATGCCATCGTTCCAATGGTGCTGACCACTGACTGCTCCCTGGGACCTGGGGCTTCCAAAGCGCTGTCATCACCTCACTCCATTCTTAGGCCCTTCCGCATCCTGCTCAGTGCTGCTTATCCAGCACTCAGTGGGCCTGTCAATCAAGTGTCTACAGACCTGCAGGTGTAGCCTTGTAGGGCTTGTTGTGTGTCTAGCCAGACACACCTGGTCAGCACTATCCTAAAGTGATGTGTGCCTAAACAATCTTCTGGGAGATGGTAATAGGTATGTTGCCAAATAAATGAATGATAGTAAAATAAGTTTGGTAAAATGCATCATATATCCTTTTGTTGGCTATTGGTATTGCATATTAAAAAAAAACAAAAATTCAATTGTGTTTTGCTTAAACACACACACACACACACACACACACACACCCCTTTTGGATGGCACACCTGGTACCATCCAACCAAACAGCTCCCCCCCACCCCCCCAAGAACACTGGTTTACAAGATACTCTCTGAAATATTTAGAAATAAATAAATAAATAAATAAATAAATACACACACACACATTTTATTGGGGAACAGCCATGGTCATTGGTTACACATTGCTTGCGTGCTACAATGGCACAGTTGACTCTTTTAAGGAAGGCACAGCTCACAGTGGCCCATGTGGGGATCGAACCGGCAACCTTGGTGCTATCAGCACCATGCTCTAACCAACTGAGCTAACCGGTCACCCAGGCTACCCAGTAATTCACATTTATTTCTTTGCCATGTGCTCGGTCAGGAATATCCTCATTTATAAAGATAATTTAGTCCTTTCAATTACATATGACTTAGAGTGGTACAATAATCGGACACTTGCTACCCACCTCTACCACTCATGGTCCCCACTGGCATAAGTCACGCCCACAGAAATTTAACCTTGATATCAAAGTGATGTCTGCCTTTGACTATAATAAGGCATCCACATTACCAATGTGATTATTGTAGATGGAGAAAAAAAAAAAAGAAAAGAAAAAACTTTCCTCAAGGAATTAGTGAAAACTAATACCATTATTCTTGGGATATTTTTGTTGTTTCCTTCCCCAGGATTAAATAAAAGTTTAAATAATTCAGCCATGGCATAGAGACTGCCAGGAAAACTCATTCAGAGTCTTTTATTGTTCACATTTGGAAGATTTAGGGATTCATTACTGTTCCGTTGAATAAAAATTCAGGAGATAAAGAAAATAGTCTGTTCCATTTGACAAGTAAATGCATAAAACCATACATTACCCCAGTATAAGCACCGTACCATTAAAATGTGTTTTTTCGCAGCTATTATTAGCTTAGATCCGCAGAACAGTCCCGGGAAGGGAGCAGTGCGGGAATCATTATCCCCACGTCGTGGATCTAGATGTGTGAGAGGCTGCGAAATCAAATACGTCGTTAGCTCAGCTCACAGCTGTCTTTATTCCTGAGCCCGGTCCGTGGCCAGGCACTGAACGAGTGGGACAGGGGATGCCTGCCTGACAGAGGGGACGGCCTGAGCGTCAGCAGTAGCCTGCACCTGGCGCTGCAGCAGACTCACAGTCTAGAACTTTCCATCCTGTCTCACTGCTCTTACCCAGATATTGGATAGTCGCATTTTCTATGCCTCTCAAACCTGGCTTGGCTGAGGGACGCAGCGTGTAAAGGGATGTACTCAGAGTCCCCAGGGGATCTGGCATCACAAGGAGTATGACTAAAGGAGTGCTGTGGGGACATTGCTCTGGCAGTGATGGGAGAACGCACTCAACCCTCAGCTGAGCTACCTGAGGCGGGTTGGCCAGGTAGGTTCAAGACCCCAAGGTTTGATGGGGCTGCCCAGAAATGCTCTTATTCTAAGGAAAAAAATGCACTCACGCTGCCAATGCCAGTCCAGCCCACTCTGTGCTCTAAAACAGGACCATTCGAAGCCTTTTGAGCCTCAAGTTGAGAGTGGAGCCGATTTCATGAAACAGCAAATGGCTCTCTAATGTTTTTCCTTTCTCAGAACCAAAGCTAGTTGTAACATCTGAAATATGTCCTTAATAGAATGTTAAAATATTCACGGTTATGGGACTGAAACTATAGTCTCATTTTACGGGGCAGTCACTGAATTGTGACCATTTTAATGAGCCTTTGGGCCGAGTTTCATAAATTAGTTCTGACACAGCACGGTGGCACGCTGGCCTCTGGTTATTAGAATGCTAATGGAAAGATCCCTGGATGGCCGGGTTCCCATTTGTTAGCAGAGACCGCGCGCTGCTCCCGACTGTCTGCAAGGACAAATATAAGTGGGGACTTGAACTTCCTGCTAATTACCTGGTCAGCTGATCACTGTCTGTGACTTATTTACATTCAAACTTTCTCCCCCAAAGAAACTGAAGTGAGACAAGTAAGCACACCCACTTGGATGTCCTTTTTCACTGACTGTCTAGTGTGTTCAATGGTCCTATTAAGAGGAAAATAAAAACGCCGCAAATCATTCATTTTCACTGATCACGGAATGATTGGACACACAGAGCGCGCCAGGACCTGTACTCAGTATTTGGGAAATGGACACACATGTAATTTGTTTTCTGGGAAATCACGGGGAAGACACACCTGCGGCTAACTACAGCAAATGTGACAGCATCACAAAAAGGACGCAGACGTCGTGTTTTGGGAGCATGGCGCCCGTCCACTATCGCTGTGAATGCCCTCACGGGTTTGTTCCTGGTGTGTGAGGTGGCTGTTAGCAGTTTCATAGAACCACACTCATCAGCAAACTCTGCAATCACCTCTGCTCTACCCATGGAGCTACGGAGACCCATTTCTTTTCATTTGTTTGCTTTATTTTTTCCCACCAAAACTCCATTAGCTAGTTGTCAAAATAACTTTGATTTCCCTGGAAGCATAAGTGGCCTTGAAACTTGATAAAACTTTGTGGCTTTGGTGCATGTTGAATCAACGTGTAGTTTAGTTATTTAGCAGAGCGCACAAGCACACAGGTCCAAAGCCAACACAACATGGCAAGAGTTGCCACATTCGAATTAGTTCCTAAAACTTGTATCATTTTATCCCAACATTTCGCTGCTTATTTTATCCTGGATAAATTTTTTGAAGGATGTGTTTCTATATTCCATGAACATCTCTCAAATCTCTCTAAAGGTCACAATGAAAGGCATGTTTTATTGAGAGAAAACCTCCAGAAACCAAACGAGTCAAATACTGGATGGGGATAAATGTTCGCCAGCAGCCCCATGATACGTTGAGGACATTGCTTGCCAATTTTAGAAATACACTTAATGCTCTATTGACGTCAATCGTGGAGACAACCATGATGATAACTAACCAAAAATACCTGGTGAAAAATAATTGCAGCTGCACATTCATTATTAATGCATAGACTTAACATTATTAATGCACAGACTTAACATTACTAATGTCTTTGCATCCTAAGACTTTAGTTTCACATTTGAGGATAAACTATTTTATAAAAAAGGTACAATTCAACCATGGAAAGTGTGGGTTTTGTCTCTGTGAGAACTGTCAGATTCCCATCAGTGAAGTAAAGCAGACCCCAGGATTTGGGTATCGCTTCTCTCTGTTCCCGTCCTGTTCTGACTTCTCTCTTTTCATATGTGTATATATGGACTTAACTTTCTCAAGTGTCTAAAACTCCAAAGCTACTGTTCTGGAGATGTTATAATTAGTAAGTACAATGAACGCTAATCAAATGCCAAAGCTAATGTTAGGTAGCTAACTGCATTTCATGTGGAGAGTAGCATACAACTCAAACATTCAACGTTTGGTTGGCCGACAAGCAGTGGCTGTATCATGTAGGAACCTGTCTGAAATAAAGGCAAAATCCAGGTTCCATCCCAGACCTAACAAATCCGAATCTGCATTTTAACAAGACACAGTGACGGCAATGTCCATTGAAGCTTGAGAGGCACTGACATATAACACATCTAGCTAAAATCCCTCCCTTCAATTATTTTTAAGGATTTTATTTTGTAAACTGTTTTGTAAAGAAAATACTGAGAATTCTGAGCAGGAAAATAAAGCAATTAGGGAAGACACTTGGAAAACTGAAGTTTAAATTGAAGTTTTAGTTTAAAGGCTTAGGATGCAAGAATGCTATCTTAACGTCATCTTGGGGATCATAATGGTTGTTATCATGTACTCATATATCATTTAACAGTTAATCACATTTTCACACATATTAAAAAGTAATTTTCACAATACTCTTGTAGGAATATCTTTTTGAATTAGTGTTTTTGTTTCCTTTGGATAAACACCCAGAAGTAGAATTGCTGTGTCAGAAGGCGTTCTTGATGTCTAGGATACCTGACCCAGGTGCTCCGAGGCATGGATCACTGGTAGAAGATCAAGAATACGACTTTAAAGAAATATTATTTATTAGTGACTTATGGGCATTAGAGGAAAATGGTAATAGCACAGGTAGTAGTGAGGTTAAAAGTCAGCATTTTATAAAAGTATAGTAGACTTTGCACAGCAGAGAAGACTGGCCAACTAATAAATTTCTGAGGTGTAAACTGATCTGCACATCCATGCATCATCAATACCACTGCCCGCATTTGACAAGTGGTAAAACCTTAAACAACAGAGATGGTAAGCTGCATACAGCCCCCCGTTAGTATTCTGGCAGGGGTCACACTGAAACCAGGTTCCTTCTGATTCTAGATGCACATCCCTCCAACCACACCCAGTTACCTGCTCCTGCTTGAGGAATTTTATCCTATTGCTCTTGGCAATTGCACACGCCTGAGAATCAGAAAGCCTGGGATGTTTATCTGCACTGGATGAGTGACATGGCGGCCGCGCTAGAGGTAGGAAGGAGACAAGGTCGGAGTGATGCGGTGTGAGGACTCAGCTCACCCCTGATGGTTTCAGAGATGGAAGAAGGGAGCCATGTGCAAAGGACCTCAGAAGATTCTAGAAGTTGGAAAAGACAAGGAAGCATCCTCCCTGGGGCCTCCAGAATGAAATGCGGCCCTGCTGACACCTGGCTTTTGCCCCGTGAGTCCTGTGTCGGATTTGTGACCCACAGAACTCCGAGACACCAAATTCAAGTCACTGCGTCTATGGGAGTGTGTTACAGCAGCAACAGAAAACTCACAATGGTCTTTCCTTCAAGAGGCGGAGCAGAACTGAGCTCTTCTTGAGTGTGGGCTGGACCTAGTGACTCACTTCTAATAATACGACAGAATAATAAATATGACTTCTAATGAATATGGCAGAAATGAGCAGAATATGGCAGAAATGGGAGAGCACTTTCGGAGTTAGGTCATAAAAAGACAGGGTCTTGTGTCTTGGGTGAACTCTCCCTTTCTCTTGGGTTTGTCCCTCACTCTGAGGGGGCTGCTGCCATGTCACCAGGCACCCGTGGGGAGGCCACATGCTGAGGAACGCAGCCCTGCCAGCAGCCACATGGGTGAACTTGAAAGAATAACCTCCCCCAGGCAAACGTTTGCATGGTTGTAGCTCCAACTGACACCTTGATGGCATCCTTGGGAGACAGTCTAAACCAGAACCACCTCAGATTCCTGACCTATGGAAATGGTGAAATAATCAAGGTTATTTGAGGCTATGAGGTTTCGGGATAACTTGTTATGCAGCAATAGATAACGAATACAATTACTCTAAGGTTTCTACTTCCTGACCCAAAGACAGAAAATAAGCAGAAAGGAAAAATGTTAATTAGGAGAGCATTGCTCCAAATACACTTTGATGTGAACGGCATATTCCCATGGAAAGGTATGAGAAAATATTCCAATATTTTTAGTGTCACAATGAACACATAAAAGCTGACACTTCTGTCAGTATAATTTAGTCAGCTTTTGTTCAGATTATAAATGGAATTAAAACTTCAATGTTGAGAATAAAATTTCTCATAACACACAATTTTACTAAGAATACATTCATCCATTATTACACATATTTTAATGCATCAGAGCTGTCAGAACTATTGTGAGATCAACAAAGGCAATTAACCTCTAATTTTTTTCTCTGTTCTTTCTCCTCTTATAGTTTTGCTTTTGCCTGTGAAGTTTATACTTGGTGGAACAAAGCATGTCATAAACTAGGTTCGATTAATGGGTTTTCTACTTTGCTATATAAGAATACTTTCTAGATTACAATTTACAAAGTTGAATGACTTTCATATATATATATTTGCATGTCTACTAAATAAAGAAAATAACCATGCCCTTCACGAGGCTTTTATGTGGAATTTCAACTTGAATATGATTATTGAATTAGAACATCATTTCCTGTTTTCCTTTATGAGTGTAATTTGTCTCAGCTGAGCAAATATATGTACATGACAAGTAGCCAGGTTCTCCCCCACCCCCGTTTTTTGAATTCCATTGGCATTCAGATCACAAATTCAGTACTCACAGCGTCTTTTACATGGGAGTGTTAATCAAATCCATTGCTTCTGAATTGCTAAAATAGAATCTCCTAAATCCGACTTAATATTGACTAGTATATAAATCACCTCCATGTACAAATAAAGGGGGGGCAGTCACACTGGGGATGCTTTACTCCATGGGGTTGAATGAATTTCCTCAGTAAATGTTGCAGATGAGAAATTGTATATTTGTATAAATTACTGTCCGTTCTTATTTTTTCTGTGAAATCAGAACTAATTTCACCTTTGAAACTACCTGCTAAGGAACTTTCCAGTGGGTAGAGATTATGTATTTTTATTTTGCAATGGCTTCTTTTGCTACGGCGATATTTGATATCGTGTCTGATCTGAGTTTAGTTAATAGCATAGAGTTCGATATTCCTAAATTATAAAAAAAAAATCTCTAAATTCTACTTAGAATTCAGCAATAACAGATTAGGTCCTTCTTTCTACACAGAGGATGCAGAATTCTACTCTTCAGAAGAACTTTTTCTCTTCCATTTATAGTCTCCCTTGTTAGTCTGTCAATGACATACATCACTGTTGCTTAATTATGAGGGGGGCGGGGCAGATAAAGCAGCACACAATTTCAAATAAGAACGGTTGTGTTCACATTCATTGTTCCTTAATCAAGTAAGAAATTGGTAAAGAAGAAAAATAGTCTTTGTACATGTAAAAGAGAGAACAGTAACTGGGATTTTATTCAGAGTAATCAAAATATGCTGCCATTATGTGAAGGAAAATGTACTCATCTACAAATCAATTAGCTCTGCTAATGAAAAGCTCCAACAGCCTTTTATATAAGTGTGTCTTTTATAATGTCTTTGCTTTGCATATGAAGCTTAGATAATAAATCATGACAAGAAACCACCACCAGCATTTTGAATATTAAAACGTGAATGTAACTAATTATGCACAACTTCTCCTCTCCTCAGAGTGGGTTCCAGGGTCAGCAGGTGACGCTGTATAAATTATGTTATAGCCCGACTGTGGTGTGACTAGTAGGTTCCTAAAATATGCACATCAGGTGGCATTAAGCCATCAATATTTATTCTTAGAAAGGTGACAATTCAAAGATGGCAAAGCAAATGCTTTTTAATTATAGCTGTGATTTGTGACTAGAATTAAACTGTCGTTAGAGTGTTTTAACATGTGTTCGCTTCTATAACATCTAGGACAGCGGTTCTCAACCTTCCTAATGCTGCGACCCCTTAATACAGTTCCTCATGTTGTGGTGACCCCCAACCATAAAATTATTTTCGTTGCTACTCTATAACTGTAATTTTGCTACTCTTATGAATCATAATGTAAATACCTTTTTGTTTTCCAATGGTCTTAGGTGACCCCTGTGAAAGGGTCGTTCGACCCCCAAAGGGGTCACGACCCACAGGTTGAGAACCGCTGAAGGGAAAGGAAGAGAGATGGCCCCTGAGGGACTGCCACACATGGTTCATGGAAGCTGGCTGGGTCATTTTGGGTGCTGATCCCATCAACCTCCCCCTTCATTTTGAGGGCTACCTATCAATAAATTTTTATCTCCCTATTTCCAACCTCTATTATTTACTTTATTGTTTCTTTTCCTTCTTTATTAGAAATTAGGCATCTGAAAATATGAAGGTCTGACAATTAAGATTGAAACTCATTGCAACGATATTGCTAACCTTTTTTTGATATCAGAGGGATTATTCATTATGAATTTGTACCAACTGAACAAACAGTTAACCAAGTTTACTATTTGGAAGTGCTGAAAAGGCTGCATGAAAAAGTTAGACGACCTGGACTTTTCGCCAACAATTCATGGCTCTTGCACCATGACAATGCACCAGCTCACACGGCTCTGTCTGTGAGGGAGTTTTTAGCCAGTAAACAAATCACTGTATTGGAACACCCTCCCTACTCACCTGATCTGGCCCCCAATGACTTCTTTCTTTACCCGAAGATAAAGGAAATATTGAAAGGAAGACATTTTGATGACATTTAGGACATCAAGGGTAATACGACGACAGCTCTGATGGCCATTCCAGAAAAAGAGTTCCAAAATTGCTTTGAAGGGTGGACTAGGTACTGGCGTCAGTGCACAGCTTCTCAAGGGGAATACTTCAAAGGTGGCCGTAGTGGTATTCAGCAATGAAATGTGTAGCACTTTTTCTAGGATGAGTTCGCGAATGTAATTGTCAGGCCACATATGTCTGAAACATTTATCTCTCCATATTTCTAATATTCATATTGGTTTTGTTTTGGAGGGGAGGGTTGTGGATACCACCATGGTATATTGGTCCCAATACCAAATGTCCCTTATGCTTTCTGGGTATATTACTAATCTCAAATATTCAGAAAAACATGTACGTTGCCTCTGTTTGTTCATGGCAACAAATTATAACAAATTTTCTGTAAACCTTTTTGGAAAGGCTTAGCTTAAGCACAGCTTACATGATTTAAAATTCTGTCTTCAATACTTTTAGCGCAATGGTATTGTGAAATGTCAAGAGCACTCAGTAAGAGGCTGTTTTTTTTCTTTTACAATATGCCACATTTTACCTTTTTATAAAGCTGTCAAGTCAGAAAACATTTGCAGTCAAGAATAAGTAAACTAAATGCATTACAAATTTAGTCACCATATACAGCTAGAATCCTCTTGGATTTCTACTGTGGCCACATACGTCTATTATTACTTTTGTATTAATACTTAAACTATATGTGGTTTCATGTTATAAAACAATTTAGACTGACATTATTTGCTGTTTCTTAAAGAGGCAGTTTACAGAAACAACACTCATACACACACTCACTAATTCAACCACGTTGCAAAATCTACTAAATTCCTTAAACACAACAGTTTGCCAGTTCTATCTAGACGGTATTTAAACGTTTTAGTTTGACGTTGCCAGGCTGAACTGATGTGCGGTTTATTTATGGTGACAGTGTCTGTCACACACATGGGCACAGTGGCCCAGGAAACATAAAGGGGGGACCACTGAGATGTAGAGGACCCCCAATACACACCAGCATCCTCAATGCCTTGAGAAGGTGCTTCCGTGGACTGTATGTTAGACACGTGTGTCATTGTGACAGCATAGCTGGACATGGGGCCATCGGTGACTTCCACAGAATGTCTATACCCAAAGGCTGCGACTCAGCCTGGGAGACAGCAAGTGTTTGTCGGAGACATGGTGGCTCCTGTGCCTTGATGGGCCCACCAGAGTCCTGTTCTGACCCAGCCCCTCTCGCGTAGCCTGGAACACACTTGTGTAGCTTTGCCTGGCCCGACAGCTCCTTCACACGGCACATCTACTCTCCCTGTGGCCTCTTGGCAGTTGGATGTCAGTGTCCCCTGGTGTCTAAGCATTGGTTAATTCACAGCTGGTCTTAGAACCAGGTCCAAGAGCCAGACTGCCTGTGATCAGATTCTACCTCCCATATTGACCAGGCTGGAAACTTGGGCAAAGAATCACTATTAAAAAAAATGTGACACCCCAAATAATGCTTTGGGGAGGAATTAAATGAAATAATGTGCATAAGACAGTTGGCGAGAGACTGGCCTGTCATGTGCTCCATGTGTAGCTGGCGCTGTGTTCTCTTCTTCCCGCTCCTCACAGTCATGGGCCTCCCATGCCCCCTGGGTGGTTTCCAGCTCTCCTGTTTCCGCCTCTGCTTTCTGTCTCCCATTCAATAGACAGGGAGATGTGGGAGGGACAGGAGCCTTTCGGGAGTGTGCAGTGCTTTGCACTATCCTCTCCTTTCATCTTCACACCGAGAAAGGGAAGCGTGGTACCCAACTGGTGCACATCTCTGAATCCAAGGGCAGGAGATACCAAGAAAATCACTCACAAAGCATGAGGGTTTCGACACGAAACAGGGACTGATATCCAGGTGCACCGTTGGATGGCTATGCAGTCACTCGGTTTGTCTGATCTCCCTGGTGCTACCTGCACAGCAGAAAGGGGATGGGGAGAAGCTAGGTGGGCTGGCCAAGCTGAAATGACCAAGAATTGCCTCTTTGAACTCATAATTGAAGTCCAGATTCTGCCCTCTGAAAACGAGTATGAGCTATCTGTGAAGGGCAATGGGGTTTGTGGCCATAGGCTCACCTAAAATTGTTTCAACCTGGGGTCAGAAATGTGCACACATCAGAACATTTCGGAGTGATGCAGCAACTGGGTATCAGACCAAAGACAGACTCGCCACAAACCGAGCTCCTTGTCAAAAGAACCTTTTCAGGCCATCACTCGTATGTATCCTGATCTCATAACATAGGCTAAACAGCAGAATGACGTAGCCACAAGGGGAATAACACTTTTCCAAGGTCAGATACGTAAGAAGACAATGTCTGTAAACCTGTGGTCTCCTCTCCTCCCCACACAATCAATGTAAAAGCAGGACAGAGAGAGGAGGCTTGGGGGAAGGCGGGCCACCTTCAGCCATGGGCAGAAGGCTAATACTCTACAGGTAAAACCACAGCAAGAGCTAAAGTGCCCATGTCCCCACACAAGCTACCACATCCGTCTGGGAAGCCTGTGTTCATACTTTCATGTGTGAAAGTCATTTCTATCTCGTTACAACTACTGCATTTTGTTATAGCTGCCTGATCTCTATCTAACTAATACAGTATGGACGCATCATTTTTTAAAATGATTCTTCTCTTTATTTAACCCAAAACTGGTCCCGATGACGTTGAATTAAAAGGCTTCCACTGTGCTGTAGATGCTCTGTAGATACCGAAAGATGCTAAGTCCTTTCTCTTACTAATTTATGCCCTGCGATTTTTTGCCTGACTAGTTCAAAGCTCGGTTTACCTATCAATTCTTGTGGACAATTTCCCCCCATTCCTTGGTAAGGGTTTTTTTGTCTTTTCTGTTTGGATTTCCCTCTTTCATTGTAGTAGAACGCTATATTTATTAGTGATCGTCCCTAAGAGACAAAGCCTAACAGTTTTTCAGCACATAACAGGTGCTCAAAAGTGATGAGTGAAATAAGTGAATACATGACTCAAAAAGAAGGCAAAAAAATTCAGAACTGTGTTTAAAGTAAAGTGATACGGCCACAAGACTGGAGGAAAAGCATATAAGCAATGGATTATGCATGAATTATGTCAGCTAAGACACTAATAAAGTAATGTGGATAGGAGTGAACGGTTTTTAAACAATGGTAGCATCTGGGGTAAGGAATATGGGAAAAAAGGTCATGACACTCACTGTCTTTCCACCCATGACCCGCTAGCAAAGACTTCCTATGTCTAGCATTCACGCTGCATTTCTTTGACCATTTGGTACATATATCTTGTTTAATTTCACCATGTCCCCTGACTAGGTATTAGACAATGGGGAGCTTAACTTATTGTGGAGTTCAAGTCTCAGGACAGCACTTCTGCCATGACAGAGAATTCTCTCGTCAGAAAGTAGCAAGAACCAAAATGATCAGGCTAATTGCAGAGAGGCAGACGTTAGGGCAACTGAGGGCTACCCAGGAAATAGAAAGGAAATGAAGGACATAAAAGACTTAAAACTGGGGAGACCGCCTGCCCGATGACACGTCACACCGGATCAAACCAATATCAACATACAATCAGTAGGTTAGGTAGTAATGTCTTGTATTAATAACAATAAGTGGGAAATTTTGATTATGGTTACATAATTGCCATATTATTAAACTAATATTAATTAAACATTTGCATTCAACCTGGAGCAGATTCCAGATTCTGATCAAAGGATTAAATGTTGGCGCAGCTTGAAGACAAGATTCAAAGTAGATCTACGTGAAGGGATTCATTCAGAAGACTAACATGACAGACATGTTTTACTGTAAGCTATACTTTTTTGCTACAGTAGCTATTGGCTTCAAAAGTGTTCAAGAAAATATATCATTTCCTGTGTTTTTAAAGGAACTCAAAGAATTGCAGATATAGGAACATCAGCAGGATTATATGAGATCATTTTGTCCTTAGAGATTTCCCCCAAAGATTAAAAAGCAGAGCCAGGCTAGACCTTGATCACATCAAATTTCATCTGCGCTGTTCCTCTCTTGTCTTACTTCTCTCTCATCCATATTATCCAAATATTATTCAAGCTCACACTATGGCGCCGGAAAGCTGCACATTCTATTTGACAATTAGGTAAATTGTGCTGAACATTCCACGATTTCTACCTGCAAATATATGCTTGTGTTAATGAGCTCTGTTGAGTCATGGCCAAGAGTTAGAAGAGAAAAAAAAAATATGAATAGGATGCAGACTCCTCTCTGGAAGTAAGGAGATGAGATGAATTCATTCAAGCGGCGCTGGAATTTGCCTGAAACTTAAATGGGGTTACGGAATTATACTCCCTTACCCAATCAGCTGAAAACAGCCTAAAGGAATTCAGATACAAGGAACAAGGTTTCTCTAAATGGCAAAACTAGCTCTCAGTTGAGATATGTGGCCTTTGTTTCTGACTTAGCACACAGAAATTAACGCTAGGGGAATTTCAGGGCGTTTACTTGTGATTTGGTTAGAAGCTGAAAGAATGTAGGGTTCAAGGTTCCTCCTTGCATTCAAATATGTGATTAAGAGATAAATACCTATATCATCTTCTTGGATTCTGTCCGCCTACAATGGTAACTCTGTTCTCCTTACCTAAGTAACAATTTTTCAAACCATGAAAAGATTAAAAAATAAGTAGAGAAATGACAAATTACATCAAGGCATTACTATTAATTTTCTGTTAACTTTAAATATTTAGTGAAATCTGTTTAACTTGTTATTTAAGGTATTTGAAATAATGATTATACTTTAATAATATTTATAAGAACTGCTTAGGAAAAATTTGCATGCTAGGTTTATAAGTTTTCCTTTTCATGCATTTAAAATATTGAGAGAAACAGAGGTACTAAAGTTATATATTTAGTGTCATAAATGTTCTAGAAAACAGAATTAACTGTTTGTAAATGGGATTAACTTCACAGGGGAATTCAATCTCTAAAAAGAATGAATTTAAACACTAATCAAAGAACATGTAATCATTCTTGTTTTAATACAATTACCAAAAGTATAAATTAAATTTAAAAGTATGTAAGATGAGTGAACCTAAATTCTTATGCAAGTTAAGACTTAGATGTGTAACTTTAATAAATTGCATATGAATTTAAATAAAAAAATAACTTAAGAAAATACCTACATTCAAAACTCATGTTAAACATTATCTTCAACAGTAGCCTACTTCTTGGTTACTGAGTAAATTTTACTAATTGTTTTAAATGACTGTATTGTTGTTGAGTGTATAGGATTCAGGATTCAGGTATATTCTGACAGATTTCTCTATATTCCTTCAACTTTATGCCTTGAGCTTGTTTCTTATTGAGCTGTTTGGGGGGAACACTATACCATTTTTCATGTCATTTATTACCAGGGAATAAATAGAATTTCCTTTGCTACCTACAAGCTATAAGAAAGAGTGCCTTTTGTCTGGAGGTATAGTCCGTAAGAATAGCAGGACCACCCTTTAAGGACCAGCATGGATCTCCTTATCTTCTTTCCACTGAATACCATGCTTGGCTTACGACTTGATGCAGAAGCAGTTGTGCCCTTCCCAGAGCAGAAAATTACTCTTGGCAACATTATCGGCGTTGACTCTGAGAATTTGAGAAAGGCAAGCTATTTCTCAGCGTGCTCAAAGAAAGCACCACTAAAATTTTGAGTTCTATCTATATATGTTTTTCAACATTCACATTTTTATTTCTGATCTAAGATACTGTACCTAAGCCAACCTAAAGAGAAGGTCAGATAGTTGTATTAGCACTAATATTTGTCGGGAAAAGTTAATATGATCATTATTTTACATTTTCTTTTGAGTGACTTCCCCCATCCTGTGAGAGACGTCTACTGCCTTTGGAGAGGATTCGATTTGGGACTTCAGGAGTGCAGAGAGAAAAACAGTCAACTTGTACATTTTGGTATCCAGAGTAGGCGTTCTGAAATTGCAGCCAGAAAATAATCTTGGAAACCAGGCTTTGTTGAGCGATAAACGGATTTCCTCCATTCCTCCACTCTAGTAGATATCAAGAGACGCCTGCAAACTCATCCTAGGCTCTTCCATAGCTGGGGTGGCTACGGCTCCACTCATCTGCCTGAACCAGGAGGCTGCTTGCCTCTGGAAGAGGAGTGACAGGCAGAGATGTCCAAGCCAGAAAATACAGATGTGCAAATCACGCGCTGTGAGCCCCAAGGGGCATTGGGGAGGACGGCAGTGACATACAGACACCGTAAACCCAATAGCTGGGTTGAAGGAAAAAACAAAGTCACAGCGGTATTGCCCAGTTTCGTTTGGGATTCTGGAAGGAGAGGCCCTCCAAGGGCATTCCTTGCATAAATGAGGTGCCTCAGGGAGTCCAATTCTATAAGCTCCCTAGCATGTGGGAGCCTCATGCAGAAAACTGGGCAGCTGTAGGAAAATGAAGAAGCCACGTTTTTCTTTGCACTGCTGAGCCATGGAGGGTAAATCTGCGATGCCAACTTACACAACATGGCGCCTGGTCACGGCACACTTGTGTCCCTAAAAATGACTGTCCTCGCCACATTACACAGTAAATTACCACAGGGCTTATGGGGACACTCAGGTGGCTGCACAGCACTCAAAACTTCATGACGGATACATTAAATGAAAAGAATCCTGACAAAATGGTCGCACAGTCTCATACATGCGGAAGCGCTGAGAGACACATAAGCATTACAGGCAATATGGCACTTTGTCTTGAAAGAAGACCTGGCACTTGCTTGTGGAAGGTGGCCTGGGAAGGGTGGCCTGGGAGGGGTGGCAGCCTGAGAGTGCCATTCAAGAACTGGAGGAGGGATCTGAAATCACGGAGGGCTATAACAGCAGCTATGGCAGGTCTGAGGTGGCTGTGCCTGGCCACGTGGTGCATCTGTAAGGGATGCGTGTGTGGGAGTGTGTGTGTGTGTGTGTGTGTGTGTNGGGGGGCGGGCGTTCCATTATACCTGCATGTCCCCACTTTTAATGCTTGGTGCATATCGCAGTCATCGACTGACCTGCAAGGCTGGTGTCTCTCTCTCCCAATTTTCTCTAGATCTTTCCTACCCCCTGGAGCCTCAGCTACGACCCACGTGACTGACGGCAGAGACCGAAACAACTTGAAAAGAGGTAATCGATTATGTGGATGGATTCCTCTGCCTCCTTTTTTGGCATGTAGTTAACTTCTTAGGATTCACCTTTTTTTTTTAAACAAATATTTTTGTTCTAATTAACTCCCTGGGCTATACTAATTTTAAAAATTTATTGGTCATTTATTCCATGCTTGTAATTGTATCTTACTTGCTAAGAACATTTCTCCAGGAAAAAAAAAAAGTAATGATAGTTTGAAGTGTCACAAAAAATTTTAAAAAGTACTGTGTTATCTGAACAACTGACTCCTTTTGTTGGCAGAAGCTTTGGCTATTATGTATAAAAACGCTAACCAATTGTCCATGAAGGTATCTGCTGCTATGCTGTATATACATCCGTTAAAACCATAAGGCTATAGTCTAATGCTTTGCCAGTGTTTCTCTATCTAAATTTGTAATAGGCAAGGTTACCAAGGACATTGGAGCTCTTAACAATAATTAATCCTTAGATGACTCTCAGCTTCTCATTTGCATCTTTTCACCTCTTCTTTATCACCCCTTAGCTTCAGCAAACCCCCACCCCACACACTGTCCCACCTCAGGCTCAAGGGATAGAGGACCCACATGAAAAAGAAAATGTGGCCTCGGCAATAATAGGACAGTCTAATTCCCAAACCTTGGATGATACCAGCCCGCATTTTTAGTCAGCTAGCAACTAAAAGAATACACAGTAGTAAAGAGTGTAAAAATTATATCGTTAAACTAAGCATTTCCTTTTGACAATGAAGGACTATGGGAGGGTCTGCACTCTGTGGCACAAAGTGTCTTTCTTCTCAAAGTGGCATTTTCTTCTGTAGGTCACAAAGGCATTCTGGGTAGCATCACTGGAGGAGCCACCGTGGGAATGCAGAGATGGGTCACAGCCCGGAGGGGGCTACAACAGGCCGTGCCCCGGAGGGGCTGACGGCGCTGTCACCGCCATGTTCCATCTCCTGCATGACACAGGGTGTCCTTTCTTTTCCAGGCCTTTTCTGAGTCTCATCCGGAGCACGGTACTAACGTGGTACGTAGAGGGGGAGTGTGAGTCCTTGAAATAACCACTCTCCCAGGTCCATTCACGGGACTATGGCTTGATGAACCAAAGCTCGTGTGTGTTTGAGGTGTGTGTGTGTGCATGTGTGTGTCTGTGTTTGAGGTGTGTATGTTTTTGAGGGGGGTGTGTGTGTGTGTGTGAGTGTGGAGGGGCGCTGTGTGTGTTCCTACTTAGCTAGGCTCAGCTGGGTGAGTTTCCTGTGTTCACCTAATGTGTCTCCAAGCGCACAAACAGGAAGTTCCCGCCATGCTAATCACCCCTCCCTGTCCCCACGTACTTTGGGGCACAGTCACCATCCCAAAGCGAGCGCTGTAACAGGGCTGCCCACACGACACGGTCTTGGCAGTGCCCTCTGTCCTTCCCCATCTCTTCAGGCGACAGGTCTGAACTCTGAGCACCACCCCACACACACCCCCATGTCGGCTTCTCCACGTGGAATGCTCCGCTCTGATTTCAGCACCAGCAGGACAGAGGGCAATTCTGGACCAGGGTTAGGGACCCTCCTCAGAAAACTCTGAATGACCCTGACCGGGCTGTGCCTGTCAAAGTGTGGTTCACGAATAGCACTGGCTGCTCACTCGCTGGGCCGTGTTCTCCGTGACACTGCTGCACAGCCACGTGGTTTCTGGTTGCTTCCCCAGAAGTGGGCAGCTGGGCTGAGGGTGACGAGGGGTGCAGACACCCTGCCTGGGAAGCCAGGCTTCCTATTCGCCTGTGTGGCCTCCAGGGAGAAGTGGTGGAGAGACAGCTCCCTCCAGCAGTACTTTCAGGCAAAAGAAGTGACACTTGGTTTGTGTCTGGGTGACACACAGCTGGGCTCAGACTGCCCCCCTGCTCCTAGCCAGCCAGAGTGGGGACCAGGACCTGTGGGATCAGGGTGTTTCCGGGGCTTGGAGCTTAGAGTGACGGAGCTGCAGGGTGAGCAGTGACCAAGAAAACGTCCACTGGGTCCTCCCCCCCCCACTCACAATTCTCCAGTCTGTCTCACTCCCCTCATTCACTTTTATTTTTACCTTTTAAATTGTGATAACATACATACATCCATATATAATAAAAATGGGCCACTTAACCATTTCAAGTGTACGGTTCTGTGGCATTAAGCGCATTCACGTTATGGTGCAATCGTCCCCACCGTCATCTCCAGAAGTTCTCACCTTCCCAACTGAACCGCCACCCCCATGAAACACTCATTCCCAGCCCCCCGGACCCCCCGACAACTACCCTCCTACTTCCTGTTTCTCTGAGCGTGGCCACTCCAGGCACCTCATGATCCTGGACTTGTACCCCATTTGTCTGGTTTATCAGAGCATAATGTCTTTTAGGCTCATCCATGTACCAGCATGGGTCATGACTTCCTTCCTTTTGAAGGCTGAATAACAGTCCCCTCTCTCCTTTTCTTCTGATGTTGACAAAAACAGTACACACTGCTTTCTAGATGTTCTAAGGCTTGGTCCTCTGGGTTGCAGCTCGGACATAAAGTGTCGTCTTCATAAGCTCCCAGCCCTGCAGGCAGCCCTCAGCCCTGTCTCCTATAAGCTCCCTGACACTCATCCTAAGTGGTGACTCTCCACCTGTGACAAAAACTGGTGGCTGAGGTGTTGGAACCCTTTCCTCTTAGACTAACATATTTTTAAATATGGAGCATGAATTAACAGTGTTTCCACGAGAGGCCTGTTTAGCTTGGTGAGGGCAAGAAAGCTACAGGGCATTTCCTCTGGTGGTCGTCGCTTTCATTTTCTGATACTCACGGTGACGAAATTCTGTCCCACATGAAGGAAGGAGGGGCACCCCAGTGCAAAGTGACCTCTGGAGCAGAGGAAAGAGCAGAGTGAAAAATGTCTCCATTTAGCCTTCTCCTGTGTGGGGAACTACTGTCTTATTTTAGAATGCTGTCATTTTAAAGCTTTGAAAGGCTTTCTATAGAAATGATTACATTAATCCCACAGTCAATTTGTCCGAAGTTAGCAAGTGCTACAGCTATCAAATGTGCTCCAGAAATAATTGAAAACATTTTTAAACCTCGTCGATACTGGGACTGTAATTTCTTTTTCTCGGGATTGCCATGAAATAGCAGAAGAGAAATCACTCTATCGGGCACCCGGAGAGGGATGGATAAATGGAGTGACGCCGAGCTGAAAGGGAATCGAAGACTTTACCGGGTTCATAAGTAGCTTTAACGTCTGCTTTCAATGACTTTTTCGCCCTGGGAGCACGTGGAGTTGAGGACAGCCAGCTGTTCTTTCCGGACTCAAACTGTGGATAACCGAACCTGCCGGCTGAAAGATACCTGACTGGCTGGGACACCTCCTCAGGACCCACGTGTGGTGTGTTGTCGGGGAAAGATTTTCCCTGGGGGGCGGGCGTTCCATTATACCTGCATGTCCCCACTTTTAATGCTTGGTGCATATCGCAGTCATCGACTGACCTGCAAGGCTGGTGTCTCTCTCTCCCAATTTTCTCTAGATCTTTCCTACCCCCTGGAGCCTCAGCTACGACCCACGTGACTGACGGCAGAGACCGAAACAACTTGAAAAGAGGTAATCGATTATGTGGATGGATTCCTCTGCCTCCTTTTTTGGCATGTAGTTAACTTCTTAGGATTCACCTTTTTTTTTTAAACAAATATTTTTGTTCTAATTAACTCCCTGGGCTATACTAATTTTAAAAATTTATTGGTCATTTATTCCATGCTTGTAATTGTATCTTACTTGCTAAGAACATTTCTCCAGGAAAAAAAAAAAGTAATGATAGTTTGAAGTGTCACAAAAAATTTTAAAAAGTACTGTGTTATCTGAACAACTGACTCCTTTTGTTGGCAGAAGCATTGGCTATTATGTATAAAAACGCTAACCAATTGTCCATGAAGGTATCTGCTGCTATGCTGTATATACATCCGTTAAAACCATAAGGCTATAGTCTAATGCTTTGCCAGTGTTTCTCTATCTAAATTTGTAATAGGCAAGGTTACCAAGGACATTGGAGCTCTTAACAATAATTAATCCTTAGATGACTCTCAGCTTCTCATTTGCATCTTTTCACCTCTTCTTTATCACCCCTTAGCTTCAGCAAACCCCCACCCCACACACTGTCCCACCTCAGGCTCAAGGGATAGAGGACCCACATGAAAAAGAAAATGTGGCCTCGGCAATAATAGGACAGTCTAATTCCCAAACCTTGGATGATACCAGCCCGCATTTTTAGTCAGCTAGCAACTAAAAGAATACACAGTAGTAAAGAGTGTAAAAATTATATCGTTAAACTAAGCATTTCCTTTTGACAATGAAGGACTATGGGAGGGTCTGCACTCTGTGGCACAAAGTGTCTTTCTTCTCAAAGTGGCATTTTCTTCTGTAGGTCACAAAGGCATTCTGGGTAGCATCACTGGAGGAGCCACCGTGGGAATGCAGAGATGGGTCACAGCCCGGAGGGGGCTACAACAGGCCGTGCCCCGGAGGGGCTGACGGCGCTGTCACCGCCATGTTCCATCTCCTGCATGACACAGGGTGTCCTTTCTTTTCCAGGCCTTTTCTGAGTCTCATCCGGAGCACGGTACTAACGTGGTACGTAGAGGGGGAGTGTGAGTCCTTGAAATAACCACTCTCCCAGGTCCATTCACGGGACTATGGCTTGATGAACCAAAGCTCCTTTTCTGATGGTCCCTTAAATAAAAACTAAAACCAAAACAAACAAACAAAAATGCCCTCCCTCTTTTCTTGTTTCTGTCCCTTCTTCCTTCCTTTATTTTCCTTGCGAGACACTACAGGCCTCAGAGGACATAATGTATTAGCATATAATTATTGTAACAACCCAAATAGGTGTCCTCCGCTCATCACCTATGCTTTTACAGGAACCCGTCGTCTCTGAACCATCTAGGCGAGACTAGGCTAGCTTTCACTTACTAAGTTTGTGCCAGAACAAAACAGAAACTTCTAGGCATTTAATGCAGAGCCATCAACCTTACACGGCATATGACTCCGTTTTTGCAATTCATTTTTGTTTTGTTTTGTTTTAACCTCTGGCGTTATAATACAAGTATGAAAATGTGTTCATGTGCTGTGGGTACACCAAGTGTTGCCTTCAAGTCACTCACTTGCTTTTTAGAATAAATTACACTCCGCTGTACAAGTCCTCCTGACCTTGAACAATGACCCTCAGTACTTACTCGTTTGTCCTTTCTCAGCTCTTCAGCCTGCACAGAGCGTAACTGAAGCCCCAAGTTTCAAAACTATCATCCCATGGATGATGAATCCAGATTGTTCAGTCTTTCACTCAGTTTGTCAAGTGTCCTACTGCCAGAGGGACGCCGTGCATAGCTAACACACAAGGTGGAAAGCTGGCCATCGGCACTGGCCCTAAGGTCGTCCCGTTTCCCACTCCGTCAGACCACGATTCTTAGACTCCTTCTTCCTCTCTATTTCCCATGTTTATGTCGGAGCTCAGCCCTCACGATACAACAACTCTTCTCTATTGCTCAAATCTATCACAACACACACACCAGAGCTAATCCTTGGATTTCCTGTTCTGTTCATCTTATATATGTTTATTTTGATCCCTTTTTATTATGATTTCATTCTTTTTATTAAGGCATCCCAGTTATTTTCGACCATCTTTTGTATCAAAGCTTAACCTTAGAGAGTCCCACTGAATCATCCTCAACCAATAGCTCTCAGCTACATTCTTCCAAGGTGATCTTTCACTATTATTAAAAATGACTCAGCGAAATAAGTCAGACAGAAAAGGTCAAGAACCATATGACTTCACTGATATGTGGGATATAAGAGTGAAAGCAGCAAAAGAACAAGACACACAAATGAAGAGACAAAAACTCATAGACACAGACAATAGTTGAGTGGTTACCAGAGGGTAAGGCGGGAGGGGGTGGTAGATGAGGGTAAAGGGGATCAAATATATGGTGATGGAAGGAGAACTGACTCTGGGTGGTGAACACACAATGCAATATACAGATGCACTATAGAAATGTACACCTGAAACCTATGTAACTTTACTAACCATTGTCACCCCAATAAATTTAATAAAAAAAAGAAAAAATACCTCATCTGCTTCCTTCAAGGAAACCCTTTAATCCACCCTCTAAATATATTGCTAATTGTTTCCTTCAGGATTTTGCTCAATTTCTTCTACCTGAAATATCACTCTTTCCTGCTCAATAATTTCCATTAGTTTTTTCAAGACACAGGTAAAAACATTTCTTCTTTAACTATTCTCTCTAATTCATGTCTGTATTCTTCATTTTCTTGGCATTTATCTAGTCATTTATTTACATTATTTTATTTTACATGCTTCTATTTGATCTTCATTTTTCCTTGTTTCTTTTGCACTAAACTATAAGTGCTTTAATTCAATTGATTAACTAATATCTGAGACAGTTCTCTTTCCAGTGATAATACAATGGGAAGCATTTCCAAATTGTTTATGAATCCACAAAATAAAACCATAGCATTAAGCCTGAATATATTCAGCCAAGTGTAATAACATCCTGATGAGCTTAATTCTCAGTGGGAACTATGGAAAAAGCAATATACAAATTTAAACTTTCAGAGTAAAAATTATCTCTTAATAATAGACTCAAAAATTAATTTTAAATTTTTCATTATTTAATTTTAGATCTTTGCTGACAATTCCAATATCATCTTCAAAAAATGATATGTATTCATATATTAACAAAATAGTTCCAATTTTATGGGCCTTTCATCTCTTAATCAGCTTCATACTGAATGATGAGTTTAGGAATAAATGCTTAATCTTCCAATTAAGTTCCATCAGTTAAGAAAAAAAAAAATCAATCCTAAGTCTTTCAAAAATTGCAAAGATTAAACACTTAGTAATAAGTTTGTACAGTTACTGTAGACCACTCTATTTAGCTTCACATTTATCATAGTAGTATAGTTATTTCTAAGACCTTAAGCACACACATGTTTAGATATTCTGAGCTATGGTTCACAATATATTAAAGTATGTCCAATTCCTACAGAGAAATATTTTATTATCTATGACACTCACGTTAATAACTATACATAACCGCGCTGTGCTCAAGATGTAGCTATGAAGACAACATCGTTTACGCTTTCCGAAATGATGTTCCCAATTAGAGAGATGATTAAAAATACAAAACAAGGAAAGGCATGAAAGGCATCTCTGAGAGTTTTGCTGACAATGGTGCAAGGCCAAGTTTGAAGTGTGTCTGTACACTCTATACCCACTTGCTGCTAACAGCTCTGCAATGGCTCTTGGGTTTCAGAAGAGCGTTGCAATGTTCAGGGTGGCACACAGAGGAATCGCAGCCTGGCTCCTGCCCATATCTCTTGAGGACTTCTTTGTACTTATTTATGAGTTTCCTCTATTCTCTCCAGGAACGTCTTCCCCCTCTGCTGCTGCTTCTGAATTCTTGCTCTTCAAAACCCAATTCGGTAGCAACCTCCCGTTTTTCCCTAAGGACACTATCTGATTTGGATGGTGTCCCTCTGGCTCCCATAGTGCTTTGGGCTTCTCTCTGTCACTGCACTTAGCACGATTATTGATTTATTCAATTTATTTATTGAATAATAAAAAATTATTGATTTATCAATTTGTTTATTGATATATTGAATATTGTATTTGGTTGCAAGTTCATCAAAGGAAGGAATTATATCTACTTGACCACATAACACCCAGCACAATGCTTCTGTAGAGTGAGCAACTAATACATTTTTAATGAAAATGTGTGACTCATTTTCATAAACTAGACTTGAAAATTAGTCTAATTATCTTCAAATTATAATATGCACATTTCATATGGGCATGTTTTTTATTAGCTATGTGTGCCCTCTGAAGGCAACTAATCTTTGTATATATATAAAAGTCTGAAATAACCTTTAGTTCTATAGGGAAATCTGCTAGTGTAGATTATTCAGGTTGAAAGGGAAGAAAATGTTATAAAATATCTCCCTTAAAAGCTTGACTATTAATTACACATAGGGTAATATTGAGCAATGTTGCATAAAGGTCAATATAATATTAATGTAATATTTATATTTGTTAACATATCTTGAGTTAAAATGAAAGCAAGCATTTATTTTTCTTTAACAAAAAGTTAAATGCAACTGTTCATAGTAACGATAGTTCTTTGTGATTCAGAGCTTTAAAAATATTTCTGCCTAAACATGTGGTGATTTACACCATGGCATTTAGAATCAGACAGAAATTTCATGTCGTGGCCTTTTCACAGTTACCTCTTTGATCTGCGTAACCTCTTTAAGCCACAGTTTCCTCATCTGATAAATGAGAATTGTCTAGTACAGAACCTGGCAGGTAAGTATTCCATGAATGTAGCATTATTTTCGTACTAATCTTAGGATTTTTCTGTCTTTCGAAAATTGTAGAAGAGCTGAATAGAACCTAAGAAAACACGATGAAATGTTAATTTTAAAGATGGTTTCATATTAGGGGTTGGTGAAGGGATATATGATATCTGTCATGAAGTGCATAACAAGAACAATAATTGCTCTAAATATTAGGTGAAAAAGCTTTAGCTATCTATAGTAAGCAAGTCTGGACACTAAGAGACAATAGAAAATGGTTGACTATTTTCTTAGAAGACATAATATTCCGAATCAATAGTCAAACTCAATTGTAAATTACTTGAGAATGGACTGCTTAAGCATTTCGTTTGGAGGAATTATAGTTCAATAGAAACAGAACTGTTAACCTAATGACATTCACACATGGTAGACATTATGAAAATCTGATGTTTCAAGTGCCTACGTGATTCTTACATACTTTGCATGCATAGTTCATATTTCGTCTGTCTCATAAAACTTATTCAAACTCTCGGTTTCCATAACACAGAAATACTACTAAATTTCTCAGGGGGCTATCATCTGTCTTCCACTATCTTTTACTTGCTTTTAGTAATTCCTCAAATTGTACTTGCTGGAGGAGAAGGTGAGCTTTTATGTTATCGTCTTATCATAAAGACGCAGCCGTTTGCCTGCTGTGTCAAACACCTAGACCAGAGCTGATTGTCAAGACACTTAATGCACACCTTTGTGCTGATGTGGAATTCAGGTATCTTGGCAAACAATGCTAACTCTTCCAGTATATAGGTATATGTACTTCACCGAAAACAAATTAAATGGGAATAGCGTGCTTGTTACTGTAATTTCTGCTCCTTGCGAAATTAAAACGACCTGGTCTGAAATCTTCCTCCAGTGTCTCTCACATTGCTAAGAAAGTCTGGCCACCGTTCGTGTTTGAGTATTACAGTTTTGGAAGACTATTTTTAGAAAACAGTGTGTCATAATTGCATGTGTTTGACTTTGTAGTATTTTGGGACCGGCTGGAAAGGCTTGACTTTGCGGAGCAAGGTCAGGAATAAAAACTGGGATGTTTGAGGAGATACGCTGAATGTCATCGCTGATCCTGTATCTTCCTCTCTCCCCGTGTTTGGGTCTTACGGAAAAGAGCATGGTTTTTACTCACAGTTGGATAGTAGCACCCTCCTTTTAGGGAGGTTAATTCAAAGTCACCTGGAGCTTAATAAATGGCTGCAGAGCACCTCACTGTGTCCTGATAAAAAGGGTCGATTGTCAGTGTCCCAGTCAAGTGCGCTGGGTTTCAGGCGAGCACACCAGCCTAAGAAAGGAACTGGAACACTCAGGTACAAACAGGTTAGTCTACGTCACGTAGGCTGAGTACACCAGGTGGGGTGAGGCGTAGCTAGCAGCTGGCACGTGGAAGACTCCTGCAGGGGTAAAGAGGTGGACTGATACGTGGCTAAACTGGGCTCTCTGGTTTTAGGAGCCATGGATGGTAGACTCTATTGAGAGGAAACCTCTAACATTCTTTGTCTGTAAGTTGCCCTGCTTTGTAATTCAAGAAACTGTACTATGAGTTGCTAGGAGTTTTCTCCTGTCCTTTATTCATTTGTATTGCATGACTTCTTTGTGGCCTTCTGTTCTAGGTTCCTGGGGCTACAGATGAAAAAACTTGGAACAGCACTGCCTGTGAAAGTGCTGAGAATTCGTGACCCAGGGTGCTGACACCCAGGCTAATTTTGGGGGGTCCTGTTCCTCTCAGTGCTGAGAAGTGTCTGAGCGGGTAATGGGCAGTCGGTCACTCTGACAAGTGAAGCTCTGCTTCTGCCCATCTGTGGCCAGTAAGACAGTCACTGGATTTACTGATAAATGAGATGTGAGATATATCTCACATTTATATATTTTATTCTACTGTAAGCCATGACTTACAACAGCAAATTAACAATAGTCTTCTCCAAGCCCACGTGCTTAATTTGAAATTCATTTATTTAATGTTGGCTCTTACCATTTTTATCCCTGCGTACCTTGGTGTAACTTATGATCACTTTACTGTGATAGTTCCCACACTATCCATGTTGCTATATTTATCTGTACCTTCAGCACTCATGTTAACGAATCCCCATGCATCATTTTCTCGTTTCACAGTTAGCACTATTTTCAGTTAGAAAAGCCAAAATACAGGTGCCCTCTGATCAGGTTGCTCTTATTAGAATAATCCACACATCTTTAGTGGCTGACAAGAACTGAAGGTCACGAAACAAAGAGGCACATTTTGGCATCCTAGGACTAACTATATTGCTTCTAAAATCCTATTCATAAATAGTGCATGACATAAACTTCTTTGCTTTTGAAGCTGGATATTTCATTCCACAATATATGTTTACCATTCCAAAATATAACTCAGTGATAGCACACAATTTTAACAATAAAAATATAGTCAGGGAAAGATTTTTTCTAACGCTATGCCTTAAAAATGAAAGAAAAATTCCCCTTTGTCATAAACATTTACTTAAGGTCAAACTAATGAACAAAACCTATAGCCAAGTTTGCTGTGTTAGCCAATTGCAATTTTTGTAAAGATGAGTAGATTTTTTTCACTCTAAAAACTGTTTGTTTACCAGAGATTTAAATGATGTGGTACAACAGGAACAGAAAACGGAAATTACAACGGAAGTGATTCAAGGGTAGGCGGAAATAAGTCTGGCTGCCCACTCGCTGATTCAAATAGACTGCGGAAATGGTACGGTGCCATCTGTGTACATAAACCATGCAGTTCCTACACAGAGAGTAAGACTTCTTGGCAACACAATCCCCAAATAAAATGACTGCATATATTTCAAACAAAAAATACTTTGCATATAGGTCAAAACTCCTATTTATTTTGCAGCAACAGCATGTGTTCATTCTGCCTCTTAAATCTGTTTCTTAGCCCACTTTGAACATGTGGTCCAGAGGTGGGTGACACTTGGGTTAAGTGCAGGCCAATCATCATATCTCCAGGTGTTTCCGTGCTGACAACCGATCGACACGTGATGACTGTGGGCCTGCGCAGGGCTAAGGGTTTCACTGACTTTCCCCACTTAACAAAACGACCATAAGCTATATGTCCTGTTCCCACCCCTAACATGCAGGAGAGCATAGAGGCTAGCGGGGATACAGAGGAGTTCCACCTTTGGGCCGCTTGCCGCCAAAACCAGCACGGTAAAGCTCAGGCTAACATGTAGATTTTTTTCTTACAAATGCCACCGTATTATTTCCCTACTTCCTGCACCTTTAGCACTCACTTCATCTTTCTGTTTCCAGTGGTAACACTAATATTATACACTTTTTTCATGATAGGTCCTGACATAAACCACTGTGCTGACCCAACGCCGCTGGACAGGATAGAAAGATCAGGAATAAAACCACGGACATTCAGAATAGGAGGGAACCCTACGGCTGGATCAAACTTCTGAACTTGATGCCATGAGGGAATCTGGGGATGGGATCGATGAAAGAGAATGTGCATCGTAGGGGTGTGACAGGTGATACACATGACGGATGACAGGTCAAGGGCTGAGCATAAGCTGGTGGTTCCCCTGAAAATTCCTCACAGCCTTCATTTACTCCATAGCAGTAAGCACCAATATGCGGAAAAGGTAACTTAATAGGATGGCGGGCCACAGCTGCCATTTTTATTGTGTATTCTGACTTTCCCCCAAACTCATATCTGACCCTGGGCCCCAAAAGGACCAGGATAAACATATATTAATCTTCAAAACAGGCATTTCAAAATCATGATTATTAAGTTGTCAAGTAATATGCATTACACCCTTTTTTTAGGTGCTACCTAAACTTTGAAATGAATTTTATTTTTATTGATTTATCCTACAAGGCATTTCCCTCTCAATAAATGCTAGTTTTATTCTTTGGGATTGCTGATGTGTTTGTAGTATAATGATAGGGGTTTTTTGGTACTTTTACATTCCGCATGTTAAATTTTTTAGTACTCTCTGTACGTTAAATGTTTTACAAGAATAATTTTACTCATTAGGTTGTGATACTCATTTTTATCTGGTGGGGAAAGAGAAGCTTGTGGAGTTGAAAGAAATAACCCGGGGCCTTGCACTTAGCTAGAGGAATTGAAACACAGACAGGGCTATTCCTCATTCACGGTCCAGTCCACAAATATTTACCGAACACCGACTTGATCTGGGATGCAGCTTCCAGCAACACAACAGTGAGCAAAACCTGATTCCTGTCTCCTGGGGCTTCTAGACAAACAGGAAGGGCAGATTTAAGCATAAAACCACACTTGTGACCATGCATTTCCCCACAGAGGCGAGCACAGAGCTGTGAGAGCCCATCAAAGGGACGCCATCTCTGCTCTGGGGCCCAGGGAACACTCCCAAGGGCGTTGTTACATCTGCCTGAGGTCTGAAACACCAGGAAGAAATGTGTGTCAGGCAAAGACAGGGTGGAGGGCGGGGACTGGCGAGCGTTTTCGAAAGGGCTTGGCAAGAGCGAAGTCCCAGCCTGCTGAAGGCCCAGAAAGAGCATCCATGTGACTGAGGTGGGACAGCCACGTAGACAATGGGCAGAAGGCGCACAGGTGGACGTGTCCGCCTTGAAGGGTAGCTTCTAGGTTGTGGAAAAACTTTGGTCTTATTCTAAGGGCTATAGAAAGCCGCTGAAAGCACTTTATGTCAGCATTTTTTATTTTGGGAG
>NW_017731513.1:482900-495146 GCF_001890085.2 Hipposideros armiger | reverse complement strand
TCTAGTCATAACCCTCCTTGGGCAGAGCTATTCAACAGGGCTTCTAACTTGGGGATAGACGTAAGCCCACTTCATACTCCAGACACACCTCGGGCCTTCCATGGCTCCTTTGCTGTTTCATTCTCTACCCTCCCCCCACTTCCAGGGACCACAGCCTACCTGTCCATCAAGCTTTAACCACGGCAGAAAGGATCATCTCCTCAGGACTGCGAGAGAATGGTGTACCACCTTGTGCTGTGTTTCTGCAAACTTCCTGAGGACGGAGACCATCTCGTGTATACATACAGCCCTGACCAGGCCCAGCGTTTCTCAGTGAATGAATGTTCGCTCAACACATGAATGAACGTAATGCTTTGATCACTTAAGAGCCGAGAGTACCCTGGGCTGGGGCGGTGAAAAAGACCTGGTAAAATCTGACAACAGCAGAAAAAAAATAGAGCAATGTTTTTGGCACGTGGCCATCTTATACCATGAATAATAAAGTAGATTCTTTCTACATCATGTTGTTTTGGTATTTTATATACTATGGCATGTTTTGTTTTCAAATATAAACTTAAGCCAATTTCTGCTCTATACACACTGTTGTTAGATGTGGAATGGTGCTGTTTTATTTCTCTCTTTTGTAAGTCTAAACAGGGTTTAGATCATCTTAGGTTCATGATTATCCTTTAGTTACGGTTCACAAAAATCAAGTAAACTGCTAGGTAGTAACTAAAATGCCTCTTCTGGACTTGCCCTAGTTTTCAACCATGGTCCGTAAGAAAGACATTGCGAAGGACCACACCTCCAAAAAGCGAGTTATGTAGATCTGTTACGTTACCAGTGAGCAGGCTTGTCTATCTATGAAGTTATTCAGAATGAAGGTTGTTTAAGGATTTCTTGACTTTCTATATTCAAGTAGCTCTCAGACTATTTTACATATCTGGGTTTACCTTTATAATAAAGAGATACTTTAGTTGTCTTAACATTTCACAAAGTGGCAATATTTTATTGTTCTATATCCAATGAAAATATAAGCCTGCTTGCTTGGAAAGCATAATTATTTTCAGAATTCTCATTTTAAATTTAAAGGAAACTGATGACTTCAAACTAAGATTGCTCAGTGTTATTAAATGTGCTTGCTATTCCTATATGCATCCAGGAAAAAAAAATCCCATAAAATATATTTATGCAGGTTGTTTACAACTAGATTAAGCTTTTCATCATTTCCAATGTTTATGAGCAGAATATATAGGAATCTGTATCTTTCCCTACGAGCTTCACTTATCTGGGTTCTGGCAGTTTTATTATCTCTCATAGCAACTCATATTTCTAAATTGAAGGACTCTTAGATGTATCCTATATAATGTTTACACTCAACTAGAACATGGTGAGTGTAAAAATGATTGTTACCGAAGGAACTGAAAATTAAAAATTTTAAAGAAACATCAGTTTTTTTATGTGTGAACAGATGTATTATCTACCAAAGGATGTGACAACACGGCTTTGATTAAAGCGTGCATCCAACTAATGAATGTATTTTAGCAGGCCGTTCGGATCTTATCAAGTTTCTTGTGTAACACTATCCTTTCTCCTTGGTGAACTGACTAGATTGATTGGGTTCATTGTTCAAAATAATTAACTACCATTATCACGAATCACATTTCTACAGTAATGGGAAAAGAAACAAGTGTGGCCCATATCCATTCTTGGCTGGTCTTTTGTCATGCCGATGTATCTTCATATATTATTTAATGACCTTTGTAATTATGTTATATATAGAAGGAAAAAAAAAACTGTGCTTAAGACCCTTTCTGAAAGAGGAAAATGACATTTTTGATAAAACACACTTAAAGAACATCGGTACTCAGATGATTAAAAAATAGAACTGGTTTAAGCAGATCTTAGGCAGTGGGGAAATTATAGACTATTCATTCAATACATACAATTAAAGTATATATAACCACTTTACCTGCCGTAAAATTCAGACCATGATAAACAGCAGGTTGATTGCACATCAAGAAAAAAAAAATGGACTAAGGAAGCTATGCCTTATAATGAATAGGTGATTGCAAAATAAAATATTCTTAAGTCTCATAATACTATTCCCATTATGAAAATAGCACTGAAGTGTTCCATTGGGAAAGATTAATTAAGCATTATAAAATATGCAGGGTAGATTTCTTCTTAGAGTTTCATTATGAACTATTGATTTGATAGTTATCTGGTGAACTTCCAAGCACAAATTCCAGAAAAATGAGGGGCTTGTCTATAAAATCTTAAACTACGTAATGTGCATAGTAGGTGTGTGTGTGTGTGGTGGGGGTGGGGAGCAGGGGAAGGAATGAGGAAATAAGATCCAAAGGAATAATTGAGAGTTTTGGTTATTACATTGATAAAATATGGAGGAGGATTTTTAATTTATGTGGCTTGGTTTTAAAAAGATTTGGCAAGTAGCAGAGTACAGGCCAGAGAAGTAGCTTTAGAAGCCCTCTATCAAAACCCGTGACTCTGGGCCAAGGAGATCGACGAGATGGGTCCCAAATGAGTGTCAAAGATGAGACTTTTGAAGTTTGCCAGAAGTTGGAACAGTAGTAGGTCAAGGCCATTTTTCCTGTTAACGTAGATAAGTAGATGGTTAACTGAATCCCTTTAAGAAATGTGATTAGCACTCTAAAGGGGTGAATAAATGATGAGGAATTACTTCTAATTCAGATATGCAACCTGTCTTTTATATTGTTACTGAAAGACAGACAATGTAAGGTTTGTAAATGATGCATTTCAGATACTAGACAGCCAACCGTGCAGACGAGTATAGGTTTAAACATGTGTAGTCGTGCACAGTTTTAGAAACTGCCTAGACTATTGAAGGCCAATTTTATTACAGAGGTAAATACATGTGTTAATTTATCGGTGTTACGGAAAATGAGCACAGTAAGTTTAACAATATAACAAAATTGAAGATAAAAAACTAAAGCCAAGCACTCCACCACATTAGTGGATTCATTCATTTACTCATCCATCAAAATCCCCACTGAGATCCAACCATGGGCTGGGTGCAGTCAGGTAAGATGCTACAAAGATTTTTGAAAAATCTGGTCCTAGTTTTCATAGTTGTCTGGAGAGAAGTTTGCAAAGAAAGAAATATGATTTACAGGATGGCGAGCACTTTACTAGAGATGATAAAGGATGATGGGAAGCCATTTAGGAAAAGGTTGTGTGGGGGGAATGGTGAGTATAGAAAAGGTGGCTGTAAATGGGAAGATAGAATACCGCGATAATAAAAAAAAAACCTACTTGAAAATTGACGCTAATTGTTCAAACATAACAGAAGAATGTTTTCATGTGGATTTGTATTAAGCCTTCCTTTATCAGTAACAAGATCATTATTATTTTTTAAAATGAAATTATGAGTGCTAAGTAAACTCCTAGGTCCCCCAAGAAAGAGGGTGGACAGGTACCTCCCCACGTTGGGTGGGCAATGTAACTCCCTGAAAAGCAGCTAGCCTAGGTCACTCTGCAGCCTGTTTGACTGATTCTCTGTCACTGTTAGGTCGCATTTATAGAAATGGAGTGTAAGATCAAATGAACGTCTGGACAATTCTGTTCAACCAGGCCCAAGTCTACAAAACACCGTGATGACGTGTGACGAACGTGGTAACTTTAGGTCCAAACTGGAACTAAATCAGTAGTGGAGGCGTAAGATACATGCCTAATGAAAAGCATAAGTAAAAAAATGAAAATAAAATAAAAATACGGTCATCCTAGCTAGATAAAACTGGAAAATTCCCTACTATTATAATTCCACTCAGAGTAGTATCTTAACCCATGCTAAGCCTTCCTCGATAAAACAAGTCTTAGGTTCATTCATGATAAGCAAGTAACGTTTCTTACAGAAGCTCACTCGCATTCATTCTGCTGTCTTGAGGGAAAAGACAACACACACTCTTAGTTCAGAGTCCTTTAAATCATCTAAGGTTTAACTTGTGCTGCTAAAAGGAACAGGCGATAATGAAACATACTGACACCAGCCCCACATCCCGCCGTGAAGCCTTTTTTGAACTTGGTGACGTTTTGTACTCTGTGAAATTCCAAGTGTGTAAACTTGACACTTGATCAAAAAGAAAGCTAATCTGATTAAATATTGTTGCCTGCATCAATGAAAATGAAAACAAATAATGGTTTGTTGAAATATAGGTGCATTCCCTTTTGTATATGAAGGTCTCACAAGCAGTATGGCACAAATTTTATATGCATAGAAACATAAGTACATAAATATAAATAAATATAGCAATAGGTACACTTTAAGACACTCTAGCTCGGATGGCTGTGTAATGGCCCTAGTCTGGTCTGTCTTCCCTCGTTCGTCCAGTATAGGCTTGGAACCAGGTCCTTCTCTGAAGGAAGGCTGGTCAGGTGACCACAGGGGTCCATGATCCAGAATGAGGGTAAACCATCTCAAATCTATGACCTTGGATGGTGAAGCCTGGTGCTCTAACCAACTCAGGTAAGAAGCTTGAAATAAACGTATCCAGCACATAATGTTTTGATCTCAATTCTTTATTTTGCTCCTCTAACAATTTTATCTTTTCTTTTTTCTGTGCAATTACCAAATCCAGAAGGTAAAGTGACTCTTCCGTAAAAATTCTTGGAAATCTCAATTATAGTCACAAAAGAAAAGACAGTGTAGCATGGAGATCCTTTCAGAGTCCTTGCATTATTCTAGCAGCTTCTTTTCAACCGTTCCCTTCTAAGCTTTTATGTCAGAA
Source organism: Hipposideros armiger (assembly GCF_001890085.2). Taxonomy (NCBI): domain Eukaryota; kingdom Metazoa; phylum Chordata; class Mammalia; order Chiroptera; family Hipposideridae; genus Hipposideros; species Hipposideros armiger. Next base: position 490,398 of record NW_017731513.1, on the reverse strand, counting down.
ATTGGCCAGTGCTGAGAGAAAAGTTTGCGCTCTAAGCATTCAGGCCAATTTAATGGGTGGTATTCATTACTGGCACAGACAGTACATATTGGAAACACTGAGAGCCCTTCAGAGAGCTCTCACCTGCAATGACTTTCAGTGCTCTGGAAATGAGGTCACTTTCAGTTCCAATCAAAGAATTTCCTGATGATACCACTACTGAGTTGCAAGAATCATGGAAAGGAGGATGAAAGGAGAGAGTAAGAAGGTGGGCAGTGAGATTACTGTGTAACGACTATTCTAATTACATCCCCAGATCTAAAAGTGGCATAACGAATTAGTGACACAGGTTTATTGTACATGACATGAAGTCTCAATGTTCATAGATTCAGCCAGCACTTCTGGACTTGGGTCAAGTTACTCATTCTAGTCTGTGTTTTTGTGATGTTGAGGTCGAAAAAAAATCAATCACTGACGTACTGCTGAGATTAATAGCTACAGATCTGTGGAGAAACAAACAATTTGTTCCTCTAACTGATGCAAAATTGATTTAAGGCATCATGAAATCTAGCAGCACAGCCAACCCTGGAGAGGGGGGAATGCAAAGAGGCACGTTTTAATTCTGAATGTGTTACCAGCCATAAGTCTCAAAACATGATGACACAGCATCTTCCAACTCCCAATTCACTAGAAACTCGCATAGTTGCTCAATGGTTAGTGGAACAGGAGTCCTTGGGAGAAAGCCATCATCTGCATTTTATGTCACTTCCAAGTGTGCCTTAAACTTTGGGTAAACACTGTTAAAGTACCCAGGACATAATATAAGTATTTTTAGGTTCCTTTTACTACCTCTTATGAAATAAGTAAATTAGAGTTGTTAGTAGACAAATAAGATTAGCAAGTGAGACCCAAAAGGCTTTGGCAGATGGGCTTCACCTATAGACATTTGTCAATCTAAAACGGCAAATGATATTTTATCAGTCGCCTATGTCATGGTGACGTAGTTGGGGCAAGTGACTGTCATTTCTAGTTGCCGAAACAAGTACTTGAAGTAAAGCAACCTATTCCTTTCAACCTTCAGCCACTATTGATCAGTTTCTTCCTGGGGCCAGACCACACCAGGGACACAGCATTGAACGAAGGGACCGGGTCTCAGTCGTCCAGGGGACTGATGCATCATAATATGCACACAGGACACATGGAGGGTACCAAAGAATATATAAAAATATCAGCTCTACTAGCCGTGAGGAGCTTAGAGAGGCTAACCAGTAGGGGGCGACGGTCTCAGCCAGCACCAGAGGATGAATAGGGATTAACTCAGCTAGAAGAGGTGAGACTTCTAAGTAGAAGAAGCACCGTAAGGGTTAGTGATGGAAAGCATGCCTCAGAGAGCAGGGAGAAAACTCAGCAGCACACACTAAACTGGAGTGAGACGGCAAGAAGTGAATCTGCAACGTAAGATAATGCCCGATCAAGAATTGCCTCGCAAGTCTTTTTAAAGTCATAAAGTTAGACAATGCTTTCTTAACATATGCTTTTGTGTAACGATGGAAAAGAACCAGCGAACAGACTTTCCAATCATTGCACAAAAACATATGTTAAGAAAGCACTGTCTGACTCTGGGTGGAGAACACGCAATGCATTAGATGGATGATGGATTATAGAATTGTATGCTTGAAGCCTATATGATTTTACTAACCAATGTCACCCCAATAAATGTAATAAACATTAAAAAAAAACCACACCACGTAATAAAGTTTACATGGATAAATAATATTCCAGCTTTCAGTTAATACTGATATAGGAGCTGACCCGGAATAGCTCAAGAGAACAACCAATACGACTTTTAGTCAATAACCAGTGATGATGCTTACTTGTCAACTGAAATCGCCTCTAGACTTACTTGGTTTTTCAGGAAATCGGGCAGTTGAAGTTTATTTAAATTAGGACAGGTAACGAACAGAGAGACGCACTGCTATTCAATAACTACAACAAAATCTTAACAATGAGATAATAACCTGATTGGAGATCTGTACTATTTTACATTTCTAGATGGACAATAAAAAAATATCCAAGGCAAAACAACCGAAGGAGTTCTATGAATGTTAGTCATGACAAACATAGGGAAGAAAGGTATAATTTTTCTTAAGTTATACCATTTTGTAACAGTCATAAAAAGCTCAATAAGGACTGAAAGCCATAAAGGACTTCATAAAGAGTACCTTAAACTAACTTTATTACCACACCAATATGGTAATGATGTTCTAAAGCTATGGTGCTACTTAAGTACATGAAAAGCTACGACAACGTATTAAAAAAACATCCCCTAGAGCAGCGGTTCTCAACCTTCCTAATGCCGCGACCCCTTAATACAGTTCCTCATGGTTGTGGTGACCCCCAACCATAAAATTATTTTCATTGCTATGCTATAACTGTAATTTTTCTACTGTTATGAATCGTCATGTAAATATCTTTTTGTTTTCCGATGGGCTTAGGTGACCCCTGTGAAAGGGTCGCTTGACCCCCAAAGGGGTCGCGACCCACAGGTTGAGAACCGTTGCTCTAGAAAGTCTCCAAAGACAAGACTTACTTGATGGTCCTAGTTCAAGTATGTCTACACCAGTGACTAGAATGACAGTGACAAATATTAATGGGATATATAGTCATCATTGCAGCATAGCACATGCATTCCCAGATTTAATGATCCCGGTCCCCAAATGAAGTTATAGTCTTATAACTTATGCAATTCCACTGAATTACAATACTTAGAACATGCTTTTGGAAAAAGATAATCACAACAGATATTCCTTATACACACCAAGCTATTCCTAAGTTAATATGGGTAAAATTGAATAATGCAGGTAACGTACTGAGAATTTCAAGCCCCAAACCACTTGATCCCTTAACGCCCAGGTAAACAAGGCAGGACTTACTTAATTGGGCTTGAAGTATATCGCAAATTACCACCACTGTTGATTTAATTACTGTCAGTCGTAATGTAGGAGAAATGGTATTACTAATGATTGGCGTCTTCCCCAAACAACTGAATATGTGAGTTGTCCGTTTGCACAGGACAAAATTTACTTACAGTGTCTTGAACCTAACGGACAACTGTTTTTAGTGGAAGAGCACTGGTTCCCTTAGCACGGTTCCAATTTCCATGGACTCATTTCCACAGACCCCAAGGAAATCCTTGGCAACAAACATCTATGATCTTCATGACACAGTTCCTTACATCTGATTCCTGTGCTCACTCACTAACGTCTTTCTTAAATAGCCAAGCAACAAAGAGTATTTTTTGAAGCTGAATTCCAAATGATTTTGGTTTATTTATTTATTTCAATTTTAAGTAAAATTTTCATGTCCATTCCAGTAGAATCCTGTCTCAAAATCTAGCTCAGGTTCTGGTGACTCATTTGAAAAATATCTCTGTCTAAATAGTGAATAAACAAACACATTTAGAACCCTTCACAGAGTGTCTTCGCCACAGCCTTGTGGGGAGAACCTGAGCCCATTAATCAAATTTGAGTGTCTCATCTATGCTAGAAATGATCATTACGAAAAGGCTAGTTTCACATAAATAGCCCGAGGAGGACAAGTTCAGCGCTGAGAAACAGTTTATGACTACTTACAAAATTCAAGTGACCGTTTTTCTCCCATTACCTTAGCAAAGCCGGAAGTGAAAAAGTACATGAAATTTTTCTTGCATTCCAATTAAGAAAGGAATGTTTTCTGGTTTTTGTATTTTCTATTTAATTGTGGCTCTGCCCCTCATGAATTACTGACACTGTAAATGAGATAGAATGTAGTGTTTATCTGCATGCGTGTACAGGTGCGGTCATGTGTGTGGCATTTTATTTTATGTTCCATTTCATGATCATATAGAATAAAATATTAAAAATATCCTAATCTGAGGGTACAGGTAAAGGGTAAGTTATGACTCTATGCTGTATATTTAAAGACACAAATGAGTTGAAAGATGTGGTTCACGCATGGAAAGAAAAAAGGCATAAAATAGTCAGACGCCTACATGAACCCAGCAGAGGTGACTTCAAAGTCAAGAATCCCTCTGCCTATGGAGCCTATTAAGAAGACACATATGAGCAATTTGAAGAACAATGTGTTTGTTTAAGGAAATACATCCAGCTGTTCCTCTAAGGCAGTTTCAAGTTCACTAGGGGTCAAAAGAATCATATAATAGAAAATACACTTATCACACTTTCCAGTGATAAACAGCCCGAGGCACGAACCATGTGCCACACTCTCCATAAGGAGTTCGAAGAAATGGCTGTGGATTTTATCTTTATTTTCAACACTAATGAAGTTCTAGAGATAACATAATGTCAATGATAAGAGGCCATTGAGAGCCTGAGCCAATATTAACACATATATAATGGAGCCCTATATCACGAAAAGGTGTCAGAAATGGCATAGTCAGAATGAGACTGCAATTCAGAAAATAATGCCAAGAAAATCAATAGCTACAAAAAGGAAAATGAATCGAAAGGTGATGCCACCCAATTTCGCTGTTCTAGACCAAGGGAGGTATAACGAGTCACTCTGAACTAGTAAATCCCAGCAAAGTGCATAGCTTTTCTAAATTCTGGAAACCTCCATCCTTTTGCAGAAAGACAGCACCCCAGGCATATGTATTCATATGTGACTCTTTCATCTGCATATATATAGTAGAAACTTCCCCTCAGGATACTGTTTCTGTTTTCGCATGATTCAAAGAAGAGACATACAGGTCAAAGAATACATTTTGAACTTCTAAAGTTAATTCCTGCATTTCCTCAAGGGACATAGAAGCTGATTCTCCCACCCGAGCCAATATACATATGGATATCAAAATTATAAATAACATTTTGAAGTTGCAATGAAAACTGAAAGAGCCATAGATTGCTAGATTATTGCTTTTACATATTCGATTAAGTCTGTTACAAATAACACATTCGTCATATATAACAAAATGCTTAAAACAGTATCTGGTATATAGAATTCAAGAAATGTCAAACATTATTTTTATCACTTTTGGTATTACAATTAATTCATTTACAGCTGTCCCATTTTTCCATCTGGATGAAAGCAAAGTTCTAATAATAAAACCATGTAAAATCAGAGTTCGAATTTTTATCATAACTATTTTAAGTTTGGTGGGAGGTAGGCGATTTTTGAAGTTTGATGATATTTAAAGCCTAGTTAGATGTGAAAAGCTCATCTAATTAATCTGTGTTGACAAGGCCAACTACACTTTCTCTTTCCCTGTGGCAGATTGAACCTTATACACTTGCACCCTAAAGAACAACAGTTAATCCATTCCCTTACTTAACTATATTCTTTTAGTACATCAAGTACTCATCCTCAGCTTAACTGTGAATGCCCTCGACTTTTAATGCCAACTTGTGTTGGCACAATGACTTTTCATCTGCCAAACCCACCCCTTGGTAGACTTCTGTGATAGCTGGTACTCAAGATTTAACAATATGACACTACCAATTCTGACTTATAAAAAGGACAATCTAATGTGGCTCAACCAAATGGGCAGGCTCTCCAAAAAGCTTAATTACACCAGGTCAAGGTTTGTAAGGAAGTCGCTTTCTCGGCTTCCAAAGGTAGGGCGCATTCGACCATAAAAGACTACTTCTCGGCCCATTCCACTCCCCATCAGCGCTTCTCAACGCCCATCTTTGCTTATTTGCATGCAAAAATCTCCACATTCAGGACAGAATTTTACAAAGATATACTGACATCTACTTTAACACCAGTTGTATTTGCCTAAGAGCCTAGTTGCTTTACAAGTATCATTTGTTCTCAATAAATACAAACCCACGATATTCTTAACTGTAACATTCTTTGAGAGGGAAATGCCATTCTATACAGTGCATTAACCTGAAGAATTGGGGGAAGGGGTGGTGAATGCCATGGTTTCTGTGTAGGCCCAGATATAGATGCAGCACAGAGTCTTAGAAGGTAGAAACTAAAAGAATAGGTGATGTATGATAGCCAAGTTAAAAGACACGGTACAAATGAGCACCTTCTACCAAAGTGACCTTTGGCTCTGGGGAGCATTGTGAAATAGAAGTATACATGAGATAGATGGATAGATAGATAGATAATGATAGATAACGATAGATAGATGAATGATAGATGATAGATGATGGATAGATAGGTGATAGATAGGTGATACATACATACATACATAGATACAAAGATGATAGATAGGTAACACATAATAGATGATAGATAATAGATGATAGATAATAGATGATAGGTAGATGATAGATGACAGATAGATGATATAGATAGATGATCAATAGGTGATAGAAAATAGATAATCGACAGGTAGATGATAGATAGGTGATAGATAGTTGATAGACAATAGACAGATAATAGATAGATGATAGGTGATAGACAGATGATAGATAGTTGATAGATACATAGAATGAGCATGCGAACAACTAAGTATTCTTGCAGGCAGAACCAGTCCCAGGAGGAGCCTGTAACACGGCAAATGATGAAGGGCGTGAGGCAGAGCACGGTGTATCGGGGTGTCACCAGTCAGCCCTTGTGAATCTCTGCTCCCAAACTGGCACCCAGGGTCCTGCTGAGTGTGCTCAGCCAGCCCATCCGGACTCTGTCTGTGCAGACATGATTCCATGGAGGAATGCATCAAGTCACAAGTTCTCCATCCACAGCACTTATAGGCTTCATAGAAGGAACTTCATATACAGAGAAGTTTCACATGTCAGATCAGAATTCCCAACAGGCATTAATAACAGAGAAATCAAAGGCTGAACTTAATAGTGTCCTCTGGAGGAGAGCTTCACCTATTAAGCCTCAGATCATTTTCATTAGTGTCAACTTAAAAGAAAACAAAATTAAACCTAGATCATATGGTTCCTCAACTGGCTCTGTAATAAATAATGTCAACATTTGAGACACAATATAATTTGAGAATGCAAGAGTTAAGGGACTTTCATCTTCACAGTTACATAGGGTATCAATATAATTATTTATTTTGAATAATAATCCATTTATATCTTTGCTATCCAATTTGTCATAATTTCAAAAAATACTTCAGTAAAGATTTGTATAAGAAAGAACGTAGCAATAAAGATGTGTGGGACAGCTAAGACAACTCGTGTTCTAACAATCACAGAACGTCAAACCAATTATCCCTCCTGACCACGAAAACACCAATTCTACCTCAATTGAGACAGGCAGCAGACTTGTTTTTCCCTGCCAATGCCATAAGAAGCCTTACAACAATTCTATCCAACTATGAGTTTAGCTTTTTCTCACAGAAAAAAATTAAAGACACAAAGAGAGGGTTAATATGTCACGAAATAAGGATATTTATAAGAAGATAAATCAGAAAATATTCTTCTTCAAGTAATACCTTTCTGGCCTCTGGATGACCATAATTTGATTCTTTTTCAATTAATGATTGGATGCCAATTCAATGAATGAAGTATAATGATTTAAAAAACAACATTCTTTTTTTTTTTAAGAATTTTTT
>NW_017731513.1:474797-480675 GCF_001890085.2 Hipposideros armiger | reverse complement strand
TCAAAAAATATATTAAAGTTTAAGAATTTATCTCTATGCCCTTTACAAAAAAACAACAAAAAAATGTTTTCTCAAGGTCATCTGGAATTTTAGCAAGGGAGCTGACAGATATACCTTATTTTATACATAATATGAGTTTTTGAACATTTGAACACAGACGGCACACTTTACTAAAGAGAATGATGCAATACGTGGGAAAAATTCCACATTTGAACTCTAAAGGAAAAAGTTGTTTATACTCATGATGAATGCGCCACAACCTAATTTGTAAAAACAGGCTTCCATATCTTAGAGCTCAGTAGGGTGGTTTCTACCTGTGTGGCTCTGGCCAGCTCAGCGTCTGACAAAGGCAAACATTTTTTAATACCACTGCACAAATGCTGCACAGAACTGACAGTCATTATGCAGTTATGCACCGGTAAGATCTGCGGTCGGAGTGCAGGCTCAAGTTGTTTCGTTTGCCATAGCGACAGCTCCATCGTCCTCCCCTCTGCCCCTCCTCTTCAGGGAATTACACATAACCAATCTAGACAGGAGTGAGGAATGGATTTCAAAGTCCTGAATGAACTTCCAGAGGCTCTGTGCCATGCACCCTTTCAGATGGGTTGACAAGTCTGTTTGCTCCCCCTCTGCCTCTCCTCAACCCCCCGACAGACCGACAGGCACCCTCCCCAGCCTCTTGTCGGGTTCTCGAAAAGAAAGTTGCATTATTTTTACTAGAGGACATTACATTAAATCTTTCTGGAATGAGAAAATAAGCAAGTTTATTTGTGTACTTTTTCAAAAGAAAATCCTAAGAACGCTTTCCTTCCTTCCCACATTGAGATTTTAAGTGTGCAATTATTACTTTAATTGGATTACAAATGTCTCTAGGCTGGTTTATGCCTTTACATGATCAGAACACACATAAGAGACAGGACTGAAAAATGGAAATGCACTGGATTTGGGTGACGGAATCATTCAGACACTTTTACATCCCCATTGGAGAGCAAACAGTTGCATTACGCTCCACTTTTGCAAACGTTATTAGTGTCCGATAGAAATTCACGTAAGGACTCTATTTGCTTTTATTGCTAAGCTTTCTTTATACTTTAATTTTATTACATTCCTGCTCTCCAATATTTTGTATGCTTAGAATAGAAAAGCAGCTAATGCAATATAATACAGCCCACTGACACAATTAAACGTAAGTGACACAGTAGATTTATTTTTTTTTAACCTAGACCACTCTGTACACTCGAGGGTGTTCCTGGCTGTCTAACTACACATCTTCTGACTCGCCTGATGTAGCTCACCGTCTCTTCCTGCTTGCTTTATCGCAGACTTCAGCAAGCACGTTTTAGGAAGAGAGAGAGGCTCACCACAATTTTTCTGGGAATCCTTTATTTGCCGTGGGCATGGAGGTGATGATTCCCCACGTGGAAAAGAAATGAGGCGTTATAAAAGGACACAGGAGCAAGGGGGCAAGATGGTTTCAGGTACATGCATCATTTATTGTACGTGCATGCTTGCAGAAGGCAATAATCAGCGCTAGGTGTGTAGGCTTCGTACCAATCATTTTTATAGGGCAAAGTAGCAGTTGTCATACATTGCTTCTGCACCACAAGAAAGAAAGGGCTTGAAAAGGCAATCGGACATCTAATTCCGACCGGCAGTCCCAGCCCTCAGAGCGCTCTGTGGTGCATAAAACTTCTCTGAACGAGAGAAATGTTAGTGTGCAGGCTGCAGGTGACAACGGGGGACAAAGGATACACGACTGCCCTCCAAACAGACTATGTTCTATCAACCTTTGGCCTTTGAGAGCGTATTTGCTGCTGAGAGTCCTTCTGTGTTTTAAAATAGTTGATAACATCTCAAGACATCAGAAGGCATACTAAAAGTGCTGACTCTGACAACAGAACAAGTTGTAGCTGCCTGCGTACAGTGAACGGGGTCCGTCACAGCACACACTGGGCTGCACACAGCAGCGTTTCCTTCAGACACCAGGAGAGAGAAAGTGAGAAAGAGTTGGACAGCTTTTCATGACAGGCACATTGCTTTGCCATAAAACAGCTCTATTCTAAGGCGCTTTGATTTTTCACTAAATCCTAATGTTCCCTCATCATTTTTGTTCTGGACTTTCGGCCGGGGTCACTGTGCTGCTCCTTTTCCGAGAATCAGTTTCTCTCGGGTAGGTTACGGATGCCTCCTTTCAATTAACCCTTTGAAATGGTGCCTCTAGTGAATTATGTGACAAATATGCTCTGGACCAAGAAGTTTGGCAATGAATATCCTGCAAAATACTCCGCTTGTCGTGCACAATTACCTCTCTCCCCTCCATTCTGAACTGTTTTATTTCCTCTGAGGGTTATAATTGAAATTGGATGAATAAATAGAAGCTTTAGGCTTGCTTTCCAAACCTTTCAGTAGACTTCCAGGAAAGAAAAATCTATTACACCTAGAAAAGTGANAGCCCAGCTCCAGGTTGAGCTGTTGTTCAGCATCTTAGCTGTAGAGGGCAGTGTCACTGGCCCTCATATGTGGGATCCGAACCGGGACCCTCTGGCATCCCAAGCCAGCTCTTAACTAACGCGCCACTCGGCCGGCCCAAAACAACATTCTTATAGTTTTCAAATAAAAATATTTCATGAGTCCGAAGTATAGACAGTATTTCTCAAAAGTTAGTAGATACATATTATACATGAATTCAGTTACAAATAAAATATACTGTTCCATTTGATTCTGTCTTATTCTACCCATCCAATGCCCCCGATGCTCTTTTGATCTCATATCTTGTCATCAACCCTACTTGTTGCCTCCTTTGTGGTCCTCCAATGTCCAAAGTGCCCCAGGGACTTTGCACGTGCTAGTTACGCCTGGAGTTATCCAGGAAGAAACAGGGCTTTCCCTCTTTTCCTCCGGATGCCCGATCACATGCCGCCTTAATCACAGTGGCTTTTCGGATCTACCCAACAGGAGACAGCGATTCCCAAGTCCACCCTCCCAAACTCTCTTCCCTCCTGCTTGCTTTGTTTTCTCTCCATAGTACCTAGCATCACATGGCACGCTGTATTATTTATTTGCATTTCATTTTCCCTTCCCCAATAGGACTTTGTTTTGTACATGGCTGCAGTCACAGCTCCAGGGCCATGTCTGGAAAGTAATATGCTAGGTGATCAATAAACTTCTCTTTAAGTGAATAAACTTCATTAGATGGTTATGGATTGTTCTGGGCAAAGCATTGTATTATGCTCTGAGAATGCGTCAAACAAGAATAAAAGGTGCCCCAAATAAAAAAAAAATACTTAAGAGATTAGTGGACTAAACAGGTCATTTTCAATGTATAAGACAGAACATCGAAAGTAAAAGAGAAATGACACTATATTTTTTTTAAAAGAGAGAAGAGAAAGATATATTTGACTACAGAAGACCTTTCTGGAGGACGTGACACTTGAGTGACACCGTGACCAGAGACGGCTTCTCGACTCGAAGATGCTGGTGAAGGCCACCTGTCACCAGGAAGACGTGCGGCAAAGGCAGGAGGGGAGCGAGTAGGTGAGTTGTGGGGACAACCCAGTGGCCTGATAAATCCTAGCACACAGGTGGCATCCGACAGGAAGCTGCAGGTAGTGACAATGACACCTGTGTGATAAGGTCATGTCTGTGTCTCATTTTCCGGTTGGTTCAGGGACTCCCAACATTTGGAAATATGAGAACTCTTTCCTTAAACGTTGAAACGTAATGATATCCTACACAACACAATTTTTTAAATAAAATATAAAATATATGGCATTAAAAGTTACTACTAATGTAGTACCGCCTTTAAACACATTTTCTAATTAAACACACCATTTTTAGAACCAGAAAAGCCTATGTGTATGCATGTATGTTTGTACGCTATACACATGGGTGTGAACACATATTTTTTTTATCACCATACAGGCAATGATTACTGTTCATATGGATTCAGGGGCCTCTGGCAGGAAACCCATGGCCACATGGGTCTGAGCACGTGAGCCCAGAGCCACAGTTTGGGCAATAGAAGCAACCCAGTGTCCTGGGGGAGGAGAATTGCGTGATGAGAGCTATGTGGTGGGTGCGCTGAGGGCTACAGATGGAAGACGCCTTATAGAACATCTCTGCACAGTCTGCCCAAGTTACAGCAGGAGATACTGCAACCCACAGAGATGACAGACATAGGCTAAGATTACAGGGTGATGGCTAGTATTCATGTGCCCGAAGTGATGTTGTCCAGTGTTCCCATAATGAGATGGGTGAGGTCACCCAAACACGTCAGTAGCGATCAGAAGGGACTATCTGCTCCTAGTTAGCGAAATGCGACACCAGTTACACATCTAAACTCAAAAGTCCACTGTTTTCTTTGCTGGGGCTTGGGGAGTGTAGTAGTTTCAAAATTCGTCATCTAGAATCACGTGGCTCCGATGCGAGTTTTTCTCTAAGTCCGTATTTCAAAAAATATATTAAAGTTTAAGAATTTATCTCTATGCCCTTTACAAAAAAACAACAAAAAAATGTTTTCTCAAGGTCATCTGGAATTTTAGCAAGGGAGCTGACAGATATACCTTGTTTTATACATAATATGAGTTTTTGAACATTTGAACACAGACGGCACACTTTACTAAAGAGAATGATGCAATACGTGGGAAAAATTCCACATTTGAACTCTAAAGGAAAAAGTTGTTTATACTCATGATGAATGCGCCACAACCTAATTTGTAAAAACAGGCTTCCATATCTTAGAGCTCAGTAGGGTGGTTTCTACCTGTGTGGCTCTGGCCAGCTCAGCGTCTGACAAAGGCAAACATTTTTTAATACCACTCCACAAATGCTGCACAGAACTGACAGTCATTATGCAGTTATGCACCGGTAAGATCTGCGGTCGGAGTGCAGGCTCAAGTTGTTTCGTTTGCCATAGCGACAGCTCCATCGTCCTCCCCTCTGCCCCTCCTCTTCAGGGAATTACACATAACCAATCTAGACAGGAGTGAGGAATGGATTTCAAAGTCCTGAATGAACTTCCAGAGGCTCTGTGCCATGCACCCTTTCAGATGGGTTGACAAGTCTGTTTGCTCCCCCTCTGCCTCTCCTCAACCCCCCGACAGACCGACAGGCACCCTCCCCAGCCTCTTGTCGGGTTCTCGAAAAGAAAGTTGCATTATTTTTACTAGAGGACATTACATTAAATCTTTCTGGAATGAGAAAATAAGCAAGTTTATTTGTGTACTTTTTCAAAAGAAAATCCTAAGAACGCTTTCCTTCCTTCCCACATTGAGATTTTAAGTGTGCAATTATTACTTTAATTGGATTACAAATGTCTCTAGGCTGGTTTATGCCTTTACATGATCAGAACACACATAAGAGACAGGACTGAAAAATGGAAATGCACTGGATTTGGGTGACGGAATCATTCAGACACTTTTACATCCCCATTGGAGAGCAAACAGTTGCATTACGCTCCACTTTTGCAAACGTTATTAGTGTCCGATAGAAATTCACGTAAGGACTCTATTTGCTTTTAGTGCTAAGCTTTCTTTATACTTTAATTTTATTACATTCCTGCTCTCCAATATTTTGTATGCTTAGAATAGAGAAGCAGCTAATGCAATATAATACAGCCCACTGACACAATTAAACGTAAGTGACACAGTAGATTTATTTTTTTTTAACCTAGACCACTCTGTACACTCGAGGGTGTTCCTGGCTGTCTAACTACACATCTTCTGACTCGCCTGATGTAGCTCACCGTCTCTTCCTGCTTGCTTTATCGCAGACTTCAGCAAGCACGTTTTAGGAAGAGAGAGAGGCTCACCACAATTTTTCTGGGAATCCTTTATTTGCCGTGGGCATGGAGGTGATGATTCCCCACGTGGAAAAGAAA
>NW_017731513.1:469842-470802 GCF_001890085.2 Hipposideros armiger | reverse complement strand
GTGGCAGTGCCCTGCTCCGAGCCAGCTGAGCGTTCTCCAGAGCCAGGGGGACATGAAATGCCACAGGGGCACTTCCACAACAGGGGGTGGGACCCACAGGGGACACGCTTCTGTAACGACTAGTGCTGCCAAACTCATTTCTCGGGGATCGATGCAATTAAATGCAAGGCTTTGGCGGGTTGGGAGGACATTCAAGCTCAAAATCACAGGGGACTGCTTGGGGCCACCGAGGGCTGGTCAGCTCTGCAATGGTGACATCCCTTCCTCATATACGTCACCTGGCCTGCCCTGTCTCCCATGCCCCAGCCCTCACCCTTTCCTCCAAATAAATCCCTAAAAGAATATTTAAGGAATACCCGAGTATCAAACTGTTAGCCCATCCAGAATTCTGGCATCTTGATCTGGTGTAAAAGTTACCGTCTGTGTTGAGTTGATACAAGTTTTAAAGCCTTTTACCAAGACGCGGCCCGCAGACTGTGTAGGAACATTTAACTTGAACCGTGTGATACATTTCAGAGAAGGACTGGAATCACAGACATTAGAAGGGAAAAGGCATGAAGAAGTTACGCTGCCCGGATTCCTCACCTAGTGATGTCCGGTGCACAGCAGACAGCTCTCACACACCTGCCGGATGGGAACCTGGAGGCCCCTGCAGGGCAGGACCTCAGGCAAAGCGAACCAGGCACCTCCCGCGGGCCTCAACTGCAGGGCTCCCAGAATTCGCCCAGAGACGTGCCCTCTGCACACATTATTCCCGAAGTTCTTTCCTTCACTGGTTCCTACAAGCGAAACCTCAACTCTGCTCCCGTCAGCTTTTCTCAGGTTGGACAGCAAGTGGCCCGCTGAACCTTCTGTATGTTCTCATCATGCCCCAGTGCAGGGCAGAGTGGACCTTCTCTACCTTCCTCTCGCGACCAGGCCAGCGGTCCCTGGGGTCACTGTGCCTTTTCTCGTCTCAAA
>NW_017731513.1:463684-467727 GCF_001890085.2 Hipposideros armiger | reverse complement strand
TCTGTCTCACTCACCTTCTTCCACCAACTTGCCCTTTCTTCTTTCTCATCACTGAACTAGAACATCTGGTTTATCTTTCTGATTATCGTTTTTCCTCTTCTGTCTTTCATCTATATAAAATTATACTTTAGTGTAATTGTGGAGTGTAAGTAGCGGGGAAGTTGCCTCAAATTCCTATGGTATGAGGCAGGAAAAAAGTACACGGTGCTAAAAAAGGCTGGACCACAGGATCTAGCACTTCACTCTTGGATGCCTTGCATTTTCTGCTTTAAAGAAGCATACTTTATGATGGTGAGGATCAAATACAATTTCACATCATCACCCCTAGAGTCCACCAGCGTTAGCTTCATGATGTAAGCAATGTAAATACACATGAGATATTTTAGTTAAAAACACTCCACTGATTAATTAGAGACGATGAATGGAACCACATAAACAATTACTAGGTGTTTCCTTTGTGCCATGGATTTTACTGTGACTTCTTTTAGTCTCAAAGCAGCTACGAGAGGAAGAAGTCATTGTCTCATTTTACAGATGAGGGGACTAAGGTTCAACCGTCAAGTTCACAAAGCTGGCAAGAAGCAGAGCTGGAAATTGGGTGCACAGGTCATGCCCAACCCATGATACTACTATCTATGTATTGAACAAATTGATGTCAGACAGCAAAACCAAATTCAGAGAACAGTGGAGAATAGAGAACATGATTTGGATTTCATTTCAGTTTGAACTGCTGGGGTTACTTCCATCACTTTGGAAAATAAACCTGCTTTGAATGTGTGAGGCAATAGGGGAGTAAATTTGCTGTACGGGACTTCAATATAGAATGCATTCTGATACCCTTCCATCCTAGTACTCCAAATAGAGGATTCTAGAGAGGGGTTTACAAGGATTCTAAAGATTCTTATGTAACGGCAGAATAGGAGCCTAATCAACACATGCAATACATTTGTACCAACCTAAAGTCCACCATGGATTTGGAAAATGGTCCTCAGGGATATGAATCAAGTAGGTTAGAATGAACTGGAGAAAGTTTCCAATTAAAAATAGGCAAAATTAAGTCAGGAAGTTAGGGACACACACACACACACACACACACACACAATCTTGCAAATATTGGGCTAGAAATTACAATGGTTTGTTCATACTTTAAAAATGTACTATTTAAAGTGGCCAAAGACCAATACCAATCATGGTGTGATTCTTCATGGACTTTTAAAACATACCAGCTAAATGTAAATTTCTATCTATGGATCACATTCGGCATATTTTGTTTTCTAATGCTAATATCAAAATGGCTACTCCAAAACTTCTAATCATTTCCAAAGTAAAATGTGCATAAAATATCTATTAGTCATGTATATAGAGGGTGCCAAAAGATGTATACACATTTTAAGAAAGGAAAAAAAACTATTAAAATTATAATATTCAATATATACCAGTGACAAAAGATGACTACAAGTCAGGTTTGACTTCTGCAATTACAAGAGGTGCCCAAAGTGGCTCCCATCAGCGTCCAGACACTTCTGATGATGGCGAACTACTGCTTGAGTAACGGTGACCAAAGTGCCCTCTTGTACACATTTCTTCGGCATCCCCGGTGTTAATAATATTCCTTTCATCCTGTTTGCAGAGTGGAGCCCACAGCCATCCTGGTCTCTGAATTCCTGCCCTGTTCATATTTTGTTATGATCCTCACACTGATGAGCGGCTGCAGCCTGCTGAGTTGAACAGACTGGGTTTTCAGGTATAATTTAGCATTACATAGCCCAAGGCCATCTCAGGAATCCAGCTCCTATCCTGATTCTGTGTATGTGTGTGTGAGCTAATGGGTTCTCCACCACCTGGATGGTCTCTGACCTCGAACATGTTCAAAGACAAGTATTTGAATAAACCCTGCTTGCTGTCAGCAGGCCTTGTATGCAGACCGGACACATATGAATTAAATTCCTGATTCTCTCACCATTATAACAACCACTTTTAGATGTTTACGTAAATGGCCTTGGTTGCACAGACAAGAGCTCTAGGGTGGAAAAAGGAGTCTCAACTTTTATTTTCCAAACTGTCTTCTTTAGTTGGGTAAACCCTAAATCTCATGCTATCTTTAAATCATGTTTCAGAGAGCTCTAGAAAGCCCGCGTGGACTACTGTGCAATAAATATTTAAATGCGTCACTAGGGGGCTCACAAAATATGGACATAAATACGGCATCCGAAAAGGTGATTATTCAACTTAAGAAACTGTTGGTTCCCAACTTCTAAGACTAATAAAATAAACGTTTTGTAAGAAAATACTCTAACAGAGAGGGAGCTGAGATGTCCGCTTGGAACTACCGTAATACCTTGGTTTGCGAGCATAATTCGTTCTGGAAACAAACTCCTCATGTTGCAAGACATCGCTCGTTTACCACATTAAAATGTATTAGAAATATTTGCTCGTTTTACAGAACACTCGCAAACCAAGTTACTCACAATCCAAGGCTTTACTCTATCTGATTTTGATTCAATGAGAAAAAATATTTCTGTTTGCGATTTGCTGAGGGCGTAGATGGTATGTACTCTATAAATACCCATGTTTTCCCTTGGACTGGATTAACCTAATTCTTTATTATAAAATTTAGGACTCCATCTATGATTCCTCACTGAAATTAAATTGATTTAGCTTTAATTCTTTTCATATAGCCAATACATATACTTTGTGCACACACGTTGTGCGACCTGGATGATGGTCTTATGTTGTTTGTTACCAATCTGTNATAGTTATTAATTAAAATATCCAGCGGCTATCATAGTAACATAGCAAATCAATGTTAAAATGAAAAGTATTTTATTTTAACAAACACAAGTTTTCTTGTCATTTCATCTAGTACCTCAGTTTATATTTATGATTGTTCTTTTTTAAGTCTGAGGAAACGTGAATTTCCTAATGTTTGCTCCAAGTTTTCATTTGTAATATTGGTCCAAATGAGGTAAAGGAGCATCATTCTGAAAACTTTTTTCACCCTTAACTTGTTCATTTAGTGTTTTTATGTATCTGCAAAAGGCTTTTCTAAGTTTAAGCTGTTTTTTTTTTTGTAAACTGTCATTAGATTTTATTATTAAGACTTGATTCATTTCTTGGGACTTTGTCCAGTTCCTTACACTCTAATCTCAAAGAAGTCTTTGAAATCATAATTTTTTGAAATATTTAAAACTTACAGGCATTAAACCCAGCTGAAACATTTCTCCTTTGTAACTCACATTACGATGGACTGTGTTTTCACTGAATCTGCTCAGCAGCGAGTGTTTTTGAGCGTTCTCGCTTTTGTTCCTCCCCTTTCTTCGTATGGTCTCCTTTCCATCTTACTTTCATCTCTCTTCTCTTTTAGCCTAACTTTGATTATTCAGATTTAGTTTTTTCTTCTTGGAGGTCTTATTTTCCCATTTACATCTGGACAAATTTGCACTGTGTCAAGGATAATGGCATTCTATCTTCTTTTTTTTTTATACAAATCACATCTTTTGGATGGGTCTAAGTATTTAATGGTTACTAAGATAATTTTTGAAAAAAGAAGAGTAAAGCATATACAATGAAGTTAACCTTGAATTTCCTAGAGATCACAATTAAAAGTATGCAGTAAATTATTTACGTCTATACAAAGAGTTTTCCTCACTTCATCATATTTTAACAAACATTGGCTGTTACATGCTAACAATGAAGCAATTCTAGACCGAAAAAAGCACTAAGTGTCTTTGGGATGACAGTCACGTAAAAGGTACTACATCTGTAAAAAATGACGTCACAGACATAGGAACACAATTATATAGGTTACTGGAGGTGGGATGATGTGGGCAACTGCTGATCCATGCTCCGTGGGGGTGTTTCATTCATGAAAAACACTTTCCCAGTAGCTCATAGCTGTGTCTCAGACACAGCATCTAGTCTGTGTCTCAAAATAGAGGGATACTACTGAGCTTACAGGAATAATGGTGAGAAATTAAAGCATCTGGAAAGTCTCAGTAGTTTCTGTGGTTATGAAAATTATGTACAGAATTTCACTATACTAG
>NW_017731513.1:455314-459254 GCF_001890085.2 Hipposideros armiger | reverse complement strand
GGAGCTTTCCTCGAAGGCTCTCAAAGCCACACCACACAACTGAGCAGCCAGACGGGCCGCTGCCATCTGGAGGCTAGGCACCCACTTTGGGAGTGCACAGGAGGCTGGGCAGTTGTGTTAGAAGCGTGCCCCCACTGCCATCCATTGCCACAACTCCCATGCCTGGAGGACCAGGAAACAATAGTTAGCTCCTGAACTAACCGGCTGTGCCAGTTACGGCCAACATCGGCAAAACAGGCAGCTCGTGTTTTGCATTTTTAACTTCCCAGTTTCTGCAGCAGACAGGACTATGAGAAAAGGGTTGGGATGGATACTGTACGCCTGTCCATCATGCTCCCCATCTGTGGGGAGCAGCATATAGGAAATGTCATAATACGTCCACTTGATGCATTGCTTTGCCTCAGTAGAATAAACCAGAGAAAATTATGAGACTTCTCTGAATAACAGTGATAGCCATTTTTAAACAAAAACCTTGTCATGTTTCTCTCCACTTAAAAATGTCTAATGGCTTCCATTAAGCTAATTATATCCATGGGAAGAGTAGCGATGGATTGCACAAGAGAGACAAGTTAGTCTCTGCTCGTACAGAAGCGAGAGGAGCAAGAGGGACAAACCTTCAGTTATAAAATAAATAAGCCACGGGGATATAGTGCACAGCCCAGGGAATACAGCCCATAATATCGTAATAGCTTTGCAGGGTGACGGATGGCCGCCAGACTTACCGTGGTTACCACACTGCAAGGTACACGAGGTCAGACAATTAAGTTCGTGAACTCATCCTAGAAAAAGTGCTACACACCTCATTGCTGACTATCACTACGGTCACCTTCGAAGTGCTCCCCTTGGGAAGCTAGGCACCAATGCCAGCTCCTAGTCCACCCTTCAAAGCAATCTTGGAACTCTTTTTCTGGAATGACCATCAGAGTTGTCGTCATATTACGCTTGATGTCCTGAATGTCATAAAAATGTCTTCCTTTCAATATTTCCTTTATCTTCAGGTAAAGAAAGAAGTTATTGGGGGCCAGGTCAGGTGAGTAGGGAGGGTGTTCCAACAGAGTTACTTGTTTCCTGGCTAAAAACTCCCGCACAGACAGTACCGTGTGAGCTGGTGCATTGTCGTGATGCATGAGCCATGAGTTGTTGGCGAAAAGTTCAGGTCGTCTCACTTTTTCACACAGCCTTTTCAGCATTTCCAAATAGTAAACCTGGTTCACTGTTTGTGCAGTTGGTACAAATTCATAATGAATAATCCCTCTGATATCAAAAAGGTTAGCAACATCGTTGCAACAAATTCACGAACTTAACTGTCAGACCTTCATGTGTGTATATGTGTGTATACACACACACACACACACACACGTGTATATATTCTATACTCCCTGTGGCTTGCTTTTCACTCTGTAAATAGTATATCTGTTAAACACAAGCTCTTATTTTTAATGAGCTCCAATTTTTAAATTTTTTTCCCATTGTGGTTATCATTTTCTGGTGTCTTTAAGAAAGTTTTGCGCTCACCAAGATAATGAAAATATGCTCTTACGATTACTTGGAGAACTTTTATTATTTTCACATGTTGGTCTCCAATTGACATTCATTTTTTTTAATGTGATGTGAGGAAGGGGTTCAAGATTAATGCTTTTATCTATCTATCTATCTATCTATCTATCTATCATCTCTATCTATCTATCTATCTATCTATCTATCTATCTATCTATCTATCTATCTATCTATCTATCTATCTATCCATCATCTCTCTACCATCGTCAGTGTGAATGGAGGCCTAATTTATCCCACACAGCATAAGAGATGACCTTTTCCCTTCTGCAGTGTACTGTCACCTTTGTTCTGAATCAGTTGACCCTACACATGTGAATCTATTCTGCATTCGACACTCAGCCTCATGCCTCTGTTGGTTTACGCTTCCGGCATGACCACACAAAGCCTTAGTGACTGTGACTTTATACAACACCACGTCTGGATGTCTAGTGGTGTGCGTCTACCATTTTTTATTTTTTGCGTCATGAGTGTTTTTCTGTTCTTATTCTTTTGTATTTCTATATTAAATGTTAGAAAAAGGTTGTCAGTTTTCATTTTAAAATTTATTGGGATTTTGATTAGGATTGCACTGGATCTATAGATTAATTTGGTGAGAAATGGTACCAGAATAGTAGGTGTTCAAATTCATGAACAGGCTTTACAGGTTTCAAGGCCATACACATTGTCAATTAAATTTATTCTGAAATGTTGGTGCTTTTAAAAGCTACTTTAAATGACGTTTCTTTAAAATTTTATTTTTGCTATATTTATTGCTTTTGATGGTATATAGAAACAGTTTGACTTTGCATACTGACCTTTTAGAATTGCTAAACTAATTTGAACATATTAAACCAGTCTACATTGCTTTAGATGTCCTATATGTCAACCAAGTTATCTATAAATAGAGATTTTTTTTTTATTCCTTCTGCAATGGCTGTGACCTCCAGTGTACTACTGGATATGAGTGGTGAGAGTGAGTATCCTTTTCTCTCTCCTGATTTCAGGGCAAAAATTTGCAATAATATACCACTAAGTATGAGTTTGCTCTTGTATGCATCATGTTTATTTTTAGAAACTCCTTATTGCATTAAAGACAGCCCCTTCTATTTCCAAGAGTTTTCACATGACTGGATGTTGAATTTGGTTGACACTTTTTCTGCATCTACTGATGCCTACAATTTTTCTCAGTTATTCTAAAACGTTTGGGTTGGTTTTTAAATGTTATACCAGACCTGCATTTCTTTTTTTTTGGAGGTGGGGGGAATTAGGGGAGGGGAACAGCGTTGGGGAATAGGGGAAGGGGAACAGCCAAGTTGTTGTCCTTCAATCTTAGTTGTGGAGGGCGCAGCTATCTCAGCTCTAAGTCCAGGCGCCATCTGGCCGCCCGTCAGCAGCTCATGGCAGCTCAGCTCAAGGTGCCGTGTTCAATCTTAATTGCAGGTGGGTGTAGCCCACCATCCCATGCGGGAGTTGAATCGGCAACGTCGTTGTTAGGAGCATGTGTTCTGACCAGCTGAGCCACCCTGCCACCTGTTGGCAGCTCAGCAACAGCTCAGCTTGGCGCAGCTCACTGGCCCATGTGGGAATCGAACTGGCGACCTGTTGCTCAGAGCTCGCGCTCTTAACCAACTGAGCCACTCGGCCGGCTCCAGACCTCATGTCTAGAAGGAACCCAGTGCGACCTTGACACATCATCCTTCCTATGTCTCACAGTATTTGATTGGCTAGCATTCTGCCCTATTTATATTTTTGCACCTGTGCACATGACAAAGCTTAGACCATAACTTAGGTCACCTCTCTGCTGTGCTTGCTTTCTGTGTGGCATATCCGTCCCCTGCCTCTCCTCCAGGAGGGTCAGAGCCTCTCCCCTCTGTGGTTTTCACAGCTCCTGGGGCAGCCCTCTCCTCCAGGCCTCTCCATCTTCACGCTAGACTACAAGGGGATAAGAACACCAGTATTTGTAGTTTAGAAGGTGCGCTATTAATCTTTCTTAAATTAAATGGGGCTGCACTTCATTCCTTAGGGATATCATCAGGTAATAATTTGGAAGTCTTACTCTTTATGTTTGAATCTTATTATATGCTTTCTCAATTCACTCTCACTTCAACTACTTAACAATGACTATGAACTGTTCTTATTAAAATGCACAATTTAATTCTCCTCCAGCAAAGAGATTCAGAAAGCGGAAACATAATCTATACTTTCAGCTATTCAGACAGAGATGGCTAGCATGTCCCAGATTCGATCTCAAGGGAGATGGGAAGAGAAAGATCACCCTTCTTGTAACCCAGAATACCATACTTCATATGTGACAAAAACCACACTCCCTTTGGCTTTCCTTCATCCCAAGCACATTTATCATTTCTCGACCTTTCATGAAGTTATCCTGACAAACAATACAAAA
>NW_017731513.1:447600-450788 GCF_001890085.2 Hipposideros armiger | reverse complement strand
GGCAGCCCTAGCTAGTATGTCCCCATAAACACAAACTCGACCTGACATGTACATAAGACACGTGTACAAGCTACGCCGAAACTTTAAAACTCTCGGCTGGCTTCCCAGCACTATAGGATAAAGTTTAAATAACGTATCATGCCAGTTCTCTCATGATTGTAACGCTACACAGCGTCCCAGCCTTACGCCCCTGGTCCCCACTTTCCAATGCCAAATTCTATGTCGTTCCTTCAACACATACACTATTGTCCCATCAATACATACGTTCACAGTTTCAAAAATCGGAATGCCAGTGCAACTCCTCTTGATGTGCAAATCGTCTCACTGTCCTTTACAACGCAGCTCTCCTCAGCTTCCCCAGAAAGCCTTGCTCTTCTGTTTCGCCGCGTATGTCTTTATCGTGGCCTCAGACACACCGCTTTCCATTTTTGATTATAAGAAACTTGGGGAGAGCGATCGCTTCCTGTCCCTAATTCCTTCTGTGCTACCAGGTAGAGAGTGGGTACCCAATAAATACTGATCGACTGAACAAACGGATGTGCCCAACACAGTGACTTGGCACAGTATCATGTATCCAACAAATGACAGTCATTACCGTTGCTTCTTTTACGTGCTAACACTATTTCTGCCTTCGCTTCTGTCAGGAAGTATGAAAAGAAGAAGGGAACTCAGGAAAAAAGTCCATGTGCCAGTGGATTCAAATGATTTTTCTGACCTTTTGTGGCCTCCTTACGCTCTTTATCGCACACCTGTTGTTGGTTGTATTTAAAAAAAATGCTACCCGTTGTGCAGAGTAGAGGTGGACCTTTGTGTCGGAGGCAATCCATGATGCTAACAGTGCAGCCATAACAATTGGGAGGTGTCCTTTCTCATACAGACAATGTTAAAAAAAAAGGGGGGGGGGAAGCCAAGTGCTCATGTGTAACTTATAATATAGCTGGAACTTGGAACTAATGATTTTTCTTCTGCAGTTGGCTGACAATTTGAGAGAAAAGCCATATCACTTGATTTTACTCTGAAGCACACTTTTTTAATGAAAAATCTATCGCTCCAACAATCCAAAGAAGTCCAACCTCCCATAAATGGAGATATAGAAAGCTGTTTTATTTTCTACTTGTGCTGTACATGTTTATTTCTTGCAAAATGCTATCTGAAATGGGTAAAGGGAAGGCAGTGCAGACAATAATTTATGCTAGAAGTACATGAACTGAAGGTACATTGAAATGCCATAAAAAAAAAAGTCATCTTGTGTGGGGACCTGGTCAGCCATTGCTCTAAGGAGTTATCCTTAAAAACAGCTTTAACTGAGAAAGCAGCTGAAGTAATTGCATCTTTTATTTTCTTTTATTGCACCAAATATCAATAAATACTGCTGGTGTTAAGCATTTTCCATTCAGAAGCAATCTTTATTCTTTTCTATTTCCAGGTTTATCACCACTTTAAATCGTGCAGCAGAATATGTCTTAGGTACACTTTCCTGACTCAAAAAAGTCTCTGCAAAACACATTCTGTTGTGATCATTAAGGAATAGGCCAATTATTTATTCTTGATATTACACAATGCCATTTCCTGGTAGGTTATCTATTCTTATTCCTACTTACCACTGTTTCTTTTATTTCCTTCGAAGGCTATAAGCAGTACCCTGACCAGGCTTAATTGTTTATGCCATTTCCAATCTATATTTGGCAGTCTGAAAACAACTGAACCAGGTTCTTTATAATGAGTTTTACTAATGCCACAATTTTAACTCTTTGTTAGCCTATTTAATAAAGCCTTATTTTATCCAGGACACTGCCAGCTCGAGAAAAACAAATTAAGCCTTTGAGGCTCAACTCAAATGGCTCAACCTACATGAAATTCCCTGCGTCTTCATTACTGTAATTCCTCATTTCTGCCTCCAAGTGTGAGAGTCCATAACACTTATCCACGTATGTCAGGAAGCCTAAGCCACCGACGCCATTTGAGAGGATTATAACTTCATCATTTTTCTGTCCCCATAATTCACCCAGGGCATCACTATGGCCTAACTGGCTACCACTTAGCTCTATAGAACCCCCAACCTTGTTGTGGGGGGAGGGGAAGAGGCTTAAATGGTCATGTTACTACACACAACACAGTGAAATCCACGGGGACGGATTCAGTGTCTCATAGATTCACTGTAAAGTCATTCTGCTCGCCTGAGAAAATGCTATTTGGGACACGGAGCACCCTGGGGTGGAGTGAGGGGGAGGAGTTAGGACATGGTTTTGAGTGCAATATCTTCATAAAAAATCCAAAGGAAAAGAGGTACTACGCCTACAATCAAGCTTTGTATGTTTACACGCAAGCAACACACTAAGACCCATTTCTGACATAGGGACATCACTGAATCTCACCGCCTACGTGGAGGAAGAAACGAACTGCACTTCGAACATCATCATAGCATAAGAGCCCAAATTTAACATCCACAGTTCTACATCAGTGATTCCTTGACTTTGGGACTTCATGGATCAGAGATCTCAAAACGGAAACTAAGAACATTCAAAAAACCATATCACCTATCATTTCTTTTCCTAAAAAAAAGATAATGTAATATCTATAAACTATGATGAAAAGGCGTGGGTAGTGCGGCATCTGTGGAAAATGGGGCCTAGGAAAGGAAGACATTTCGTGAGTGTCCATAACCATGAAAAATAAAGGGACTCGACAGAGAAGACAAAATTGGCCTTTCAGAAGAAAAGTTATGTTTGAATTTGATAATATTTGTACTTGAGGCATAGATATCATCAAATATTTATTCCCTAAGTCAAATATCAACCTTTAAAATTTTAATTAATAATCTAGTTTTGAAAATATTCCCTAAATTTTGGGTGGTAATTTTGGTAGTTATAAAGTGAATTTTAAATTCATATTTGGGGAATCAGGCAATTCCATTCAGTTTCCCTATATACTACATTTAAGGGGTATTTTGTTAGCCTCTATTAAGACAAATTAGTTTAAAAACGTTAGTGGATGAATGGTTATATTTGAATAGGTATTTTTGAAAAAATAAATCCCTTAAAATAATCTCTGAAACCACCTAATTCATTAAAAGTTACATTATAATTTAAAAAAATGTTTAAAAAACATATCTAAGAAGATTCATGAAAAAAATGCAAGTTAATTTTCAATGGAAATATTTACTAAACTTTCAGAATAACATATTTCTC
>NW_017731513.1:440779-445945 GCF_001890085.2 Hipposideros armiger | reverse complement strand
TCACACTACAAGGGACAGGGATTATGAACCCTTGACATTAGCTTTTGGCAGAGTTCCTCAGGAGCGCTTTCCGAAAAGGGACCGCCCTAATGCACAGAGATTATTCATGACCCACTATACTGCCCCTTCAGCAAAAGCAGGCAACTGTCATGTTCCCTGTGGTTTAAAATACAGAGTTAACGCATGCGGAGGGGGCCCAGTGAGATGGGCCAGAGCGGGGCTGTTGTGACAAACCTGCCCAGAGTGGGCGTGCTGGCGTCTCCTCCCTGCATCCCGTCACCTGCCACCTGTGGTTACCACATCCTCACAGCCCTGGGCAGGGCCAAGCTTATGTTTCCGTGCGATTCTTGCACATAGTGTGGTACCACGACATGGCCGTGGTCGCAACGTGGAAAGAGGAGTTGAAGCCGCGTCGTGGTACAAAGTCCCCAGGTGGGCGTGTGAACATGATGCTAACACTGACGCCAGACGCACAGACCGTGAATGAATGACGGTCATGCTTCGTTCACGTGAATGCGTTCTATTCGGGCAAACCGTTTCCGATAACGAATTAGCTAATAAAGAAACAGACTCCAAAACATAGTAAGACGCCCAACAGGAAGGAGGGCTTGGGTGCATGACACACGCATGCTTTTATGTGCACAGACAATGTCTAGGGACATACACAGGAAACATTAAAAATTGTTTTACATACGTAAATATTAAGGAATTTAACTAGTATGAAAAACTTCTGAATAAAAGCAGTCGTTCTGTGCCTCCCTCCTCTCTACTTTTCGTATTGGTTCCTTAGGGATAACGACTTCTTAACAGCTTCTAAAAATCCTCCTGGTGGTTCGTTAGATTTCTCTAAATGACATGATTCTACGGCTTCTCTTGATTTAGCTCCTTTCCATGATACCTTTTGCCTTCATGCTCTCATAATACAAAACAGGTCCCTAACACCATCACTGTTTCTCACCTGTCCTTCATTTCAAGGTAGTCTTGTCTTTCTTTTTGTTCCTCTGCGGGAACCATGTAAATCTGAGTTATTTACTCAAAGCTCCATATCTTGTCCTATGAATACAGACATCCTAATAATACAGAGGGTACACTTGCCGTCCCACTTCAGCTTGTAGCCCACCCTCTCTGTCACTCCTCTCCACCTGCTAACCCCACGCGTTACTTATCGATAGTTTTAAGTTTTAACCATCATGTGGGCGGCAAACGCATTTGGCCTTGTAACCACCAAGCTTCTTGAATTTCAATAGGTTGAATGGAAAAGCCAAAAGCCAAAAGCAATAAACAATGTTTATATTGCTGTGACTACGTAGAGCCCCATGGTTGGGAGATTTTCTTTCTGACAAAGGGGCTGGTTCTCCCAGCAGACAGGGCACAGCTCTGGGGGGGTCAGGTCTCCTCTTGGGCCATTTGCATGGCCCATCACCTCGCAACAAACCGTCGGAGCCTCTGGATATGTGATCATTTGAATGGGTGCCCCATCTGTCTTTGGCACACTTCTGCCATTCCTGAAACTATGTGGCTTGTCCCCAACTTCCTGTGTACTCGTATACACTTTCAAAATTACCGACAGAGAGGGGAAAAGAGTGAAAGAGAAAGATGTGCTTTTACAGGGAAACACTGTCTATACTTTAAAAGCAGACACGCTGAAGGCACCCATCAGCAGAGGGACCCATTCTGTTCTTGGAAAACTCGCTAATGTATATAATACTCCTTTAAGCCCGGTTACTGACATGGTACGTGGAGAGACAGGACCTGCGTGGGTATGTGGCCAGCTTGAAGTTTTCCAGAAAACACGGGTCCCAGGAAGGGACCATCCTTTTAATTGCAATTCTTTTGAGCTGGTGGAAATTTTTATTGTTAGAACACTTTTTTTTTTTTTTTGGTCAATAAAAGAAAATAAATTGTACAAGTGAACAAACATTTAATAAGCAATTACAATGTACCAGGCATGGCTCCAGACAGTTTTTGAGGGTACAAGAGACTGGGAAAACCCAACCCCAATTATACAATTCAAAAAAGAAGCTGCCATCTGCCGTGGGTCACCTGCGACGGAGTAGGCTGCAGCCCCTGTGGCAATGGGTTGCCATGGGCTACCGTGTGTGGCCAGCAGCCAGCGTGAGCGGCCAGCAGCCACAGTGAGCGGCCGTCCAGAAGCCGGNAATTATTGGTGAAAAGTTCAGGTTGTCAAACTTTTTCATGCAGCCTTTTAAGCACTTCCAAATAGTAAACTTGGTTAACTGTTTGTCCAGTTGGTACTAATGCATAATGAATAATCCCTCTGATATCAAAAAAGGTTAGCAACATCGTTTTGACTCTTGATTTGGACTGACGGAACTTTTTTGGTCATGGAGAATTGGCTGACTTCCATTGTGCACTTTGATGCTTTGTTTCAGGGTCGTATTGGTACAGCCATGTTTCATCACCAGTGATAACATGGCCCCAAACATCGTCTTGCCTCTGCAAAAGGTCTTGGCAAACTTCAACTCTCCTTTGCTTTTGTTCATCGGTGAGCCCCTCCAGGACCATTTTTGCACACACCTTTCTCATGCCAAGATTTTCAGTTAAGGTTTTCCTAACTGTTTCTCTATTGCTGTTTCCTTGGTCTACTTTGCTTCTCACAGTCAGCTGACGATTTTGACACATAATTTGATGAATTTTTGCAATGTTTTTGTCAGTTCTGCTCGTTACTGGCCACCCTGACCTCTCTTCATCAGTGATGCGTTCTTTCCCCTCAGAAAAACATTTAATCCATTTGTACGATGCCGTTTTCTTCATGGCATTATCCCCATAAACTTGGATTAACATGTCCCTGATTTCACCTGCACTCTTGCCAAGTTTAATAAGAAATTTAATGTTTGTTCGTTGCTCTAATTGAAGCTCAGACATCCTCGTGACGGCATAAAAAACACACATAACAATGAACACCACTCAGCAAGACACCGCCACACGTAGACATGAACACAGCTGTGAGACACTGATGTACCAAGGTTATGAAGCCTTACGAGCTGTTTGTACAGTGCTGCCAATGTAAGCGCACGGTGGCAAGTTTGTGAACTTAATTGGCAGACCTCGTATATGAGGACTAGAAAAGTAACTCAGTTAATCAGTGGTCTTTGAGAAGAGCCGAATAAAAGAAATACTTAAGAGTTCTCATTTATCCATTTTAACTCCTTTTCTTTGATGTATCCCAATAAAGAGGAGTAGGGTAAACTGATATGAATTTATCATCTTTCTCCTATTGTTTCCAGCTGTAAAGTACCAAAATGAGCAAAGTGAGGACTGTGCAAAGAGGCAAAGGGCGGATGGGGGAGCAGAAAGGGAGAATCCAGGGGTCTACATAACAGTCCTGGAGAATGAGTCACCGCGTTCATGGTCTCAGAGATCCCTGCGAAACAAGCACCCTCAACATGTAGCTGCGGAGGCAAAGAACACCCAGGACGCTAAGATATTACAGAACTTTCACAGAGAACTGGGGAAGGATTTAGAACACTTCTGCAGAACACGCCACAGGCCCTGCAGGATGCCATGCACAACACGGAGCGTGGAGAGCTTCAGTGGCTTTGCGGATTACGCAGCACGTGTTTTCATTACTACAGGACTGTGGATCCCCAGTGACAGCTCCAACTCCGAAAGATATTTATCGCCCTGAATTCAGCAGTAAGAAATGGGAAAACGTAGGCTGCGGAGTCCTCAAAGGAGTGGACTGTAAAATTCATTTGACCATCCATGTGGAACACCACGACCTGTGTCTACCAGGAATTCAATTAATACAATCATTTGAGTGTATTAAATAATACTATTGCTTCTCACTGAAGTATTTTCACGTTCAGTGTGCTGCGGTCGGGGGTGTTCTGAGAGTCCATACCCTCCCTACTCAGCACAGGAGGGCACATGGGGACTTATAAGGTAAGGACTGACATGGAGTAAAAATCACAGGCCAAAGCATCGTAGGATGCATGTGGAAGGCTTTTAAGAAGTGGATGTGAATTGATTTCATGAACCCGTGTAATAGAAGAACGCATCTTGTATTTTATTAACTATTAGTGGAGTAAGTTAAATTAAACCCCCAGGAACAATATTTCTTTGACTGAATTAAAAGTTCTAACTAAGATTAATGTTAGCCTTTAGTTGGCGATATTTCAGAATACAGATAAAACGAAAACATGATTATCCCTGGATTAGAATTCATCAAGTTGCCACGTTAGTCATGTCAAGCACATGAATGCTGTTTCCTTTCTTTCCGGACCTGGCGGGACTACCTGTAATATTTAACATCAAGGCAAAGCCAATTCAGTTGTTAGGAATGAAGGCATTTTCAGGGTTTTCGTAACGTTGTCCTGTTATCTGGCGAATTCCACGAAAATAAGAGCACATATATAAAATGAAGGTTTTAGACGTTAAATGAAAGGAAACCACTTTCCCCCACACTGTGAGACATGAAGCATTGAGTGTTGGGAAAGCAGGCCAAGGAGGGCAACTACTGGGCAGAACATAATTTTCAAAAAAAGAGAAAGAAAACCCACAACATAATGAATGAACCCAGGAAAACAGCACGTGGGGCAGCCTGCAGAACGTGATGTCCTCCTGCATGGCTCGTGGCCTCTATACGTGCCGCCCTTTCTGCCTTGTCCCTGCCCTCTTGGCTGCTGGCACACACTTTGTCATATTTCAGGACTCGGGACACGTCCCCACCCTGGCGATGCTGTCCCAGCGGCTCCAGGCACAATTATATTCGGCTCTGCAATCATGCTTGTTTTGAAAATGTAACTTTGTTCCAAAGCAATCGATAGAAGGCGACGACTGGAGATTGCTTGCTTATAAGTGTGCTTTCCTCCGTGAGAAACATGCAGTACATGCAGAAAAACGGCACCCGCCGAACCCGAGCTGCGTAGAAAGATACAACCTGGGCCCACGTAGCCCCAACACGCTCCCTCGGTTCACGGGTGTGTTACGGCCCTCCGCGTCTGCTGCAACCTTCCCATTTCAGCTCACCATCCCCCCTCTTCTCACAGTCACCCCCAGCTGCAATCCTCCAATGCCAAAAGCAAACTTCAGATTTTAAGGTAAAAATCCCTGATTGTATTATTTATGTCCTTCTTAACGATTAACATACATATACATATAAACAATGCTACCATTTTCATTCAGTTCTTATCATTTAAAAAA